>NC_092629.1:83346866-83660957 GCF_039555335.1 Amphiura filiformis
TATGGGATTTACCGAAAAGGTCAATTTTCATATCACATTGATATTGACAGGTCAGATCTTAGAGGGAGTTTGCGGATGTGGACCAGGCGCATACGGACCAACAGGGAAATTACCGGATTGCATGCCCTGTATGGCTGGTTCTTATACAACTGAACATTTTGCTACATCATGTGAGGATTGTGCTTCTGGTTCATTTTAGCCCGATAATGGAGCTGATTCCTGTATTGAGTGTCCTGCTGGTAGCTACCAACCTCTAGAAGGAGCTACGGAGTGTATTCAGTGCGAAGGCGGGTCGTATCAGCCAAACACAGGAGCAGCTTTTTGTATTGAGTGTCCCAATGGTAGTTATCAAAATCTAGAAGGATCTACGGAGTGTACTCCGTGTGCAGCCGGGTCATACCAGCCAGATAAAGGTACCATCGCAGGGTGTATTCCGTGTGAAGCGGGATCATCCCAACCACGTGCTGGATATTCGCGTTGTGATCTATGTATTCCTGGAACATTTGCTGCCAATCCAGGATCTAAAGTTTGTCTTCCGTGTGAGCCTGGAACATTTCAGAAAAACACGGGGTCGACACATTGTAATTCGTGTGAAGTTGGCTTCTATCGTGACGAATCTACGTTTCCTTCAGCATGTGCCCAATGCCCACCACTTACGACAACCGCTGACAAGGGAACTCGCACTGTGGAAAAATGTCTCGGTAAGAACTTTCAAACATTGTAAACTTATCTCTGCAAGCTTGGTTTTGTAAGAATTGAGAATTGTTGAAATTTGAAGGTGTAAAAATTGTATAAACCAATTAGGTATTATGAAAAGGTTTTCTGTTACTTTTCGATAATTTAGATTTCTTTAAAATGCGCCACTAATCGGCAGATTTAACTATTTACGCTACAAGGGGTCAATGTTTATGTTCCCGGTCAAAATATTATACAGGCTGAGTCAAAAAGAAGTAAACTCATGTTTGAGGGGCTGTAACTCGAAATCTGTAAGGAATCTGCTAAAAATGAAAATACCACTGGAAAGAGCAAATGCTACACGTGTAAATAAAAAAAAATGTTGCAGTTACTCACAGCAAACTCAAGTTATACTCATTTGAATACAACCACCCATTTTTGTAGCTGCACACGGTTTCACTTCCCAAGTAGGGGCCTACCTATTATATTTATTGGTAAGGTGCGATATTCAAATGCAAATAAAGTTCTGTGGCAGGTGTGATTTAGATCAATAATTCCTACATGTTAAAGGGTTCTTTTCAATATGAATTTTACCTCATTGCACTACATTATAATAAAACGGGCCAAATGACAACATGGCACCACAATTTACCGCACGGTGGCGCACGTTCTGTCGACGAAGTATCATGAAACTCAGAGTCCCACTGAAGTTCAGCGTCTCTTCGTCTCCAATTTCCTACAGCTAACCGGGTTTCATGTAAGGGAGCAGTATATAAGAATGTGAACAAGCTCAATGTGCATGGGACACTAAGGAACAGACAGCCGGAAGCTCAAGACAGACCACGAACTGCTAGATCTCAAGTGAACATTGCTAGAGTTAGACATGCGTTACAGCAAGACCAAAGATCAGCTCAATCCTTTACCCAACATTCCCCAATCAAGCTTCTGCCGGATCGTTCGTAAAGATTTGAATTGGTATCCCTCCAAACAATAGTACCGTCATGGACTTTGTTGAATATTAATTAAACGAAAAAGTTGTCTTTTCAACAATAAATCCTGTTAGCACTTTGCTGATTCGTCGAAATTGAAATGGATGAAAATCAATCATCCGTGTGCAGCTACCAAAATGGGTGGTTATATTCAAATGAGTATAACTTTAGTTTGCTGTATGCAAATTCAACAATTCTTTATTCAATTTAGACGTGTAGAATTTGCTCTTTCCAGTGGTATTTTTATTTTTAGCAGATTCTTAGCAGATCTCGAGTTACAGCCCTTAAACACGAGTTTACTTTTTTGACTCAGCCTGTACAGGTCATGATGTGCGATAGTGACGGAAATTAAAAGCTCGTTTTGTTTGGGTTTTTTTGGGTTTTTTTTTTTTGGTTTATTTATTTATTTATTTATTTTTTGATCTCGAGATATTACAACTTCACGCAAGATGTCTTATTTTGTATTTAGTACACGACTTTTCGGCTTAAACATTAAAAAGTTATCAGTTCAGTTCAGTTCTCTCCATATGGAGAGATTTTATTTCTCAGTATATATAGGCCTTCGGCCTTACAATACAATAAAGTACAGTACAATATATTTACCCATCACCAGGGGGCAAAAGAGTTTGCCTGATTTTATGAGCATTAAAAATGAATTTTGATAATGAAATTATAGTTTGTTGATTTCTAGACTGAAATAGAGTAATAAAATAATTGAAATTTGGAATACACTCTGGCAATAAGCGATTTCTTTCATTAGCATAAGCAGGACATTTTAATACAAAATGATACAAATCTTCAATTTCACCAGTGTGGCAGATTTTACAAATACGTAAATTTCGAGGAACCTTAAACCATATTCCACGAACATATTCTAACTCAAGAACACCCAATCTGGCTTTGGTCAGAAGTATTTTATGAAATGGTTTCTCCAGCCACAATAAATAGTCTTCCACCACTAGATTTTCTTTGATTTGAGTATAAAATGTAAGTGATGAATATGTACTTAATGCATTTCGCCAATTTTGTATATCAATATCTTTACATCTCTGTTTGAAAACATCAATAAAATAATTTACATTGTCAACACCTTGAGCAATCCATATTTCACCAAAACCGTAAGAGTACAGAATATTTTTGATCTTCATAGCCCAGCATTCTTTACCATTCTCTGCCTTTTGTATTGAAACTCATAACTTTGTCTTAAAACCTGTTATTATCCAGTGATAAAATGTAAAACCAATACTTAATACAGTTAATAAGTGAATTTACCAACAGTGCATTTCTACCAAGTTCACCACGAATGGCACAGTGTGGGATAGATTTACATGATTTAGATACACCAAGAACATAACGACAAAACTTAATATGTACTCTTTCAATTATCTGGGACTCAGATGTTCCCCAAAGTTCACTACCGAAAAGGAGTATAGGTCTTATTTTTGTGTCAAAAATCTTGAATAGAACATCTACAGGGAGAGGACTATAGCTTTTCAAAATCTTTATGAGACCAAAGAAAGCTTTGTTAGCTCATACTACTAACAAAATCGTGTTGATGATATTTACGATGTCCGTAGGTTGCTTCTTGGCAATTGCTATATACTTGTCAGATGTTACTTTTAAGACTTTAGTTTCATCCCGTTATTATTATGATATTGGCTTAAAATAGCCCACACTTTCAAATTTTGACAGTTCTCAATTCATATAAAACCAAGCTTGAAGAGATGAATACTTCAATGTATAATTCTACAGACTTATCCAAATTTTGTTCATGTTTTAGGAAAATGTATCACACTTTTTTCTTTTCAAAATTAGAAACACTGATATTGCATCTTTCATATATTTTCAAGATAACTCTATTGACAATCTCATTTGATAATATTGGTACAATATCTTTATGTTAAGAAGCATGTATTTGTAGTCTGACAAAATTGGTGAAATATGTATTTTTCTTAATTAAGTTTAGAAACACTGTGATTTTTTTACTGCACTTGGAGGATGAGTTTATCATAGGAATGTGAGTGAATTTTGACTTCCACCCACCCCCTTCTTCCGTCAAGCGTTAAATTCAAAAAAGTAGAACATTACACAGTGTATAATTCCATGTGGTTATGAATAATTATCCTCCCTTGAAGTTTTCAATCTATAAATAACTAATATGTTATACAGCAGTAAATGTGATACAATCTTTACGGATCAGGCAACGCGCTGTGCTAAAGTGTTTCCTAATCAGGCAGTTGGGCTGAACTGATAAATAGATGATCCCGGGAGGATGATGCTGCTCTAAAATTTAAATAAGGCGTTGGTTCAGATCTAAACACATATATGTAGTACGGGGTTTTTTTTCTCCATAAATATTTACAGCACCCTGTCAACCAGGAGAAATATCTTCTACTGGATTAGTCCCATGTAGACCATGTGAACCAGGCTCGGCTCAATCTCACCCAGGTTCTATCACATGTGACATATGTAAGGCCGGATCGTATCAGTCAAACGCTTATCAACTAGCCTGCTTGTCATGTGAGCCAGGTTCGTTCCAACATGCTTCTGGAAGTACCAGCTGCATACCATGTTCTGTAGGGTTCTATCAGGACTTAGTGGGACAAACTAAGTGCATTCCTTGTCCAGTACATACCTCGACGGCGGAAGAAGGATCGAAGAGCAGAAATGATTGCCTAGGTACAAACCGTTAGTTTCTACTTATCTTAAGGGCTGGGGTATGAACGTTTGGACAGTATTTATTGTGGGACATTAGAGCACATCAGACATATCGAATTGCATTCTGAATACGAAGAATGTCATTCTGATATAAGATAATTTTGATTTTTTGAAATTAGCAATTTAATACACATTTTATGGCAAATCATTAAAAATTGATATTTTTGATATTTAACAGCACTTGAAGTAAACTTTATAAATCTGATGATTTATACTTAAAGTGTATGTAGGTGGGATAAAAAGCCGACGATCAATTGAAATTTTTGACCTTTCGTATTGAAGATATGGATTTTTTCCCCAAAACTCCAAAAAAAATTAGGTCTTTTGGGAAAAAAATCCATATCTTCAATATGAAAGGTCAAAATTTTCAATTGACCGTCGGCTTTTCCTCCCTGCTACATACACTTTAAGAATATGTCATTAGATTTATATAATTTACTTCTAGGACTGTTATATATCAAAAATTTGAAAAATATCAAATTTGTATAATTTGTCATAAAATTTGTATTATATTGTGATTTTCAAAAAATGAAAATTATTTGATATCAGAAAGACATGCTTCGTATTTAGAATGCAATTCGATAGGTCTGAGGTGCTCTCATGTCCCACAAAAAATACTGTCGAAACACAATAAACGCTCATTTTAGATCCCTTAAAACAAATTGATGTTCAATAAATAGTACAAGTTTTAATTATTGCGTTATTGCTTTTGATTCATTTAAATTCCTTCAATTCAATTATGTTTTATTACTTATTTTAGTTAAAGCGTAGATGACCTGACTGACAAACTCACCCCCACCGTCCCCACACATACACACCCCACCCACATACTGTACCCCCATCAATATGGAGATTTTACATCAGAAGAAAGCTCATTTTGTCTCCAAATATTGGTAAATTTGAGCTGCAGAGCCATTGCGGGGCCCATCGTATCAAGGGTTTGTAATTTGAAATAATTAAGGATACCTTATATTTTGCCATAGATTGTCATGTTGTTGACAGTATTAACCGATTTGATAACGATGAAGACGGTGTGGGTGACGCGTGTGATGACGATGATGATAACGATGGTACGTAGAACAAGACTTTAATTTGTTGTAAGGTATTTCAGGAAAATGTTTTAAAAATGGTATACATTAATACTCTATACGTCATCGTCACCGGTAGTATTTTCAACATGGCGAGTCAAAGATGTCAGTGCCCATTTCGTATGATGTACCTTCAAATCGCGCGCATGCAATCAAATCGCTTAAAAATGTCGCATAGATATGCAGGCGAAACAGTTGTCCCAACGCGTTGACGTCACTGACTTGCCAAGACGTAAAACAGTTATAGACGAATCCAACGAACCAAGTCATGGTCAGGATTTGGTCGGCCATTATAGTTTCCCCGCATGCACCAAACAGGTGTTGTGAGTGCCTTATTGGGTGGATTAAACCCGCTTAAAATTCGATGTTAGATTCTTTTGTGTTGTAAACTGTCATCATTCATTTGTCTACGTGTAACACGGGCGATTGAATGCAGTTTAAAATACCCTTCAGGGCCGCATCATTTCACATTTTAGGTGAGATAGCTGGGTCCCCATCGCAGCAATGGCTGCCATTGAGGTGTAGGAATGCGTGAAATTGGATTCGTCTATACCACTGCTGCTTCTTCTTCCTTGTTCCTCTTCATTTTGCATTCATTGAGCAGTATCTCTATAGAAAAACGTATCACAAAAATTTGTGTTGTGTAAGTGCGGCCGATATATATATATACGCGGCTTTATAAATTTCTTTTCTAGTGTATTGGAATCCATCAATTTCCTATCACCGAATCTAATTAATAATAATCTCAATCTCTGGATTCAGAATGAGACAATAGTTAACAGTCAGATGAGTATATGATATGAGTCAAGTTTTTAAGTCAACAACAACTTCCATTTACATTTATTACCTCTACGCTAGGTTTCCGTGATATAGAAGATGTATGTCCATTTATAACCAACGTGAATCAACAAGACTCTGATCTCGATGGCTTCGGTGATGACTGTGACAACTGTATTTTGAAAGCCAATTCGGACCAGCATGATACCGATAAAGATGAAATCGGCGATGCTTGTGATAACTGCTTCTACATAAACAATCCTGATCAAAGCAACTTCGATGGTGATGCTTTTGGTGACGCGTGCGACTCCTGTTATGGCAAACCTGACGATGCTTCAGTCCCTGATGTAGATGGGGACGGTATATGGGGTGCATGTGACAACTGTCCGTTTATTTCCAATCCAAATCAAGAAGATATTGATCGTGATAGTCGTGGTGATTCTTGTGATAACTGTATAACGATGTCTAACCGTTATCAAGAAGACAATGATGGCGATGATGTCGGCAATGTTTGTGATAATTGTGTTGATGTTTTCAACCGAGACCAAAATGACGTCAATGTTGATGGTATTGGTGACATATGTGAGGAAGTTGATCCAAGGTAATACATGCAGATCAGAGATAGCAACATAACAATATTAAAGTTTGTTCGGTTTATAATTGCCAAAATAATGAGACCCATATAAACATCGTGTATTGATAATTGTGGAGTACACGCAGTTGGGCGCAGCACTTACGCTAGTGGCGAGTTGCGTAATACGTGTCTGACGCGCGCTTATATTAATTTAGGCGGGTGCAAGTTGTGACTTTGTTGACTCGCGCAGTGACAAAAATCCGTATAATTCTCGCCAATCAAACTTTAGTTTTAAGAACACCCATTATATGAACGTATAGGTTGTAAAAAAATATGTATACAATTTAGAATATATTTGGCGATAATAGGCAATAATGTCACTTATTGATTTTATTGACTTTTACTTAATCTTAATTTCGTACGCTACTACATAAGCTTAGTTTCAATAAAATTACTGGTCTACAAGTAAAAAATTTGGCCAATTGTGTAATTCGTAGTAGTCCTATATAAAACAGCTGGGCCAATTCTGTGTCTTTGTGTAGCAAAAGTGACTGAATTGAATTGAATCATGAAGCATCTGTTTACTTAAGATGGGTAATTTTAAACAATGGGGCATTTGAAGTGGTATTTGAATTATAAATTTGAAACAAATATCATATTATTTATTTAATAATGTCAATTACGTTAAAAAAAACCATGAAAACCCTTTGCTTGTTTTGAAGTCTTTGACGATAAGCATGAAAGTTCAATTTACCCCGTACACACTTGATACCCACGAACATGGCAAAAAGTGGCCCAACTCGGGTGATTAAGAAAATTCGGGCATATCGTTTGAAGCTGAACAAAGAAAGAAACCCCAGTTTTTCTGTTAGCCGATATAGTGTTGATTCTACTGCTTATCTCATTTACATCATGCCGCCTTTGTAACTTTAAAATATATCATGACATTGACACCTCTGGCACAGTGACTTTTTCAAAGTTCCTGCTAAATAGGTGAATCAAATTCTTAAAGTGGGCATAAATAGCCAAAATATGGTTTTAAGCCCTATAGCTGATAATAAACTTTGCTCTTGACATTTCCTACACACAGATGTATAGATCCTAGCGATGAATCTTGTTTTGGAGCGTCCACGATTGCCACACCGACTGAAGGTGAGTTCTGAACGTGCTAAAGTATTATCATCAACATCCTATTTATACGAAAGCAGTTGACTATACCTCGGACAACCTGTCCACTCCTGTGTTTAAGTTAAAGCATTTCCCAACAGGTTAAGGGATGAAATCAAAACTCAACTGGCAGTCAACCGCCGGTTCCAGGCGGTTCCGTCCGGATGGAGCCGCTTTCTATTCTTCTAAACAATGGAACGCGGTTCAACCGCCGATCAACCGGTGGTCGAGTTTTGATTTCATTCGTAATCATTGTAATTGCTTGGTCTCATGCAGGAAAGTATCAACACAGCAAAAAAGAATGCTACTTTTTCAGGTGTAAGCTCGCTGAAGTACGAAAGTGTGCACATTTTTACCTCAAATTTAGTGAACTGTAGAAAATTGCGATTACACGTCATGTGGTAAAACCGTTGCTAAAATATTACCACTGCAACAGGTATTATTAAATTGGGCAAATAATATGCGAAATCGAGTAAACACCCGCCAATGAGTGAACAGTATCAGCAGCATGAATAATGGCCGATCCTGAGGTTCACGCGTTTTTGGTCTTGTGCAAGTTGCCGCATCTTATCCAAGTTTTTGCAGGGATGTATCTGAAATACCTAAAAAAGGAGTGTAGTATTAAAGTATACTTTACGTTCAATATAATTTATTTCAATAGCTAGACCACAACGTTAACACATAAAATTACATATGACTTAAGCTTACCCACACATGACATGGTGGCATGTACACTCTTATCCTCGCGATATAAAAATCTTAAACAGGCGTTGGTTACGTGGCCCTCTCTTCTAATAATTGGTTAAAGGCCTTAAACAATGCCACTATTTGCAACCTTTTAGCCAATAAAATGCTCATATGCTTTAAACAACTGCCTGTTTAAGACTTTAAACCGCTAGCTGTTTAAAAGGTTTTAAACGTTTATTGTTTAAAATGCCTCGACCTAAACAATAATTGCTTAACAATATGAGTGGGTCAATACGATTGGGGCTTTCTTTCTTTCTTTCTTTCTTTTTGTTTTGTTTTATCATGCTAAAACAGAATTCATGATAGATTTCAAGTCATCAGAGCTTGGCCAACTGTGAGAACAAATATAAATTCATGGATAAGCATAAAGAATTTTCTTTTCTTTTCTTTTTTATCAGTTCAACCCGATATGTATCCGAGTAAAAAATTTAAATATACTTAAATGTTCAATGTATGCCTTTCCCTATCGCATGCATTACGATACATTGCCAAAGTACAGTGCTTCGTCGGTTCACGGCTTCAACGGGGGTTTTAAGCCTAAATTCCAAAACTCGGTACAGCCCAGGTTATTTTTTTCAATGCATCGCGTCTAAATTGTGCATACACATTATACATACCATTGTATACTGAACATCGCTATCTCGACATGTACACACATTATGCACTGACTGATACACGTATTGTAGTACAGTTACTGCCAGTGCGTACGGTACGTATATGGTCAATTCCAGCGAAAGCGGGACAAAATTTCTCTATGTTAACTTTCCACTTTAAAATGTCATTAATAAAGGAAATCACGTTATTGATGGAGCATATCATGTCACGTCCAATGTGCTCTCTTTGTGCATATAGGCCTTTACTAGCAAGTCATACCAGGGGACAAGTTATGATGGCTTAAATGAATTGGCGTTACCCACGAATTCAAAGATAAAGCACCATATATGTCATTGAATGTCCTTCAATCAAAATGTGGACTCTAGAGGCCATTAAGTCAATTTGGCTAATAATTTTGTTACCCGCGTATCAAAAATAAAATGATCGTTCTGAAAAATGTTAAGTGAATATGCCATAAATGACTATATCATGAAACGAAGTTTCGCTCTATAATTCTGAGGTCCAAGTGATTATTTTATGCAAATACGTTTTACCCATAAAATTCCATAAAATCAAATTTGACGTTACCCACGTATCAACTGTTACCCACGAGTCCAGCAAATATAATTGCCATAACTTAAATTAACATTTCATGACTTTGGACACTGAATTTAGTTTGACAAGCGCTTAAAATTGTAAATCGTAGAAATACGTTCACCGCTTTAAAAAAGAATCTACGACGGTTTAAACTTTTGTTACCCACGAATCCCGAATAGATGCTAACCTTGAAAAACAAGGAGATTGTTTATTTTAAGTTTAAATCAGCACATATTCAAGCCATGGGTATGCTATAATTTTTACAGTACTTACAGTTTATGCACCTAAAAAACGCAAACCCCAAACGGTACTATAGTACTTATAGCTTTGCCCACGAATTCGGCGTTACCCACGAATCCAAGGATTTACTCGTAAATTATATGCTTCTTATGCATATTAACATTTTGAAAACATGCGAAATAGGTTCCAAAACAGTCCTGTTTAATAGCGTCCTCTTGAAGGTATACTGAAGCTGTATCATGAATTTTTGATTGATTATCCTAAATTACCATTTTTTGGGTAAATGCAATTGGTTAGAGAAACGGGAATCATTGAAACACAATGGAGGAATAACCGCATGATGGTTTCCAACCTTCTGTAATATTTTCTATTTTGCCGCTTACCAATACATACCTTCAAATATGTGTTACCCACGAACATTTTGGTTACCCACGAATCCCTACTTAAATTATAGTTAACAATGTATTGATAGTGTTTTAGTTCATAGGAACTGTCAAACACGAGTTAATAGAATATTGATGCATGAAAATATGGAAAGGTTTTACTAAAATAATGATATAAAACTGTTTGCTCTGTCTATTTGAATTTGGCAACTTCATTATTCTCAAAATGTTTATACCCAAAATGCCATAATGATCCATTCTTAATATTCCATGTAGTTTGTATTTTGATTAAAATTCATTTTAGTGCCATTGCAGCCTGAATTATTGACATACTGAAAAGTATTTTTTATTTTTATTTAAAAAAATTAATAGGAATTGCTGTTTTCCAGATGCTGTTACCCACGAATCCATCCGAAATCCTCATCCTGCGACGAGATACAAAATCTAACTTTATATTTATATGAAGCATTTATTCTAATCTTTCGAAATAATGCAGTAATGTTAAATGACAGTCACTTTGGAAAGAGCTCGAACAATTGACACAATCTTAACTGTACACCTGGTTCTTTCTTAAAATTGGTAATAACCAAAATATTTCTTTGTAGATATATGTAATAAAATTCTATTTTACGTTCAAAGTCTTCACCGATTTCTAGTGTATATAAGTCACACATAAAATATTGAAAGATATTAAAGAAAGTTGAATTTTATGGCGTACAACAGGTGAAAAAGGCTTGAATTCGTGGGTAACATGCATATGCGCATTTAACACTTTATTTGGTCTAGCAAGAAAAGTTATTTTTCAATGCGATGGCACTTCCACCTGATGATTCACTGGATATGATCGTCTCATTTGATAAGTCTAGAATTGAAAAGGAAAACATTTTCAAAATGGCCCCCAGAGAGAATTTTGTCCCGCTTTGGCTGGAATTGACCATATACGGGCGCTAAAATGTCAATTCCAATGTTGCCAAAATCTAGCTAATGAACCCATAAATATCCATTTTTAATGTCCCAGAGAAGCCCATGCATATCCTATCAAACGAATCTCGACTTGAATGACTCAAAACCTACCTTTTTTAATGGAGTTTCAGGAAGCGTTAGCAACACGATCCACACACTTGTGTGTTCGCCATTGCTTTGTGTCATTTTAAACAATAATTTATTAAATTACGCGCCACGCGATGCTTTAACTCGCGAAAAGTTAACGGATCTTAATCTTTTCTGTTTAACCCTTGTTTTAACCTGTTAAACAAAATTGTTTAAAAGAAAATGTGTGGATTTAAACAGCTTAAAATCGTAAACTTTTTGTTGTAAACAGCGCAATCTTAACTTCTGGGACAAGAATGTATATGATCATTCATGATGACATGTACGACACATTATGGAAGTAAGACGACGAAAAAAAGAAACCCTGTTCTACGGGCGGGCGGATTTTGAGAAGATACAAAAAAACAATTTTGTTCCTGAAATTTCCGAAATTTGGGTCGGCATTCATTTGTACAGGAAATTTTTTTTCCCCAATTTGTTCAAAATCTGGGTCGGTCGGGCCCGTAGAACAGGGTTTTCTTTTTCGTCGCCTAATGTATATTTTATGTGTTGACGTTGTGGTCTATCTATTGAAATACACTATATGGAACGTAAAGTATACTTACTGCATATTTTTCAGGTTATTTTAGACAGCTGCAGGTTGTCATGTTTACATAAAATTGTGTAAATATCTACACAAAAAATATTACACAATTTCATGGTGTAAAAATATTTAACTCCATTTATGTGTAAAATAAGTACACACAATTGAGGGGTAAAACTACTACCCCTGTTGAATTTGGTAAAGTTTACCCCATACAGCGCTTCCCAGGAAACATGTGCGGGATTGTGTAAAAGTTAACCCAATTTTCAGTAAAATGTTACTGCGTACTGGTGTAAACTCGTTACTACCATTTGCTGTGTAAAGTTTACTCCAGTGACGACCATGTTTGCCCTGAACACCTGAGATTTGTAATATTTTACACAATACTGGGTAACTATTTTTACTGTGCACGGTCTGGTATCGTATACCATGAATTCGAATCAGTAAGATGAACATATAATTATCTTGTTCGTAAACTTACAAATGTTAGTGTTCTCAAAACAATCGCTAAAGCGACCTGATTGATACTCATAAAAAATGCTAAAGCGACCTGATTGGGAAAAATAAAACTCCATTCGATGAAATAATCTATAGCTTAAACAAATTCCAGAGATTTTTATTACATTAAACAATGTTATATATTCAAAATAATAATGTCACAATGGTTTTGAAAACAGCAAATTATAGGAAAACAAAGAAAAAACTTAAATGATGTAATGTTAAAAAGAGGACATATTTCCAATTCTACCTTTGTCATTCATGATTTAATTACAACAATGTTCAATATTATAATTGACACTCCCGTCGGTAGATATCTAGATATCTGTCGGTTTCTAATAATCTAATCAATGCATCGGGATTTTATATTTTTGTCTTTAAATAACAGAATTGGGATTTCGGTTAATTACAAATCATGCAAAAATATGAGTGTTTAAGAGTAATCGTTTTTTTAATATAGAATCGCCTTTCTTATTGTTTGTCCAAACAGTAAACAATTTTCATTATCTAAATTAATATATTATAGAACGATAACACTTTGATGTGTTCATTGCAAAAGTTCATTCTACAAATCATCACTACCATTCACAAGATGTTGTGAACTACTAAATCGCAACAGTTTAAAATAGTTGCTAACCTTAAGGGATGTGGCTATAGGAATAAAGACCAAACAAAGAAATTCTTGTTTAAGCCGTAATATTGTAGTCTTTCAACCCTTTCACAACTTCAGCTGGGTAACTTACAAAAAATCCCGCTAAAAAGTGGTTCTTTTAATTTTAGAAAATACATTAAAAATCGCATTGGACTTTTTGTACTGATCGTACTATAAATGACCACCACTATAGACTGGGATTACATGTGACGTCATTGCCAGGCAATTTGTCTCTATTGTTCCTTGCCCGGAAATATGACAACGCAGTCATCTTGTGTTCAGGGACCGTGCTTTTAAAACGCCCGCCAGATCACAATAAGGCCATTGAACTTTGTAGTGGTCATACGTATATTCGCTGAAGTAAAACGGTAGCACTGTCCCTTGTCGACTCATTAATAATGTGTGGAAACAGGTCAAGGACGGCATTCTGATAATTCTAATCCTTTCTTATGAGGTCAATAGAATAAAGAAAGGCCTTGAACACAGGTGCCTGGTTGTAGATAATATTTGATCATCAAAGCTGATGGCATAAGATATTTCGAGGAGGTAGCGCTTATTATTTCTTGTAAACACAATCTAATATGGTACTCACTACATGTAGAAGATATATAGCTTCATGTTCAGTGTAATCAATTAAAATACTATGACTGGATATCAAAAAAATCGCGAGGCATTCCTTCTTGTTATGGACGACAAGTATTAATTTTTATATTATTATGACAAAATCCAGTCCCTTTTCAACTGATTAGGCTCCGGGATTAGGCTTTCTTTTCGAAAAACAAATCATAGGGCCTAGAGGCCATGATATAGGCCTAACTTAAACCCATATTCGGTATGCAGAAACCTTCACAGTCCGGGCGACGCTTGCACTCGCATCGCATTAAACAGGCAAAGTTCGCTAAACTGAGGTCTGCTTCAATTGCCAACCTTTATCGAGGGGCGAGTTTGAGATTTTATAGTCATCTATTACCTATACCATTTTCCCCCCCCCCGCCCCGCCGATATGACAGTGACGTCAACGCGTTGAAACGACTGTTTCGCTCGCGCATCTATGCGCTTTGATCGAACTCTAGCGAGTGAGGCTGCACCTAATAAAATTCGTACAGTACTGACGTGACGTCACTGTCACATCAGGGTGAAAATGGTATTGAAAATCGCAAACCAGCCAAATTTGGCATAGGTTTGAATAGCTAGTAGAAAAACCTTGAATATAGTGTCAGCAAGTCTCACACATCTTAGCATAACCTTGTCGTTAATGTGACACCGAATGCAGCGCCATTTTTGGAATATATTCGATCATTGTGTGGGCAAATATTTGGTCAAATGTAGGCTAAATAGTCCTAAATTATGAGAATCGCATTATCGGAATAATACCAACCATTATTCTTTTCCAAATATCTGAATCTTCAACCCGGTACAAGCTTTAATAACGGGGGAACACACATTTTTATTAAAAAGAAATCCTACCATCTATCCAAACTCGCCGTGTTATTCCAATGCACATTTTACTTCACCGGGCAGCCATTTTTGATCGTATTTTGAAGATTGGTGTCATAAAACCGTCATAGGTACAAATTTAGTACTTTCTGTCAATCAATTATGGCTTATTCTCTACATGTCAATCTTTAAATAATTGGCATAGTCCTTATAATAACGGCGTTCCGCCTTGATGAGTAAATGATAGCAAACAGCTGCAAACCAGTGAAAAATATCCCAAAACTCGGTCAATGGGGCTCCGTTCGTACATGTCAATAGAGTCATTATCGATTGGATTAGTCGTCCGTAGCGGGCAATTCGGTCGCTCATTGGATAAATATTATCAGGTGGTAATAAATTTGCATTGGACAATAGATTACTATATAATGGTTTAGTACTGCCTATATCGGTTTAATCTTCAATAAGCGGGTTTATGGCTGGAAAGGTCACGGTGAATTCGCCGTGGACGTAAGTGCACTATGCTTTAATGTCCCAGAGAAGCCCATGCATATCTTATCAAACGAATCTCGACTTTGGTTCAAGCTTGAATGAATCAAAACCTACCTTTTTGAATGGAGTTTCAGGAAGCGTTAGCAACACGATCCATTGCTTTGTGTCATTTTAAACAATAATTAGTTAAATTACGGGACACGCGATGCTTTAACTCGCGAAAAGTTAACGGATCTTAATCTTTTCTGTTTAACTCTTGTTTTAACCTGTTAAACAAAATTGTTTAAAAGAAAATGTGTGGATTTAAACAGATATTGCTTAAAACGTAAACTTTTTGTCGTAAACAGCGCAATCTTATCTTCTGGGACAAGAGTGTATATGATCATTCATGATGACATGTACGACACATTATGGAAGTAATGCATATTTTATGTGTTGACGTTGTGGTCTATCTATTGAAATACACTATATGGAACGTAAAGTATACTTACTGCATATTTTTCAGGTTATTTTAGATAGCTGCAGGTTGTCATGTTTACATAAAATTGTGGTGTAAGAATATTTAACTCCATTTATGTGTAAAATAAGTACACACAATTGAGGGGTAAAACTACTACCCCTGTTGAATTTGGTAAAGTTTACCCCATACAGCGCTTCCCAGGAAACATGTGCGGGATTGTGTAAAAGTTAACCCAATTTTCAGTAAAATGTTACTGCGTACTGGTGTATACTCGTTACTACCATTTGCTGTGTAAAGTTTACTCCAGTGACGACCATGTTTGCCCTGAACACCTGAGATTTGTAATATTTTACACAATACTTGGTAACTATTTTTACTGTGCACGGTCTGGTATCGTATACCATGAAGTCGAATCAGTAAGATGAACATATAATTATCTTGTTAGTAAACTTACAAATGTTAGTGTTCTCAAAACAATCGCTAAAGCGACCTGATTGATACTCATAAAAAATGCTAAAGCGACCTGATTGAGAAAAAAGAAAATTGCATTTGATGAAATAATCTATAGCTTAAACAAATTCCCGAGATTTTTATTACATCAAACAATATTATATATTCAAAATAATAATGTCACAATGGTTTTGAAAACAGCAAATTGCAGGAAAACAAAGAAAAAACTTAAATAATGTAATGTTAAAAAGAGGACATATTTCCAATTCTACCTTTGTCATTCATGATTTAATTACAACAATGTTCAATATTATAATTGACACTCCCGTCGGTAGATATCTAGATATCTGTCGGTTTCTAAAAATCTAATCAATGCATCGGGATTTTATATTTTGTCTTTAAATAACAGAATTGGGATTTCGGTTAATTACAAATCATGCAAAAATATGAGTGTTTAAGAGTAATCGTTTTTTTAATATAGAATCGCCTTTCTTATTGTTTGTCCAAACAGTAAACAATTTTCATTATCTAAATTAATATATAATAGAACGATAACACTTTGATGTGTTCATTGCAAAAGTTCATTCTACAAATCATCACTACCATTCACAAGATGTTGTGAACTACTAAATCGCAACAGTTTAAAATAGTTGCTAACCTTAATTCATGAGATTACGTTGAATTCTTCGAAACAAGACTTCCTGCATGGTATGATTTGCTTTTTTAAAAAAAAAAGGATTCTCCTCATGTTCTTCAAGATCTCTTAACGATCACTAGTGGAAAATTCAAAATGAAAATTCTTTCAAAACGATGAGAATTGGACAAAAGTATGAGAATTTAAAATTTTCTCATTCATGTAAAAATGTCTCATTCAAATGAATGAGAAATACCAATTAACGTGTCAACCACCTGTTACATTGTTTTAAATGTGAAAATTAACCACTTGTGACAGGTTGTTGACACGGTAATTAATATTTCTCATTCATTTTGATGAGAAAATTTTATATGAATGAGAAAATTTTAAATTCTCATACTTTTGTCCAATTCTCATTTTGAATTTTCCACTAGTGAATAGACCCATGCTAAGATCATTCGGAGCTAGGTCTTGGCATGATTCGGAAGATTTGGGTGGCTTTTGTTGTACTTGAAACTTCAAAATAGAATCAGGTTGTACATGAGGTTGGATTGCTTGCGACTGAAAATTTCCTCGGGAGATTGGTATGTTTTTTTGGCCGTGATAGTAGGCCGAATCTACTAGTTCTTCAACAGCTACGCATGGCGATTTTGTTCGAGATAGGCCAAGCGGCTCACGCTAAGTACATCACTTGAACGATTTGAGATACCAAAGCGTTTCCATTCATTAGCTGAAATGACACGTTTTTAAGATCTGCGCATGCTCGTTAGAATTTTTGACGTTGCCAACACAAGAAAATTCGATTTGTTAAATGTTGTCATTTTTTTTTTAATTTCAATACACTCACGGGAAGTTCAGTCCACTCAGATACGATTATCATATTCTTTCAACACATTTATTTAACTGTAATTCCACCGTAAAGTTTTTAAATTGACGGATAATAATGTGATGTATTCAACTGTTTTAGAATATAATCATATCAAAAGAATTTACACCACCAGTCTATTTTCATTATTAAATCAATTCATCTCAATATGAAAAAATGGAATGCGATCTTATTGTCGCTGAGTTTGCAGACCATTGAAAGACTCGACCTCCTATCACCCTTCAACAATTCAATGACAATAGATGTAACATGTATATATTCATAGATGTATCGCTACTTTATTAACGATTGCTTTTTAGCCAATGTTTGGTTTTTAACCAACATGACCAATCGTTTACCGAGCGCGGAGTATAAGTAGGAGTGAACTTTATATGGGTCATTTTTTTTTGTATTCCATTTGGACCATCTCACCATGAAATGACAGAAATTTTGGATATAGACCCAACAAAACACTTTTTTATTCGGTCTATATCCAACAAATTTTGTCATTTCATGTTGAGATAGGTCAAGTGGAATAGAAAAAAAACTGTTAACAGAGAAAAACAACCAAAACGCATTTTTGAGGCCCATAAAGCCCACTCCTAGTATAAGCTTATATTGTAATAGAAGCTACTCTCAGCGGCCGGCGAGCAGTTCATAAAGACATGTGCTTTGGTGGCTATACAGAATAATTCTTTACCTGGTGCGTTACAGATCTAATAAGAGCGTTATTCTTTATTATGGTTTTATGTTTGATAGGGTTGAGTGATGTCACCATTACTGTAATCATCTTATCTACCGTCTTCGGGGTTGTTGTCTTGCTGATCGCTGTAGGTGTGGTACTTTATCGTATTACATCGTTAACATCGTCTGTTCAAACTACGTTAGGTGCTGCAAATCAAAAAGGAATCAAACTTGTCACATTAGGCAACAATGGTGGTGTCTTTGGAATTATGAATGATGGGTATGGCACTGACACGTCAACTGTAAGTAATATAACTTATATAATTATGATGAAGAAATATCACGGTTGTTTGATGTGATCATTTAGCAATTTTATATATGATCCCAGCAAACACAAAAAAGTTTTTAAAACGTTTTAAATAAGCTATATTTTTGTTTAGATAAAAACCTTTTAATCTATAATAAATTACTGAGTTTTGCGAATTGGTAAGGCTAAAAACTTCTACGTTTTACATTTTTTCGGAAAACGGATTTTTGCGTTGCGTAGAGTAAAGTTGTCCGCACCCCAATAAAACGTCCAAATTTGTTTTTGTTTACGTTAAGGGTGTCAAATTATGTTAATTAGTTTTAAAGGCACTGGCAGCGCACTGCATGCTAAAACTTTTCACGCCAACACAATACACTAATGTTGACATAGCCTGATTTAGGCCTTCTATCCTGTCATTGGTGTGAGGATATTATGCCTGTAGTCTCAACTAATTACATGACACAGTAGAAGTATGCCTGTAGTCTCAACTATTACATGACACAGTAGAAACTCAATTAACATCTATTGTTTATTCAACTAATTTATCAACATTAGCATGTATTCTGTGTTTTATGGAGAACCTATAGTCAACAGTAGAGTGTTTGTTTATTGAATTAGTTTGTAAGTGAAACTTTTGAAGGACAAATTAATCAGGTTTGCCAAGCCTGTGGTTTTGGTAACCCAAATGGGTGACTTTTGAACAATTTCACTGAGACTTCCCATAGGTACAGCTCATGGTTAAGAAAAAAATTGGGTGACTGTCAACATTTACTCAAAGGGCTGAAATGTCCTTTGTCAACATCTCATAATCAGGGACAGGCGATTTTCGCGGCGCGAAATCGCGCGACGCGCCGCGAAATTTTCCTTTCTCCGCGCAATTTCATTTTCTCCGCGAAATTCATGTTTTTCCGTGCAATTCACTATGAAATGTGAACAAAAATGGTGTTTTGTTTGTCTGTATTGAAATATCAGCCTTGTTTGAAGAGTACGCGTCATGTAACGATAGATTAACAAAAACATGAATGTAACCATTTACTAATTTGTCTCGTACCGGTGTTGCTTACTTTCGCGTATGGGGGTACTTCTCTAATTCTGTGGGATGTACGTATATTAGTAGGGGTGAAAATAATGATTCCGTGACCAAATCACGGGAAATATGATTTGAAAGTGTTTTTTTCTTTCTTTTTTTTTCTTTTTTACTTCGAAGCATGTAAAACATATGAAATGGTCAAATGGTGTGAAAAACTCCAGATAGAGGGCGCTTTTCAAAATGGCTGCCAAAATGCCTAAATTGGTCAAAAATTGCCACAAATTTTGTTATTTAGATATCATAATGTTAAACATACATAATACTCTGCATGACACGGTATATAATTTCATATTTTGATATGTTTTTTTTTCTTCCTGTGTTTTATATGTATGTTTTATGTATAAAAGTTCCGCGCAATCTCCGCGCAATTAGCTGATTTTTTCCGCGCATTTCCGCGCAATTTGCTATATTTTTCCGCGCAATTTGCTATTTTTTTCCGCGCAAATCGCCTGTCCCTGCTCATAATGTACTGATCCAATTGCCTATTTGCCTTAGGCCAAAAAAAAGTTGTTTGTTTGTCATCCACCGCCCGCTCCTCAGATTAAGGCCTGACCAATTTTTTTTTTTATAAAATTAAGTAAAATTCAATTTTTTTTTTTCAGATTTGGAGTATCTCTGGACCTAGCTAGCTAAATACTAAGATCTTTCATGGTAGAAAATAAAAAAAAGCCCCCAAAACAGTTTGTGTCTTCAATATGCAAAGTTATAACTTGTGTTCATATCATAGTCTATTATTTTTAGTGACTTCAAAATACATTGGATTTGAAATCATTAAAAGACTATGACATGAACACAGGAATACGCCAAATCCGAAAAAAAAACCGCCCGCCCGCACGTCCTCTTTTAAAGCTGTGGAGGACAAACAAACAAATTTTTTTTGACCTTATCAAACCACTGAATTTTATTTACCATGAATAGGCCTACTCTGCTTTGTGGTAGTGCTATGTTACCAGCATAATGTATGATTATAACTTTATATGAAATAGAGTGTAAGGAAATGTGAATAAAATTGTTTCAGCTGCACAGTGGTGTAGCCAGGACTTTTCAGAGAGAGAGAGGGGGGCAAGGCAAATTTCATGGGGGGATTGTCACAAATGGGCTAAAGAGTACGACAAATTTATCCAAAATGGGCTAACAAATAAAAAGTACAACAAATGCATAGAAATCTAAAATATCAGATCACAGGGGGCCAAGAGGGACGTGAATAAAATTGTGTTCATCTGCTCAGTCATGTAGCCTGGACTTTTGCAGGAGGCGGGGGCAGCAAGGTACATTTCAAGGTGGGGGACAAACTTGGTTGAAAATGATAAAAAAAAAGGTACAACAAATTTGTCCAAAATGGGCTAAAAAGTAAGCTTACTGTAGAAACAAATGCATAAAATCTTAAATATCAGAGCGGCCAGCATCCCACAGGGGCAAGATTTCTCACGGTGGATATGATATGGTGGCAAGAAGACTTGCTTCGATCGTGATCTAATTGCAATTTCAAGCCATTGATTTATGTGGAAAAGATACTAAATATTATACTTCTAAGTTCTAAATGATAATCTCCTCTCATACCATTAATCACATTAATTAAAACATTTACATGTACACAAAATATACAAAATTTACCAACCGCAAAAGACCCTGACCGCGAAAGACGAGTGACCGCTAGTAACATTAAAATGTCGGGTTAACAATTTTTTTAATGTTTTCAAAATGTTATTGTAAACTATTTTTCAAACAATTTTTTCCACATATTTTATCAACACTTAAATAACATTATGTTAAAATATTTGCGCCCAGCAAACACAGAAATGTTCTTAAATGTTTTTTTTTTTTTCAAAACGTTTTAATAGCATTTAAATGTCGGGTTATATAAAGGCCATGAAAACGTTTTAAAAGACAGTTTTGTATGAAAACACACGACAACAATATGGCACTTAGACAATTTCGACGCGGGAATTTTGAATATCGTGTGTTGAGAGCCGACTGTTTTTATTCGTTTTTATGGTCAATATAAGTTTGTTTTAAATGAAACAATATGATTCGTGCTTGATGATTATTTTTCTAACATATAAGGCATAATGTTATGATTGCCGGAGACTCCCTTTAAAGGGGCATTTCGTGATCCACAGCCTCATCCCCCCACTTTTCCAAAAAAAAGTTGAGATTTTTACACCTCTGGCTATATAATGTTTATGTACCAAATATTTCTTGCAGATTAATTCGTTTACCAACAATATCGCCAAATTTGAATTTCGTTCTGGTGCACCAGAACGAAATTACAACACATTGTCTATGGAGCAGTGTAATACACATAATCATGCAAACGCAAAATCGGAATCAACTGAAATTTTGTAAATAAGCTTTTTTCGTGGATATCTACTGAAAAATGCCATAAAAGAGGATGCTAGGATCACGAAATCCTCCTTTAATAGAATTAAACCGTCTGACCAGCTAGTATTCTCCTCCGCCGTCAGTGTGATTCCAGTCACTCTACATGCCGTGTTGCGAAGGTGGAGGAGACTAAAAACTGTATTGACGAACACGCATGCGTTAAAATGATGTAGCCTAGGTCGAAAAATAGCCCTCCTGACCATATAAGTAGGCTGCACTCATCAGATGCCATGTATTTGTTTGTGTGCAATCATAAGTCGTGTTCACACAGTCGGATATAAGTGAGTTATTACCGGTAATAAGCGACTTATAACCGGTATTAGTGACTTATTACCGGTATTAAGTAAATCCGACTGTGTGAACACGACTATAGATTGATACAATACCGCTCTCTTCGGAAACACTTATCGTACAGGTGTGTGCGAAACGTACATAATGTGAAATGTCCATAGAATTACAATCCATGTCTTTATGCCTATTTTTAATAATCAATGGTGCGACGCAGATATACAGCGTGGTCTAGTGCAAGGAAATACATGCAAATTGTATTCACCTATCGCTATGGTAATTAACCCTGAAACATTACTATTCCACTGCGAATATTTTAATTATTTATGGTATGTGATTGTGATTTGGATGCGTATGTGTATGAGACGGCTGTGTGTTTATATCCAAACCCATAATCATCTTTATTTCTTAGTCTTTCTGTTTGTGTTCATTTTAGCTATACCAAGCCGACTATAGCAGAAATCCTGACGTAATAAGAGGAACAAATATATTATATGGTAATGGAACTAACTTAGCACAACTTTACTGATGTATAAATGTCGACTATAGCAGAAATCCTGACATAATAAGAGGAACAGATATACTATACGACAATATAACCAACCAGGAATAATAGACAAAGGGATAGGCATCCTAGTCTGCTGCCCTCTTTCGAAATATGTATCCTAGGTCTCACAATAGGCGGATTAGCGGCCATTTTGTCTTCGACATGATTTTATTCACGTGTCCTTATATTTTAGTACACAAATATATAAGTTAACAGGTTTACTATTTTAAAATTATATTTTGAGTATATTCTGTAGTAAATAGATCAAATGACGGTGATTGTTCAGGTATTATATGCTTGATAAAATTAAACTGTTTGACCAGCTAGTATCTTCTCCTCCGCCGTCAGTGTGATTCCAGTCACTCCACGTACCGTGTTGCGAAGGTGGAGGAGACTAAAGCTGTATTGACGAACACGCATGCGTTAAAAAATATGTAGCCTAGGTCGAACAATAGCGTGACGTAGTTTCCGGCATTGTTCCTATGCACTTTCACCCTCCTGAACCAACTTAGTACCACTCTACTGATGTGCAGCCAGGCGGTGATGGAAGCGATATCGCCAATTTTGAGGTCGCCATTCAGTGGATTAAGATTAACACATAATCATGAAATCTTCACAAACAATTCTAAATTTGTGGCGTCAAAGCAAAATTATCTTACTCTAAAACCGTCGGGGTTCGACAAAGTACCCCACTGCAAGTATGTTAATTTTCCATTTGTAATTGCTAACCGTGTATTTTGAATGGGGCTGTCAGTCCTGTATCTTCGCCAGCCTCGTACGTCACGTGTTGCGCTTCCTATGCCGCCTGTGTGCAGCTGTAAAATGGGTGGAGGTCTAAAGTCATTCCTAATCTAATTTTATTTAGCACGTGAATATAATACACTTTTTACAAGTACGTGATATTCATAATACCTTTGAGTAGAACAATCCATCAGTACTTTTAAAAGTTATCATCACATTTTAGACCAACACACGGAACCAAGTTTATCCGTGTTCTCTACCGCAGTAATAACATGCAACTACCATGACTACGTACATGTACAGCAAAACCAAGACAAATGTTATTTCGCATTATTAAATCAATAATATTGATATTCAATTACAATGTCAGGTTTTCAAAGATTACCTGTTAAATAATACATGTAGCACAAAGGACCCGTTGACCTGACATTTTAGAGGGAAATTTGAATTCAAATAGAAATGGTGCTGGTGCAATATCCATACACTCGTAATTGAGACCTGATTTTTTCACCAATAATAGGAAACATAGCCTACTACCCTATTACAGCTTGCAATATAAAATTATTAAATGTCGGTAAGTATTTAATTTTAATTAATCTTATTTTTTCATTTTTAAATAAACATGTGCAATTTATGTTGAACTGAAAATGTCTGAGGGCAGTTGAGTGAGCAAAATGCTGTAAAACAGATACTTTGAATAAAATACTCATCCGTGTGCAACATCGTTTTTGGTGTGTTTTCTAAGAATGTACTTTACTTCAAAACCATTAGAGGTAAAGACATGATTTTTTCACCAATAATAGGAAACATACTATCCTGTTACAGCCTGTAAACACAAATTATTTAAATGTCGGTAAGTATTTAATTTTAATTTTTGATGTTGGGTACAGTTCATTTTAAATCACCCTGTATAAACACATTTTCTATTAACCAAATGTATTAAATGTTGTACACCCTATATAGATGTGTTGACCTATGGTGTCACATGTTTACATTCAGAACGCCCTCTTCTGTTTCAAGCCAGGCAAAATAATACAGTGTTTATGGTAGACCACCCAACTTCTAAAACCTTGATATTTTGTGTGGTAGTATATATATAACAGCAGAAGAGCTTTTCGGATTATCAATGACCTCACAAAACCTAGACAGTCACGAGTCAACACCATCCAAGACTAAGAGGGGAACTGTCTCACAGAAGAGGAAGACATACTAAAGAGGTGGATGGAGTATTTGCTCAGACCTTTACAATCACCAGACAAACAGAGATCCTAGTGTAACCATAAGCCAAGAATCATCAAACAACGATGACTTTCCCGTCTTGAGGGAAGAGGTGGAGAAAGCCATTAAATCACTTAAGAATGGAAAGGCATCGGGGGTAGACAGTATTACAGCTGAGCTCATCAGGCATGGAGGCGAAATGACAATTGACATCCTCACAGTCATTTGCAATAAGATATGACAATCTGGTGATTGGCCAACACCATGTACTCAGTCGTTCATCATCACGCTCCCCAAGAAAGACAATCTACAACAACGCCAGAACTACATAACCAGCAGTTTAATCAGTCACGCTAGTAAGGTCATGCTAAACGTCTTACTGAACAGACTGAAACCCCGGGCAGAGGAAATTATCTCTGAGGGTCCTGGGTGGGAAATACAACCAACACCAACAGGACATCTTCCATGTGTCCATTGACTTCAAGAAGGCCTTTGACCGTGTGTGGCACAACGCACTTTGTGTCACAATGAAGATCTACAACATGGGCCAGAAGCTAATCAAATCAATCCAACAGTAAAGCCAGCAGCGCAGTACTTGCACAAGGCAAAATCGCAGAATGGTTCCACACGTCAGTTGGCGTACGTCAAGGTTGTCTGCTGTCTCCTACCCTGTTTAACATCTTCATGGACAGAATCATGACTTAAGCAATAGAAGACCATTGTGGACCATTCAGCATAGGAGGCCAATCAATCACAAACCTCATGTTTGTTGACGACATTGATGGATTAGCAGGAAACGAAGAAGAGCTGGCAGACCTCGTAAAGCTGATAAAAAATAATGATGGAGAAATAAAAACACCAATCTCAGTCAGTGGCCAGCAACTTGACACAGTGAAGAAATTCAAATATCTAGGGGCCATAATCAGCCAAGAAGGTTCCAAACCAGAAATCCTCTCTAGAATTGCACAGACAACAGTTGCCCTGGCAAAACTGTAGTCGATCTGGAGAGACAAAAACATCACTCTGAACTCCAAACTAAGGTCACTTCATGCCCTAGTGCTCTCAATCTGTTTGTACGCATGTGAGTCGTGGACCGGCCCTGACGGCAGAACTACAGAGAAAGATCCAAGCTGTAGAAATTAGATGCTTACGAAGGCTCCTCGGCATATCATATACTGACCACATCACCAACGCGGAGGTGCGCAGAAGAATGTCACAACACATGAACAAATGAGAAATTACGAGGACCTACATGCTGTTCACTGTTAAGAAAAGAAAGTTAAAGTAGTATGGCCATGTAACAAGATCCAGTGGCCTATCCAAGACGATCCTACAGGGAACAGTGCAGGGGAAGAGAAGAAGAGGCCGACAGGGAAAGAAATGGATGGACAACATCACATAATGGACTGGGATGAACTTCTCACAGACTCAAACCCTGGTACACAACCAAGACAGATGGAGGATGTTGGTGGAGTGGTCTGTCATGCAGTCCCCATACAACCTGGAGGGTTATGGGAGCAGTACGCAGTAAAGTATATATATAACTTGATGCATTTGTAAACAAGTTTGAGAAAAATTTTAGTATTATTTACTTTGAAACCAACGTTTATAAATAAAATCAGCTTCTTCAATTTTTTTTCAGTGTTTTTTTTGCCTGGCAGTTTTTTTTCTCAGACCAACAGAGAGCGTATCAAATGTAAACACATGTCAACTTATCTATACAGGCTGTAAAAAATTATGCTCATTTGCAAAACTGCCTTACAGATGCGATAAAGGTGTAATTTAAGTCCTTACTTATTATTATAATGTCAGACTTCTTCTTTTTTTCTATTTGTGCGGGTGTTTTTTTCTTTCTTTAACGTGACTTTGCAATAGCATACAAACAAACTTAAAACATAATATTTCGAAATGCCGCTCTCTACTTTTTATCCCTAATAATGACTTTATAAATTTTTATAGGTATTTGCCTCTCAGATGGCGCTATTTGAAATTATAAATTGGGGCGATCGTTTTATGTGTGAAATATAGTCAATTTCAATATTTTGTCTTACGCTATGGAATAGAGTAAGACGGTAGTTTCACGTGAATAAAAGTGAATAACGTAATAAAGTAAGCATCTCAAAAAAAGTAATTACGTAACGGGCTATTGTATTACAAATCTGTAAAATGTGTTGGAAGCAGAAATTATTTCTGCGCATTTTGACATCTCATTTGTAGCAATTATTGTCTAAATACTAACGTCGCAGCGTACATTTAAATCAATGTAACCCAAGATTTGAAAGTTGCAGTATATTCTATTGATTTGTATTCAGTATACTGTAAGGAAATCTGTGTTAATGATATCTTAGTGTTTTTGTATTGTTGTAAGAGCAACTTTCGATTCTGGACCTCACTACATTAAATTGACGGGTGTTTTATTGTTTTCTGGGCTCTCGTATCAAATGAGGTGTCAAAATACGCAGAAATAAATTCTGCTTCCAACGCATTTTACACAGATTTGTAACACAATAGCCCGTTTTTAAATAATGGCCATTATTTAAGGGGTGGGGGTAATTACCTTTTTTTAGATGTTTAGTTTGAAATTGGTATAATTGTATAATTTTTTCGTTTAAGTTTGTTAGGCATAAACATTACATAGAATTATGTGGGTTTTTTTTTGTTATAATCGTTTTGTTAATTATTATTTTATTTTATTTAAGTTTAAAAACACCTCATAATATCAGCTTACAAAATCAGTCAGGCATGTGACTCATAACATAAATATTAAGCTCCTGTTCAACTACGCATATAAGACTACCCAATTGACTTTTCCTGATAAACAAATAAAAGACTTCCCATTGGATATAGATGAATCCAATTTCACGCATTCCTACACCTTAATGGTTGCCAAAGTTGGGTCCCCGTCGGCTCCATCTCACCTAAAATGTGAAATGATTCGACCTTGGAGGGTATTTTAAACTGCATTCTATCACATGTGCTACAAGTAGACAAAAGAATAATGACAGTGTACAACACAAAATAATCTAACATCGAATTTTAAGCGGCTTTAATCCACCCAATTGGGCAGTCACTACACCAGTTTGGTGCATGCGGGGACCCGTCATGGCCGACCAAATCCTGACCATGACTTAGCTCGTTGGATTCGTCTATATGGCACGATTTAGGGGACATAATTTTTGCTGTGTTTTTGAAAACACAGCACAGAAAACCAGGAAGTAAGATTAGGGACTGATTTGGTATCTAGTGATACATTTTAGAACACAGCAAAAAACACTGATCTAGCTGGTGAAATATCATTAAAATGTTTTAAAACTTTTGAAACATAGCAAAAAACACAGCATGTATGACTTTGGGAAAGCAGTGATACGTCTTACAATAAATAAAAGTGATATTTTAAAACACAATAAAACACATAGCAAGCATATATCTAGCTGGTTTAATATCAATGATATGTTTTAAAACATAACAAAAAACACAGGAAGCACAATAGCTGGTAAAAAACATTTGATACATTTTGAAACATGGCAAAAAGAAAAGCTAGCACAGTAGCTGGGAAGTAAAAATGGTATGTTTTAAAACATAGCAAAAAACACAGCAAAAGCAACTCGGTATTGGGAAATCAGTGTTTTGTTTTAAAACACAGCAAAAAACACAGCATGCATGCCCATATAGCTGGTGAAATATCATTCATATGTTTTGAAACATAACACAAAACACAGCAAGTATAAAATAAATTAAAGTGATATGTTTTAAAACCCCGCAAAAAATCTAGCTGTTTATACGTTTTAACCTTATCTAGCTGGTTGAATGTCAGTCATTACGTTTGGGTTTTGGAAAGAAGCTTCTGTTAAATCATGCATGACTCAATTACAAATCTCTAAATCCCTTTCGTCTTATCTATTGCTATTTTGAATAGTGTTTATCTTTCCCTAATAGATTATGATACTAAATAAACAATCAGCTTGGGCAGTTCGCACTAGGCCCTACATCTCATAGGACAATAAAGCTAGCGCCCTGATCGATTCTTCCTGCATATCAATATGCTTCATTTACATTACATTACAGAGATCGGACACTAATCCCAACCATAACAAACCATGTAAACAATGATCACCAATATTACAGGTGATATTACAGGTCTATATAATACAGGATTAGATTAGTAAACTATGAGCGTGTTTATAGTGAGACAATCTTTCCGTTATTTAGCTAAACTACCGCGTAGTCTAGATTTGCAATGGTTAGTAAAACATAAACAAATATAGACTGCGTGGCAGTCCAGCTAAATACCGCATAATCTGGCTCACTATAAACACGCTCTATGATCTATTTGCAAGTATTATTTTGATTGAGCAGGAAAGATGTGATACTATTTTTTTTTATAGTAGTCTAGTTGCCGGCGTCAGGTATACATAGAATGGGTTTTTTATGATGATGACATGGACGTACTGATCATTATGCATGATGCAAACTCATAGGTGTTGTGCGTTTGGCAATTTGGGAGGGGGTGGGGGTTCAAAATGACCCCATAGGATTATAAAATCAAAGTTTCGAACTGCTCAAATACCTCTTTCAAACATATCAAATTATTTACATAAATAAACCAAAACAAATAAATAAATAAATAAACGAAAAAATTGAACAAATTTTAGCGTAGCATTAAAATCATAAATATAACCATTGCTGGCAGGAGGACTCGAACCAACGATATTGATATCAGCAGTCTAATGCTCTACCATTGAGCTATGACAGCATCTAGTGATGAAGGTCGAGTTTTTAGCTTATACAGTGTTTGTCTGTGATAATGCCGCCTCGTGAAAGAAAGAAATATAAAATCTCAATTTGTAATTTAAATTTATTTGATAATTTTCTAACCTATATTTTCTTTAGAGCAGGGACAAATATTTCCCCTTTTATCTAATTTGGCCGCTATATAAGAATCTACTTCTTTTATTACTGATTTAATTCCGCGATTTGTTCCATTAAGCAATATCAAAGATTAATGTCACACATCTCACAACAAATATTTAGTTGGTTTAGTGGTCTTGCACAGTGCTGTTTAACCGGGAGGTACCGAGATCGATTCCCACCTCTGCCTGCAATTTTTTTTAAAGACTGGGAAATAATAACCTGACATTCGCCGCTGACATTCGTACTGCAGAAGCGGAGTTATAACTTATTAAACTTTGCTCCTTCCGTAAAAGGGTACATTATTTTGGCACTACATTTTTTCTTCTTTTCTTTTTTCACATTGCTGGTATTAAATATCAAATGGTCATAATTAGCGGTCACTTCAAATCATCCCCAACTGAACGAGGTTCAGGAATGTCCTCTCATTGTTAATTGTTGGTTGACCCACCACTTGAGAATAAAGGACTATGAATAGGTGCAACAGGATTACGTACGGGATTATCTCAAGGATATAATTCTGTTCTCCCTCCTTTTCTTACATCTTCTCTGATATGTGCTAGTGTCAATGGTTATTGTTAAAAGGCAATAAGGTGTGTAATTGCAATATTTCCTCTGAATAGGAAAGACTCTCTACATCGAGTTATGTATGCTGGTGGTTCGCAATACTGTTATTTAAGAGAAGGTATCTTCCAAATCCAAATCGAAATGAGTGATATGTATAAAAACATGGCAAAAACACAGCAAGCACAAACCGGCAATATCCAGTTATACTTGCTGTGTTTTTTGCTGTTTCAAAACATATCAATGATATTTCACAAGCTAGATATGAATGCTGTGTTTTAAAACGTATCACTAATTTCCAAATACTGAGTTGCACTTGCTGTGTTTTAGCTATGTTTTAAAACATATCACTTTTATTTACCGGCTATGTGCTTGCTTTATTTATTTCCCATACGTTTTGAAACATAGCAATAAACAAAACAAGCACAATAGCCGGTTAATAAAATTGATATGTTTTAGAACATAGCTAAAAACACAGCAACTGCAACTCGGTATACGAAAAACCTTCAAAATAGGACAGTAACGATATGTTCATGAATGAATTGTTGTTACCTAATATATATGTGGTATTTTTATTTGGGGTCTAAGGTCATTAAGGGGTCACTTCCGGTATAAAACGAAAAATCTTCAAAATGAGGTTTTCATATATTTTGGAGTCAAAGGTCATTAAGGGGTCACGACAAGGCTGTGCTCGTGGTCTTAGACCATAATTAATAGTTTAATTTACTTTATTTCATGAGAGATAAGAGAAAGGGGAAAACCAAGAGTTTGTGTGTTATGACCTGTTTTAGGGAAAACCCCTTTGGTTACTGTAAACAAACTCAATCAGAGATATTTATAATCTGGGAAAATCCCTACTATTCCAGAACATTCCTGTATTGCTCAATCATAGTGCATTGCTTAGTGTTAACTGGGGAATTCCCTGATATTATAAAGTAGGTATGACATCACTGGGAATACCCACAGGAAGTGTTGTAATGTGACAGAATGGTCTATTAAGGAGATAAGTGTTTGGAGAACTGCGCAAGAAGTTAAGTGTTTCGAGAAATTAGCACCATTTCTCTGCGATGATGTTATACGCAAGGATATATAAAAGCAAATATACAATGGACTTCGCTGAATTTCGCAGGACAAGAGAATAGCCGTCCAGAACATTGCAAGAACTCTATGATCACCTACAAGTTGACTGCTGGTTAAGTACTAAGTAGTTAAAATATTATTGTGATTGTGTGATTATTTTGTATGTGCATTTGTTGTCATGTATTGTACCACTCATATTTTACTTTCAATTAAATACTTAGATTTTGTTAGCTTAATCAAACAGTGTATTTGTGTTGTGCATTCGTGTGAATTTGGGTAAGATGTGTTTTTGGCCTTGAGTTTGTACGACTCGTATAAATATAACCAATTATAAAAAAATAACATATAGTATTTAAAATATGAGCTACTTTTATGCTATACTCAATATTTTGAATGCTTAGACTTGTGCCAAGTCTTAGAATTTTGTGACTTAAATTGTAAGAACACAAATTGTATATTTGGCCCAATATTCATCAAATTTAGCAAATATTACAATTTGACTTTCATTGCCAGTTAGAACTATAAAGATTTAGCTATGTTTCTTTGGATAAAACAAGATACTTTTTTAATTCCCACAAATAATATGTGTTGTATTTTTCTTATGGAATATTGGCACTCAATGCTGTGCACACGACAACAATAACCTTGAATTGTAAAATCCAATAGTTAGCCTCTCGCAATGGCATTCAAATATTGGCGTTAACTCTATTTACATTTACAGGCATTTACATTCTCTATACCTCATAAATCATATTTACACAAAAAATTGTACAAATCATTTTTGTTGTCTATGTCAATATAAATTAAGAAAGCATGATAATCCATTGCTACGACATCGCCCGGCGACTTCGTCACCAACATTGCAAAGAGACAAGCATACCGGCACGATGGCGTGCTACTGTAGCTGTATATTAAAGCAGGTCAAAGAGTGCTAGCACGTGTGATGCAGTTTGGTCACATCAACTAGTAGTTAAACAACCGCTAATGCTAACACAATATCAAGTATTCTTCAAATCTTCAAATCCCCTGTAGGGTGACAAAATAACTGTTTGATACCTGTACACGTGAAATTGATGTCTTCAACTGAACGCAAGATTGCTCCGTGATATATATACAAGACTTATCGTATAGCGTAAACACAGTATCACGTTTCATTTGGTGCGTCTAAGTTCTGTAACTATTAATAATTTAGAGATTGACGGCAATGCTTGACATATTTTTGCGAAGTTGTTGACAATAACTCGGTTCGTTGAAAAGTTTGAGCAAAACTAGACTGCGACGAAAAAATTGAATTTGTACGTTTCTTGTGTACTAAAATACTCTTGCAAAGATGGGTAAGAAAGCAAAGCAACCGCGACGTGATGAAGAATGTCCTGGTGGATATACCCTAGATACAGTCAGCGTGACTTCATCGCTTGCACTAGAGACATTTGAGAAGCGTAAGATGCGGCAACTAGTTGATGATATCCTCCAATCTCGCTCATCAAGACAATATTTGAAGATGTTGAGTTATCAATTGATACCATTAATAGCCTTGGTAGTGACGTGCAGCATATTATTGGCACAATCTGCTTTGATACATAGCAGCGCTAGATTGCTTCAAACAGTTGTGGAGGACAATGACAATATTGGTCGATTTGTCATCAAACTACAGGTTGAACGTGGACTCACAACGACTTATCTTAGCTCGAATCGTACCCAAACTTACATTCATGAGGAACTGCTATCAGCTCAAAGGAACACCGATAAAGCATTTAGTTTAATCAATAGCTGGCCCGATACGACGTTCGATGTAACATATGATGAGTATGCATTGGATAAAACTAGCGTGGAACATAAAATACGACAGCACAGGGAGCGTGTTAATCAAACGAGGTATACAAAGTTCCAGCCTGAGAATTGTTTTGCAGAAAACATTCATTTTTACAGTAATATCAATAAGGGTTTAATTGAGGCTAACATTATCGCGTCGCGACAATTAGAAGCCAGTGTCTGGTACCAGTTAATCGCTAAGCAAAGTCTGCTTCTAGCAACGGATTTTTATGGAATTGAGAGAGCTTTAGGATCGGTGTTTTATATTCAATGTGCTTTAAACGTTGAAAACATGATTTGGTTTAGAACTGCACGAACTCAAGGTGAAATGATGCTGAGTCAAGCTTTCAATTATGACTATAAAGTCAGAACAGAATATAACGATCATTTGATGCGGGTTGATGTTAACAATGCTCTTATCCAAGTGGAACAAATGCGAGCAGAGATTTTGAACAACTCGAATGTATGTGTGACAGGAAAAACGGATAACATTGAGACCAAATCACTCGAATGGTTTAACAATAGTACACGGCTCATCAATATCCTATCTGATGTTCGAAGCGAAATTAGCAATGATATTTCGAGATATGTAGAAGAAACAAAACAAAGCACGTTTCGAATGATTATTTTATATTCATTAACTGCTACGATGACTCTATTGGCGTGTGTAACTTTAAGTATCTTTCATGCAAGGAAATCACACACTCTATTGTCTTCAATAAGCTATTATGCGAAAGACTTAAGTGAAAAGAAAACTGAATTGGCGTCAGAGAAGAAGCTGACATTACGGCTTGTGTATCAGCTGATTCCAAAAGGAGTCGCGAAGCAGTTGCAGGCGGGGAAGTCAGTGGAGGCCATGGTGTTTGAGGAAGTGACTATATACTTTAGCAACATTGAAGGATTCACTAATTTTGCTGCGAGAAGTACACCAATGCAAGTCATCAATCTTCTTAATCAGTTATATAGGTAAGCTCAAAAAGAAGTCTACAGTCAACTTTATCAAATGTTCCATAATTCGCCATAGGGAAAATGTTATGCTGTTTCAAACTGTTGCCCTTACCATGACGTTAACCGAACCGACACTATAGCTCTGTAAATCCTAATATAATTTCATTCTATCATTTCATCTGTTAAATCATTTGAAGTCGTATTCAATCACTGTTCGTAGTATCTCTGTGCGTGGCTTGTATGAACATGAAGTACGAGCTAGATCTCATACGGCCCTTACTTATTAAGGATTGAGTTCAACACCCATGTCTACCAATGTTTAATAGCATGAGGTGTTAGGAGAGACTGCTAGTTTGGTAGTGGACTAAAATCTTAGGGTACGTTTTTAACTAGAGGTCACGAAAGGTCACACACGAGTAAATCATTGAAAATGATTCGATCTTGTTGAAAGATATATTGAATTACTCGTCTGATGACATAATAATCATAGGTCAATAGGTTAGGATATCTTCAACCCCTATCGTTATTTAGGCCCTTGGCTAGGAAGTGAAATCCACCCCCCCCCCCCTCCCCTCCTCCTAGGGATTTTTGGAGACAAATGTTTTTGAAAACCTTACCCAAATGGAAATTGAAATCAGGTTGTCTGCAAAAATATCGACCCTGGGTTAAGCGGTGACGGCGCTTTTTTTTTTAAATGGCCACCAGAATCCCATATAATGGCATTTTAATAGCAATTTGACGTTATTGTGAGATTTATTTTTTATTTTATTTGTAGATATAGTGTAATATTGACTCATTTTTTGTAAATTAAAAACAATGATAGAGAGCGCTTTTTCAAAATGGCCGCCAAAATGCCTTAAAATCCCATATAAGGGCATTTAAATAGCAATTTGAAGTAATTGTGAGATTTTTTAATTTATTCTATTTGCAAATGGTGTAATATTGACTCAAGCCCCCTTCTGTGACTGAAAAGCTGTAATAGAGTGTACTTTTTGACAAAAATGGCTGCCAGAATGCCTTTAAATGACTCAAATGTACTACAAATCTAGCTATTTTTAAAGTTATTACCATAGCCTTTGTGTAATTTGCACTTAAAATGATTAACATTTTATATATTTATTTCTTCTTTTTCTCAACAAGTCATAGACTAGAAATATCATGCACTACCATGCACTACTATCATGAAAACCAAATTGGCGAAGTGATTTTGGTAGCGATTTCTCGTTGTTCACTGAGAGAGTTGACCGTACTTGCCGGAACGTGATTGGGTTTGGGTTTGGGCTTCCGGCAAATCATAGTCACTCTCTTACAAAATCAAATTTCGCGCGATTTTGGTCAAAGGTCAAAATGGTCCGTGACAGGCAATAAACTTGACGGACATAAAGTATTAAATATATCGTATTTGCCGGAATGGGTTTGGGTTAGGGTTTGGGTTAGGGCATCCGGCAAATCATAGTCACTCTCTTACAAAATCAAATCTCGCGCGATTTTGGTCAAAGGTTATGATACGATTCCAGCTTGTCACGGACCAATTCCGTTTAGCTGTGACTTGCAATAAGCTTGGCGGACATACAGACGTCGGATCTAGCGCTATTGTCGACTAATGTGGACGCACTGACGGATTAATTGCATCGGACATAAGCCTAGACAAAATATTACTGGTAATAACTGCATATGTAAACACAGCTGGAGTTTCTGCTTTTGAATTGCATTTTGCAAACTCTCTAACACAGTTGTGAATACTCTCAATCATCTGGGAATCGTAAACGAGAGACAAGATTAAATCTAGTCAACCAGATAAACATACCTTGGAGCAACTAACGTTGTGGCCAGAACCACTGACGTTCAGCTGGGTTGTGATGTTAAACACCTTCGGGAGTTTCGGGAGTCAAGATGTTTAACGTCACAACCCAGCTGAAGGTCAGTGGTTCTGGCCGCAACGTTGGTTGCTCCAAGGTATGTTTATCTGGTTGACTAGATTTAATATTGTCTCTCGTCTCTCTCTAACACAGTCAATGCGTTCAATAATTATTCCTGTTACATTTTACGGCGGATTGAGTATTCTAATCTTCGTCTTTGCAAACTCGTTTGCTCTTCTGCAAACGCTTTTAAAGCTTTTATAGCCGTGTTCACACGGTCGGACTTAAGTCACTATTACCAGTTGTAAGTCAGTTATTACCGGTAATAACTCACTTATGTCCGACCGTGTGAACACGACTTAACTTTACTCTTGAAATCGTATTATATTTCATCCGAATCATTCATTGATCTTTTTAAATGATTGTTGAGTTTTTGAAATGAAATATCATTGTTCACGCATACTTATTTTATGTTCCGGTCATCATAACAATTTACAATGTGTGTCATCCATTAAAAAATAAATGGTATTTATGACATCCAGGATTTAACTGTCCTATACAGCTGCACTCGTTTCGATTAAAAGGAACCTACTAAAATATCTAGTGCATTTATAATTGCTGCTTTTATTGCTGTTGTTGCTTAGAACTTCTAGAAATGAAGAGATTAAATTTGTTTCCAAAAGGGATTAAACCAATTTTTTTTTTCTTGTAAGCTGTTGTACTTGGATTAAGTTTATTTTCTGCCCAACGAAGGTACCATATGATGGTTTACGGAAGAATAATGTATAGCTATGTGGAACATTATGAGAAAGTATTATAAACATCTCACAAAAAGTAACTACACCCGCCCTTAAATAATGGCCATTATTCAACAACGGGCTATTGTATTATAAATCTGTAAAATGCGTTGGAAGCGGAATTTATTTCTGCGCATTTTGATACCTCATTTGATACGATCGCTTAGAAAACAATAAAACACTAATGTAGTAAGGTCCAGATTTAAAAGTTGCACTTATATACAATACAAAACACTCATATATCATTACACAGATTTCATTCCATTATACTGAATACAAAATCAATACAATTTACTGCAACTTTCAAATCTTGGGTTACAGTGATAAATGTACGCTGTGACGTCAATATTTAGTCAATTGCTACAAATGACATGTCAAAATGTGCAGAAATAAATTCGGCTTCCGACGCATTTTAAAGGTTTGTAATACAAATGTCCGTTTTGAATAATGTTCATTATTTAAAGGGGTTAGTTACTTGTTAATATGAGAAAGTTTTTTTAGCACAAATCCTCACATACATGACAGCCATTGAAAACAATCACTGGTATTTAAATACTTAAACCTTTTTTTAATCCTAAATCTTTGTTAATATCAGATTATGAGAGAAAACTGCCAGTTTTAACAACTTTTCCATATTTTTTTGAAACAATACCAACTTGCATGAATACACAGAATATCCCATTGATTATATTTTTTCTTGGTTTCATTTGATTAAGATCATTCTTATCAATGTTTCACCACAATAAAATGAGCACATATTCAGCATTGTGCTTTAAAAATAGTGAATTATGCTCAATTTTTTATAATATACCTACAGTGAAATAGCCTTGTCTACTGTTTGCGGATTATACGTTTTAGATTGGAAAAATGACTGAATCTAGTTTTTTTATGAAAAAAATGGGGTGAGGTGAATCTGGGTTGTTTTTAAGGAAAAAAATGCGGTGAGGAAATGCGTTGTTTTAAGCAAATTGATCGCGTGCACAATTGGAATAAATGAATATCAAAAATGAATAATTAAAATAATTTATGGATATGATTTCAGTCGTCAACGATCTCTTTATGCACCTGTCAATTGCAACCCTGGCACCTGGGTACCAGGGAAAGACCCGAGACTTGACATCATGAATGTAACTCAGGATTTTACTCAAAATATGTTCCGGGGGTGTTGGCCCGGATATGTTATAAGAATTGACGTCAGCGGGGGTCCTTTAATACCGGGCGGGGACTTACTCGGGGTTTTGAAAACAGTAAAATGAGAAATACCTGATGCCTTTAACCATGTCTGACGTCAGGGCAAATGCGCGACGTGATTGGTTGCTGACCTGCGCAGTACAGTATTTCTGGTCTGGTTGACAGGACGTCATACGCAAACTAGTCTTTTTATTTCGGTCTTCAATTATAGTAGATACATCAGATAATATTCTTTATTTTCCCATACCCTCTTTTCTTTGATCAACGCATAAGGATTTACATTAAATAAATGTGGCGTCGTCGTCGTGGTTCCGCTGCTTCAATTAAAAAAGGACTCTATAAAGTCTATTGCATTAATATGGTTCAGCTCCAAAATGGCACTGTTTCTTCGTGTTTTTGGTTTGATTTTGGTCGTGGTATGATGTCAAGCTGTAAAACCAGCAAGACAAACATCAGTGTTCACGGTTGTTTGATGGCATGTAAAACAGTCACTTTTAAAGAAAAGTTGAACAATGATGGCGCTATTTATCATTTTTTCAAGGGGAAGACACTTTTATAATGGTAATAGAACATCAGCAAAAAGACTAACAAATGAGGGGATTTTCAACAAAAATTTTGTTTTATCATGGATAAAAGGTATAACTCATATTATTTTTGCTAATTAAATTTAAAATATATGTTTTAATGTACCATTAAGGTATAACTCATATTATTTTTGCTAATTAAATTTAAAATATATGTTTTAATGTACCATTAAGGTATAACTCATATTATTTTTGCTAATTAAATTAAAAATATAATTATGTTTTAATGTACCATTTATAGAATAACAATTACCACAAAAAAGCAGAAAAATTTGAATAATTTGATATAGAAACAAAAATCTATGTTAAAAATTGCTACAAAATATGTTTGTAGATATAGTTTATTAGTGTGATAGCTGTTGGTATTCTTCAGGTCTAGAATTGAACGTGCGTGTGAATTAATTCATGTGTGCGTGAATTAAATCAATTAATTGTAGTGTGTGGGGGGTAAATTGGGGGGGGGGGTGCGAATTGTTGCCCATACGTCCCTCTCACAACTCTATAATATAAATAAGATGGATGAAGCTCATAAATGTACAAAGTAGATTAGAGTTGGGTTCAAAATCATGAACTATACTTAAAAGAAAAGTAATAACGGTTTACAAAAAACAGCTTTTGTGACCCTCAAAAGTAATGTATATTTTCCTGTAATCATGGTAATTCGATGCCGATCCTACCAGGGGAGCTGGTGGAAAGGTGAATTTTGGCGCTGCCTTCAACAGCCCGAAAAGGTCGTCCAACTGTTTTTCGATTTAACTAGCGTTAAATGTCATTGGACTTCGACCATTGCCCAAAAAAAGGCAACAGAATCAAAAAGATTAATAATAAATCGCATGGCAGACCAAAACGGTTACAGGCATGTCGTTTGTCCGACTGTTATTAGTCCGAAAAACCGATTAGGGTTGTTATTAATGAACCCTTATCCTTACCCTAACCCTAAACGATGTCGTAATCGGTGGTACATTATATTAAGTCTAGGACTTGAATTAATAATTTGGGCTGCTTCTGGCGATATAGCATAAAACCATTCTTGGGCTACATTGATTTAAACGTACGCTGTGACGTCAATATTTACAAATGAGGTGTCAAAATGTGCATTTTACAGATTTGTAATATAATCACCCGTTTTTGAATAATGGTCAGTATTTAAGGGGGGTTAGTTACTTTTTTTGAGATGTTCATTATGCACTGTACAACAGTCTCAGTTCGTTTTGATTTAGTTAAACAAATATTATACGTAAAAGTATTAAGGGGGGCTAGGGTAGCCTGTGGTGGTATCAACTATTTATACTATTATCCGATCATGTTTATAACTATGCTTTTTAAAAGCTGTCAAAGATAAACAAAATGTGTATTAGGGGTACAATAAATTCGAGTGTAATAATTATATCAAGAGACATGCTTCTGGATATCGTTTAATGTCAAATAATATACCGATTAATGTTAGAATTGTTGATTAGCCCCTGGGGCTAGGGTAGCCTGTGGTGGTATCAACTATTTATACTATTATCCGATCATGTTTATAACTATGCTTTTTAAAAGCTGTCAAAGATAAACAAAATGTGTATTAGGGGTACAATAAATTCGAGTATAATAATTATATCAAGAGACATGCTTCTGGATATCGTTTAATGTCAAATAATATACCATTTTAAAGCTTATGATATATATTATATAAACACGAATACATTGGTCGACTTTACGGCTCATTTGAGGTTACAAAATATTGCTCTAAATCTGGCACAGCACCGTCAATATGTACATATTGATAGGGTAAAAGAGAAGAGTAAAGACGGGAATCTGAAAAAAAAGTATATTAATGAATGGAACGATAGTAATAACAATCAACAAGAATCGTTAATTCTTAATTCCAATGATTATTACAATTTAATGAAAAATAATGTATATATTGGATATTGCTTGTTATTGCTTATTGCTTTATCGTATGACGCAACACATTTAAATTACCTATACGAAAGTACTAATATTACGCACTGTACAACAGTCTCAGTTCATTTTGATTTAGTTAAACAAATATTATACGTAAAAGTATTAAGGGGGGCTAGGGTAGGCTGTGGTGGTATCAAATATTTATGCTATTATCCGATCATGTTAATAACTATGCTTTTTAAAAGCTGTCAAAGATAAACAAATATGTATTAGCCGGGATACAATAAATTTGAGTATAACAGTATGTTTTCAAAGTACCCAGCTGAATATTATATTTTAAAAATATCTTATGCGCAGATGATGTGCACGAATACAAATACCGGCATTACACTCGGACTGCGTTAATCAGTCAAACTTGAGTCCATTATAATAATTAATATATTCCTGTGATACAAGGACATAATAACATTGTACTCGTCTTCGAATCGTGCAATGTTTTTCTATTTCGTGCAATCAATTCTTGTATCATACTCAAGGCTATGCAATGTTATATAATAATTCATTAATGTAGCACTAAAGTGCTAAATAGTATCACTTTAAAGCACTTGCAGAGTGCTTAATAATATTTAAGGCATGAAAACTGGTCATGTTCACTTAATTTAAATTGTCCTGTTTGCCTTTAACTCATGAACTGTATTTATTTATTTACTGTATTATTTATTTATTTATTCATTTATTTATTTATTTACTTAATACTTATTTACTTATACTTATTAGCTTACTTACTTACTTACTTGCTTACTTGCTTGCTTGCTTGCTTGCTTGCTTGCTTGCTTGCTTGCTTACTTACTTACTTAGTTATTCATGCATTTATTTCATTGTTTTATTTTTTATTTTTTTATTTTTTTATTTATTTATTTATTTATTTATTTATTTATTTAAGTATTAAGTATAGACCTCTGGAAAAGGGAACCATTACTAATAGTTTCACTTACGATCAGTGGGTATACCGATCATCAGACGGATAATTTGTCATGGTTTCAACTTAACAGATATGTATATACATGTAATATAAAAATTAGGTATTTATTGCAACCATTGGTTTCACGCACGTTTGCACGGCGATCATCAGGCAAAAATGACCTGTTTATATTGCACGGAAGAGGAATTACTTTGCGCGGTCGCGACGCTCAATATTGCGAGCGTAACTGCGAGAGTCGCGACAACGGCGGGAAAATAGGCGCGTAGTCCAGTTCAGCCGGTGTAGGACCGTGCGGAACTGGTGCTGCACGGAAAAAACTATTTCTTTTTCTTTTTGTGGTCCGACGATTTTGTTTTGCCTTTGTTATGCCGGCACTTGGAGATAAGTTCGGACCTACGATTGATTATATTGTCCTTGTTCATGTTTATGGCAAATTTTTCTTCTAGGCATAAGTTGCATTGACCACTCTTACGGATACCTGTGTTTGATTTTTGATCACGTCCCATCTTAATTTATAGTCAATATTGGTTTTTTTCAAGTCCCATATGTATTTAGAAAGTTCAGTTTCCTTTTCATATTTGATGTTCCGGAATGACTTGGTGTGGTTCCGGTATCTGTCTTTGAAGGTTCCACCAGCAAGTCCGATATAAGCTGTCGTTGTGTTGTCGTGGGTCACGGTGGCTTTGTAGACAACTGATTTCATCAGGCAGTTTCCTCGCAGTGGGCATTCTGGTTTGACTCTGCAATTACATGTCTTATCAGAAATATCCGTTTGATTAGAATTTCTGATAATTTTGTCATTGTGAGCTTTGATTACCGATTTCATGTTTTTCATGCATGCAGCTATAACTGACTTTAACGGTGTTCTTGTTAAAGATTTTATGCAGTTTGTGCTTTGCCGGAAAGTGTTTAGCGATCAGTGATAAGAATGATCTACCGACATTTGTTTTGACGTTTGAGCTGAATGGTGGGTTAAACCATATTATCTTTCTAGATCGGTTTTTCTTTTTTGTTCGGTATTGCAGAGTCGTCTTTAGAGAACTTGATCGTCTGGTTGTAACCACAATTATTTAGTGCTTCGTTGTATTTCGGCGCAGCTTTCTTGAAGTGTTCCTCACTTGATGAAAGAGACGATATTCGTTTTTCTACAGTTACTGGTATGTGCTTGATGATTGTTGGGGGGTGGTTTGAATTGGCGTTAACGTACATGGGCGTATCATTCGGCTTTCTGTAAGGTTGGTATGACTTTGTTTCCAGGTTGAATGTTACGTCGAGGTAATCTACGACTTTCAGATTCGTCTCTACTGTGATTTGCAGGCCAAATCAAAGCCACCGTGACCCACGACAATACAACGACAGCTTATATCGGACTTGCTGGTGGAACCTTCAAAGACAGATACCGGAACCACACCAAGTCATTCCGGAACATCAAATATGAAAAGGAAACTGAACTTTCTAAATACATATGGGACTTGAAAAAACTAATATTGACTATAAATTAAGATGGGACGTGATCAAAAATCAAACACAGGTATCCGTAAGAGTGGTCAATGCAACTTATGCCTAGAAGAAAAATTTGCCATAAACATGAACAAGGACAATATAATCAATCGTAGGTCCGAACTTATCTCCAAGTGCCGGCATAACAAAGGCAAAACAAAATCGTCGGACCACAAAAAGAAAAAGAAATAGTTTTTTCCGTGCAGCACCAGTTCCGCACGGTCCTACACCGGCTGAACTGGACTACGCGCCTATTTTCCCGCCGTTGTCGCGACTCTCGCAGTTACGCTCGCAATATTGAGCGTCGCGACCGCGCAAAGTAATTCCTCTTCCGTGCAATATAAACAGGTCATTTTTGCCTGATGATCGCCGTGCAAACGTGCGTGAAACCAATGGTTGCAATAAATACCTAATTTTTATATTATTATAAGCTCTGCAATAAATGCATCGAGCACTTTTTGCTGCAACTGATATAACTCTTGTGTTATTGTATATACATGTATATACATTCTGTGGTGTCAAAACCATGACAAACCGAGCCATTCCAGCACAGCCTCTACACTAAAAGTAGTCGAAAGTGCTCAACCACCATAAATAGTGGGGGCGTAATATATCAAGTATATTTTTCAGGTGACTAACTTTGGAATTAAAAGCTGGCAATCCTACTTGCCAAAAAAACCAATAGCTCAAGTGCCCTTAATAAAAGATCTGAGCTAGTATCTAAACGTCGTCATGGATACAAACCAGCAGCCGTGCTAAGAAAAAAGTATAATGGGTTTGAGCACTTGTAATTCCAAAGTTACTCACATGAAAAATAATACTTGTTATATATTTATTTATTTATTTATAAAATAATTAATTAAGTTTAATCATCAGGTGCAATGATATGACAATGATCACACAGTCTTATTTTTTCTTAGCACGGTTGGCTGGTTTGTATCCATGACGACATTTAGATACTAGCCCAGATCTTTTATTAAGGGCACTTGAGCTATTGGTTTTTTTGGCAAGTAGGATTGCCAGCTTTTCATAAATTACAGTTACCAGATTGCCTCATGCAAGTGTTTGATATGTGCACAATTTCCCAATTGATGCTGTAATCACTGTTTTGTTGCTTTAATTTCCAGATATATTTTGATGTTTGTTATTACTTCTTCTATTGCTTGCTGTGTTAGATTCTTGATTGCTCTCCTCGTACGTTATTTCTTCTGAATAGCCGCTATCTTTAAGTGCTTCATTGTAAATGTCCGAGCTAGAGCATAACACAAATGCATGCAAGGAATACTGTCATGTATGACGGTAACTGCAAGCCATGGATCAAGAGAGGCAGCGCAAGTGCATTTGACGTAGCGATGGGTGCCTTTGACGGAGCAGAAATTTGTGAGCTAGTCGGCCTATTTATCCTTCATGAGCTCAAATCCAAACTCGGTGCTCATACCGTTGGCTTATTCCGTGATGACGGGTTGGCAGTGCTAAAGCAATGTTCTGGAAGTGAAGCAGATCGTACGAGGAAAAGAATCATACAAATATTCAAGCAGTTTGATCTGGAAATTACTGTAGAAACCAATCTCAAAGCGGTCAACTTCCTTGATGTAAATCTGAACCTCAGTACTGGTATTCATAAACCATACAGAAAACCAAACAACCCCCCTATGTACATAAATGATAACTCGAACCACCCCCGTCTATAATTAAGAATATACCATCAGGTATTGGGAAGAGAATATCCAACATCTCTTCTAGTAGAGATGTCTTCAACAATGCTGCGGACATTTACAATGAAGCACTTAAAGATAGCGGCTATTCAGAAGAAATAACGTACGAGGAGAGCAATCAAGAACCTAACACAGCAAGCAATAGAAAAAGTAATAACAAACATAGAACAAGAAAAAGAAAGGCAATTTGGTTTAACCCGCCATTTAGCAACAATGTAAAATCGAATGTAGGAGGAAAGTTCCTCAAGTTAATCAAAAAGCATTTCCCTGCGGGAAGCAAGCTAAACAAGATCTTTAATAAGAACAGTATGAAGGTCAGCTATAGCTGCATGTGCAATATGGGCTCTATAATAAGATCACATAACACTCGTATCAGGAATAAAGCCAAGAACACTCCTAAAAAGGAGTGCAATTGCAGGACTAAAGCAGCTGCCCCCTTAAAGGGAAATGCTTAACAGAGAGCATCATTTATAGGGCTACCGTCCAATCGGGCAATACATCTATTTTTTATGTGGGCTTATCGGGGGGAAAGCTCAAGGATCGCTATAACAATCATAATAAGTCATTCAGGCACAGTAAGTATGAAAAAGAAACTGAGCTATCAAAATATATCTGGAAATTGAAGCAACAAAACAGTGATTACAGCATCAATTGGGAAATTGTGCACAAATCAAACACTTGCATGAGGCAATCTGGTAACTGTAATTTATGCATTGATGAAAAGCTGGCAATCCTACTTGCCAAAAAAACACACAATAGCTCAAGTGCCCTTAATAAAAGATCGGAGCTAGTATCTAAATGTCGTCATGGATACAAACCAGCCAACCGTGCTAAGATAAAATAAGACTGTGTGTTCATTGTCATATCATTCCACCTGATGATTGCTACATGAAGCATGAAACTCGGAGTTTCTGAAGCCATGATGTGTAATTAAACTTAATTAATTATTTTATAATTAGCTCTACAGCCTGTCTCAAAAAAAGTTGTGCAAGTGAAAAGCGCCCTCTCTGGCAATAAGAAAATACTGTTGTGACATAATGCTTACATCAAAGTCACGGGCGTAGTCTTAGCTCTCAAATGCCGTTTGTTCTGTTCAATTTGCTTGTTTTAATATCGAGATATGTTTAGTTAAAGACGAAAGGGGAAAATCACATTGTGCCACTTTTACTAGGGAAGAGGGCTTTACATGTAACAGTGATAGCATCAAGTTTATCAAGAGTTCCTTCGTGAAATCAAAAGAATGCATCAATTACACACAATACAAAATTTTTGACCGTTTTTATTGTTTTATCATGATGCAGGATTGATGATTCTCTTTTTCCACTTAAAAGAGATTAAAAGATAAATAAATATTTCACATTCCGCTGTAAAAATTAAATGCATGTGCATGTCAATGGTTTTATCATGGTAAATACTGTTCTATTAGTCACTTAAGACATGTTAAAAGACAAACAAATATTGCGCACTTATACATGTTATAGGTTAATGAACGCGTATTACTTGTTGGGAGAGATATTAGACAAAATAATGCACGCTTGCTGATGTTGACGCGTCTAATGCATGCACCCGAAAGGGGGAGTGCATTAGACGCATCGACATCAGCTATCATTGATTCACATGTACAGCTCTCTTCCCTAGTAAAAGTGGCACAATTGTGATTTTACCCTTTCGTTGTTAAATAAAAATATCTCGAAATTGAAACAAGCAAATTGAACAGAACAAACGGCATTTGAGAGCTAAGACTGTGCCCGTGATGTTGATGTAAGCATTATGTCACAACGGTATTTTCTAATTGCCAAAGAGGGCGCTTTTCACTTGCACAATTTTTTTTAGACAGGCTGTACTGACAGTAGTGTTAGTATTGAGCACTCTTGTATAAGGCCTATGATAACTTTTTTCATCGGATATTTATTTATTTATTTATTTATTTATTTATTTATTTATTTATTTATTTATTTATTTATTTATTTATTTATTTATTTATCTATTTTATTTTCAGCATATGTGATAACTGTATCGACAAACATGAAGTATATAAGGTAGAAACAGTTGGGGACGCATATATGGTAGTGTCAGGTATACCGGAACCAACCAATAGTCACGCATTCGAGATAGCGTCCATGGCAGTAGAGTTACTACAAGTCACAGAAAAGTTAGACATCCCGTATTTCCGAGACGAGACCATTCAGTTTAGAATTGGCATTCACACAGGTAAGGTCAACGGTTCATTAGTGATTCACATGGTCATCACCTCTCATCTCTTGCATGTGTTTTCTTAAACAACGTTTTATTTCAGTCCTTCAGTATTATCAATAGCATTATTTTACTTCATTATTAAAATGAATTCTTTTCAGCACTAACTCATAGAATATGATCAATAATAATTATTTAAAATCTCGATCTCGAAAAAGTGGACCAGTTTAACCATACGCGAGGGATGTCTATTCGTGGACAATTTGTAACTATTACTGTAATTATTGCTAAAGTGTACGGTTGTCCAAAAATAAAGCAAAAACGGCCACTCCAAAGTTGGAATTATTTTTTTTTCAAAATTAAAGCCTAATTGAAGCCATGTGGTGAGATGGGGCATCATTTTTAGTTTTTTACCATACCCTACTATATTTTTTTAAATATGTGCGGGTGTCTAAAACAGAAGCAAAAGCAGTCAACTTTTCAGTGGCGGATCCAGGAATTTGGTAAGGGGGAGGGGGCACACTGGAAGTTCTGTCGCCACCAACGCGTCGCGCTTTTGTATGACACGGTGAGGGATGTGCCCCAAAAAGAGAGAGAGACAGACACGCAAAGTGAAGAGAGTGAGAGAGAGAATGAAGGTAATGCTTTTAAAATTAATTGAGTCGAGAGTTCTATAAAGAGATGACATATACGTAACAAAAATATCTCTTCATATTTTATCAAAGTCGTATTTTTAAGGGAAAATTTACAAGTATAAGAAGATTTATTTTTTGCCTTTAATTGTTTGAAATGAAGTCCAGTTTAGAGCACCCAGTCAGCAACAAAACTACTTATCAATTTTGCTATTGTTACTCTACAGTACAAATGCTTTTATAGCTTGGATAGATGTATTCTATTTTTATATACATCATTATCATTATCAACAACTGTCTTCGAGGTTAATCTATTGTATTTGAAATCCATACACCCCCTATGGAAGACATGACCTTAATCTCCAACATAGAGGAATGTGGATATGGTAACCCAATTTGAGTGTGGAAGATTAAGGTCACGTCTTCCATAGGGGCTGTATGGATTTGAACAGGAATAGCACATTTTGACTAGAAGTAACAATAACTAATGCAATATTGAAAATGAGAAAAATATAGCTGTCTCTTAAGTGCTTTCAACTGGCTTTAACTCCATTTACAAATGTCACACTTTCATACTTGTTTTAAATGCAATAGGCTACAACAATAAAATGTGATGTGATCAAGCTAAATCAGTCGGGAGTCGGATATATTGATTTTCAGATATAGCCAAGGAAAGACAATTATTTCTCTTGTTGCAATTTGTTTTGGAAACACTTCAACTGTTCATATCTTCGGAACTTACTTTTCAATTTCAACATAGGGTTTCTGCAAAATGTAGCTTTGCAATTGTTTTATACGATCATGTAAAAAACTGATAATTGAATATGCCCGACTTCAGATTGATTTTGCTTGATCACACCCCATTTTCATTATTTTGTCCATACAAGTAGAAGGAAGCAATATTTGTCTTAACGTAGATTACCTAACACTGTAATAAAGTGTTGTGTGTTTTTGGTGTTTTTTGGTGTTTTTTTGTAGAAGAAAAGAGAAATTTCCCTCTGCAATAAGGGGGCTGGCATTTTCTTCGGAAGTGGCGGGGTCCCAAATATGTCGGTAACCGGAATCAATTTTTTATGATCCCCCAATCGCGGGCAAAATTTTTACGGCTCCTCCCCCTATCTTGGGTCAAAAATTGTGTAGAAAAGTGTAGAAAAGGCACGCGGAGCGCGTAAAATGTTTGCATATATTGTACGCACATTTTGATTGTGAAATTAAAGAATACGCACGCGAACCCATTCTCTCCCTCTAGATCTGGCACTTAAATCTGCCCTGGCTTTAGTGGCGTCTGGGACAAGGATATACATTGTATTGGACTCCCTTCTTGACGGGAAAATAACTGATCCAATATAATGACCTTGCCTGACCAAATTGCACTCGCAAAACTTTGCCAAATGACTTGTTTGGTCATAATGAAGGTGAATTATGGCCTCAACGGTTTCATAATGACTATAATATTTTTTTTTTGCATATTGTAATAATTTTGCATATTTTCTGAGATATCAGATGTGTTTAAAAATTTATGTTTTTCAAAATTAAAAAAAAATGTCAAACTTAAAAGCTATTTTTATCGAAACATTGATTTTCAAGTTTTAGCAAATCAGGGCCGACTATTAGTTTAGCATAGAATTTAGGAAACACCTTGTTGTACCCAAAATGAAATCATGGGGAAATACATGGGTCACAAATTAAACTTGCTCCAATTTCACCAAAAAGTGTTATATAATTTGCGTAGTTGTGTTCCAATATTATGTGATTTAAGTTGTTTTTGCACGGTCTTATCGGTTTTATGTGATTATGGTCCAAGGTCAAATTTCATTTCTTTGAAATCAGCCTTTTACACTTACATATCAAACAGATTAAGAAAGAAAGAAAGAAAGAAAGAAAGAAAGAAATTTGGTGTTATGATTGCTACAGAATCAATACTATTGACGTCATCAATAATCGATACATTAAGAACAAATTACGAATACCATAACATTGCTAAAGACAGCTCAAATTTACACACTAAATTTATTATTATACCTTGCATCATTCATTTGTAAGAATATTTGTACTGTGATCAAGCAAATCAGTCGGAAGTCGGAAATATTGATTTTGAGATATAGTCAAATAAAGGAAATATTTGCTTTTGTCCCCTGTTGGTTTGGAAACTCCTTAACTGCTCATATCTTTTGAACTTGTCCAATTCCAATGGGATTTTCTGGGATACTTCTTATAATCCTGTAAGAAACTGCAATTTGAATATGTCCGACTTCTGACGTATTTTCCTTGATCACACCACATTTAGAAACATTTCAATGCTGCTAGCTCAATTGCATAGCTGTCTCATTGTTTGATAGATTTCTTAAACAGTAAGGATCCACATTCATGTAGGTAATGTGTTTGCATTAAGGGATCTAAAATGAGCGTTTATTGCGTTTCGACAGTATTTTTTGTGGCACATGAGAGCACCTCAGACCTATCGAATTGTATTCTGAATACGAAGCATGTCTTTCTGATATCAAATAATTTTCATTTTTTGAAAATCACAATATAGTACAAATTTTATGACAAATTATAAAAAATTGATATTTTTCGAATTTTTGATATATAACAGTCCTCGAAGTAAATTATATAAATCTAATGATATATTCTTAAAGTGTATGTAGCAGGGAGGAAAAGCCGACGGTCAATTGAAAATTTTGACCTTTCATATTGAAGCTATGGATTTTTTCCCAAAAGACCTAATTTTTTTTGGTGTTTTGGGAAAAAAATCCATATCTTCAATACGAAAGGTCAAAATTTTCAATTGATCGTCGGCTTTTCAACCCACCTACATACACTTTAAGTATAAATCATCAGATTTATAAAGTTTACTTCAAGTACTGTTAAATATCAAAAATATCAATTTTTAATGATTTGCCATAAAATGTGTATTAAATTGCGAATTTCAAAATTTCAAAATTATTTGATATCAGAATGACATTCTTCGTATTCAGAATGCAATTCGATATGTCTGATGTGCTCTAATGTCCCAAAATAAATACTGTCCAAACGTTCATACCCCAGCCCTTAAGTGAAAGAAAATAAGCGAGTGCTCGAAAATCGAAAATCTGAGACGTCTTTCCTACTCTAAATTGTAAACCGTAGGGCTACGTAAAGTCTGCACAAAAAGTAACTCAGCTGTTATATATACGTCTATAGATTCAGAACTAAAAATTGTTTTTGTCCAATTTTGAACAATATTGATAATACAGCAGTGTTTTGAAAGAAAAATACTCCAATTTAAAAGTTGCAGTTATTTGTATTGATTTGAAGTAAGCGCGAAGATAATTGCGGCTTTACGTGTTTACAGTGCTGGCATTATAACCATTGATCGCTGTAAACTGCAACTTTTAAATTCGGGTATTTTTCTGTAAAAGCACTACTGTGTTGTTAAATTGAACGACATTATTTTGACGAATGGGGTATCAAAATGCGTGTAAATAAATTATCCTTATCTCTATGTTGAAATATTGTGAAAACAATAATTAGTTCTGAATCTATAGGTGTATTTATAACAGCTGAGTTACTTTTTGTGCAGATTTTAGTTTAATCGACATACTACCTCAAAGTGGCCGACTGTTTTGTTTTTGATTTGATGGGCAAGTACGTTGTGAATAAAACAAAATCATGCTGAATGTTTGTTACAAGTAATTATCCCCACTTGATTGGCTTGTTCAAAAACGTAGGTTGTTGATTTTGCAAAACGGGATAAGGGTGTCAAATCCAAGATGAACGCCAATTAAATATCAAAATATCAAAATGTTCTGATCATGTTGTACAATACATCAGACTCTTCCTCTGATTATAAGTAAACAAAACAGCAAAATAATCCCCTCGTATCTCTATGATGATTGTTTATTAAGTTACTTGGTAGATTTGTTATCTGTGATCATTGTTTTTCTTGTACTGATTATCCTATGTATATAAAATGCAGGAATTGAAAGAGATGTATTTTAAAAGAATCAATAAAAAGTAATTATTACGCTATTTTCATCAACTAATATTTTTCTAATAAGGTATAAATAAAAATGGGCAAACATCATATCAAACACACAACGCTTTTAAAAGGTTTTACACTGGTTATGTGTGAGTTTTAATTTTGGTAAAAACGTTTATATTAAATGTTGGGTTATATAAGGAGGAATAATTTGTTTGGTGTGTTTTTGAGTATTTGAACTTTGATTTCTCGGTTTAACAGTTTTCGTAGTGGGTATTTTGAGGATTACCACCAAGCAAACACAAAGCGTTTTTAAAACGTTTTACAGTTATATTTTAGGTTTTGGTTTTGGTAAAAACGTTTTAAGAGCATTAAATGTCAAGTTATATAAGCAAACCACTACAACATTTTTAATAGTCAAAATGTTATTTAAAAATATTGCCACATTTTTGGTCAACATTACTTAACATTGTGTCAGAATATTTCAAAAGAAAATGTTTTTGAATGTTATGAAAACGTTTTATATTATACATAACCTGACATTTACGTTTCTGGTAATCTTCTCTTACGAATAATCTTGAAAATGTTTGGTGTTTGCTGGGTACGGTATAAATCAGACGCGTCCCAAAATTGGTGCCTTTCCCCAGTCTGCCCGCATCTTTTAATTTCTTTTTTAATGCAAAGTTTATATTATACAACGTTTTTATGGCAACTTATTAAAAATCTGTATTTAAAGTGTATGTTGTCTTAATTTTGTCGCATTTTCTCTCCTGTGCGGGTTTCGCGGAAAGGTGTGATATGCTCGATACGCTGTTTGAATGCTAGTATTATTCTGATTGTTATAATTATCTGTATATTTAAATTATATTGCTATATTGTATTTTGTGATAATAATTGCTTTGTGTATATTTAGTCAAACCCTGCCCATTTTGTTCTATTTAATGAGCAAGACATTTGAAATATTGCTGAGAGTGATGTGCTGGCAACCTCTCCTCTCCAGGGCTTTTACCATGTTTTTCGTCTGTGCCGGTCACAGCTTTTTGATTGTTTTTATGCGGTGGTGTGCACGAAATGCTGTTGTTTGGGTTGTAGTGCAATTCTATTTTAAACTCTGTGTATATTTACATCTATATTTGCTTATTATGTGCTTATTGATATTATGAAATATGATGTTTTAAACTCATTCTCCTCGTCGCTTCATATGTGCCTTTTGTCGTGCCAGGCCGTGTGTCCTGAACTCGCCACCCTTAGCGTTACATGACAAATATTATGAATTTTTACACAAATCGGGTTTCTAATTGGATTATCTCCACAATCATCAACTCTAAACTAGCAAAAGTATACATTTTTGGAAAGCTGAAGACATACGCAATTCAAATATATACATTTCAACTCATTATACAGGGTGACCTGCAAGTTATACAGGGTGGAATAAAAAAGATTTTGATAAAAAATGGGCCACTCAATGCATTACTTATTACCAACTTACAGTAATAAACTGGAAGTAAACAACATTCATTTGGTTAGAGGATATGGAGAGCCAACTGACTTTGGAAGAAACCAAAATCGCATTCCTCGTCAAATTTCCCTTCAGAAAATCTATACTTTGACTATGATAGGATAAGGGTAAATCCTGTTTAAGCTATGTTTTCAAAATCACTATAGTCGCGCATCAACTAGCGTTTTTGGGCCACTAACGCCATTCGTGAGATTTATTCTTATGAAACTTATGTGACCGCGTAGCCCTATATTGTTGCTTGAGAAATGTTTGAACAATATTGTTAACCCAAACAGAAAGGTGCGAAAAACATTCTTTGAGAGATTAATTGATTGGTTATTTTTAAAAATTGTACCCAGCAACTTCATTTCTTTTTGTCCATTATAAACTACAATGCAGCACATTACTGTTTAATGTGTATTGCCCCATTGGAACGGTCCAAAAATGGGTCTATTTGTAAAAGCCCAATTATCTCTGTGACGCATGAACGGATTTTGATGTTTTGTGCACCATTTTAAAGAAGAAACGTCATGGTTTTTTGAATCTTTAAAAATGTTTTGATTTTACAGTTGACATTTTACGTTCGTCCCCCAATCCACAGGGCCTATTTTTATTGAGACACCCTGTATGTATCTCCTCTATCCATCTAAATCATATAGTTTCACCTGATATCAGTGGCATTTAACTGTGAGAGTTCTGAATATGAGAAAATTCCACCGAAATTAGCCATTTTCCCATTGAAACCCGTAATTAGTGGTATTTAACCACAAGCCTCAATTATGACTGACGTAAATTCCGGGAAATAGCAGTAAAATGTTGATGAACCTTATTGTTGATGGTTTTGATTAAGCATGTTAAGTGAGTAATCGGAGCTTCAGTAGTTCACTTTAATTCGTTAGGTTTAATTTAGTCGTGATTTGATGCAAGCAAGGTTAAAAATAATCTGTGTGATGACCTAAAAAGAACATTTAATTACTGTATCTCATTCGGTGATTGAAATGATAGTTACCTGCAAAACAAGGACCAACCAGGTCAACTGCAATTGTTAGGATTTATTTTTTGGCATATTATTGTAGACTTAACACTCTCTAGCGGCGATATTTGAAGTTTGAAAAACTGCGCGCGCAAAAGACAATAAGTATGGGATTATGTGCTACCATATTTGAATTGACAATTGGGTGGGGCTATCAAAAAATCATCATACATACATTCGCTTAAAATCATAATGTACGATCTTATAATATGAATTTGGTTAATTTTTTTCAAACCTGATTTTTTTGCATATTTGTAATGTTTACACATGTCACAACGTGCACCTAAATGGAATCAGCCAAATTTGTTGTGTTTGTAGGTAAACAGAGCAAAGTTCGACATAAAGTCATAATTCAAGAAATTATGACTTTATGTCCGCCCATAGAACTGCGTGTTAAACGGCCAAAATAACAAGCAGTGTTTCTTTCACGTTACCTCGTTATTTCAGCTCAAAATGGACAGTGACCATTCCCGATCATTATTACTAGTATTATTTCAGCATTTTGAGTATATAATGACAAATTTAAAATTTGAAGGAAATCGTACATTAAGCCTTTAAGTTATGCTCGTAGAAAGCAGTTTCGGTTTCATTTCAATTTGTTATATATTCGCGTGACCGCAGAATTATGAAGAAAATTACGAGAATTGAAAATTATCATCTAGATGAAATTTATTTTTGTGTTTGACTTTGTTTTATTATGATTTTTGAATAAATTTCCTTTTGTTTTTCATTGCATTATGAGGAAAATTATATTTCATATAATCCTAAATCTTGCCGTATCTAGTTTCCAAGAAACCACCAGAGCTAAACAACATCGAGCAAAATAAACAAGTAGTGTTGAGTTTAATAAATTACCATTGTTGTATTACCACTACGCATGAATCTGCAGTTATATACTTTCCAGGTGTACAAAGTTGCAAAAACATTGTGATGATAATATGTGACGTGTCATGTCAAAAGGAGACACTTTTGAGCAGGTTATCAATTTTGAGGTTTTTACATATCTTAAATATAGAGATATTTTGCTCCACAACGCAATTTTCCCCAATGCAATCGAACATTCCTAAGCGAAGATATTGAGTTCGTAAGTTATGGTTTTAAAAAATTGGAAATTGAGATATCGGCCTTCAAAAATATTATTGACAATGTTGAGAGTAGGAACCTTGAAAAACGTCTCAAAAATACAAGATGCCTGTTATATTCCGTTCTGAAACTATCAGACAATATTTTTAACATTAAGGGCTGGGGTATGAGCGACCTTGAAGTTCCGGTATCTGGAGAGGGGAAGCAATGAGTTACCCCAAATCACAGCGGCAGGTAGTGACTGGGCCGCCGAGTGCTAATATATATTTATTTTGGAAGGTTCGTGTTTGTTTTAAATTTTGGGGCGTTTTTCCAAAATTTGATATTTTTGGTCATATTTCAAAAAAAGCGACATGCCAAAGACAACTCTTTGGGCACATAGTTTGTTATTGTTATTGCAGTTCTTTTCCACATACCTACGTTAACATTCGATTGGGTGATTTACTAATATTATATATTTTATGACTGCAATTTGGCGTTTTCAATGCGTTTTACACGTATCATGAAATTAACGCAAATATCTAGTCACGCTGCTTTTAGAAATTTTACCTGATCGTCGGCTTTTGCAGGCAACAGAATGCAGATTGGCTCACGATAGATGTCGTATTCCTCTATGTGGTTCACTCATTGATAAAATGAGTTTGCATTCCTTGTAACAACACACACATTGCCGTCTGAAGCCGGGTCTGGTACTGATTTTGGGACAGCCAATAGACTTCAGCGCCGTATCAAATCTCATAAAAACCACACGACTGACGACTATGTGTTTATGTTTCCCGCACGAAAGCGTGTGTCTACATCTATTTACTATACTTCTTTGGAAACGTTGACCTTTGACCATTCTTTGTATAACGCCCTGATATGACCTTGATATGTTCGCTTGATTGGGTACGTTATAGCATCCATTTCATTGAGGTGTTAGGACTTGGTCAGTACTATACTTGCAGGGATACAATAGTTTAACATGGTGTGTGAGCATGGTGAAAGACTCATTATTGATTAGGCGCGGACATATTAAAGGCACAGGTCCTTTGCGTGTATAGCAGAAAATTATAATAGAATGTGTGAATAGAATGTTTGGAATTTTGCAACTAAAATACTAACTGCATTCTGCATTATGTATTTATTTATTTATTTAGGCCTATGCCTATTTATTTATTTACTGACTTATTTATTTATTTTATTTATTTGGTATATTAGTTAGTAGGCCTAGTTAGTAATATTCCATGATAGGCCTACGTCGGTTTATTATTGATTGTTGATAACTTGACAACTTGATTGATTGATCGATTGATAGTCATTTCACATTATATTCCTAGTTTATAGGCCAATTTGAATAACATCGTAGGCCTACATTAGATAAATAGACCTATCAGTATTGATTTATTCTATTCAGCAATATCAAGGATTACTATCAAACTTCTCATAGCTGATTGTAAGTTGGCTCAGTGGTAACACAGTAGGTTTTACAACACCGAGGTCCCGGGTTCGATTCCCACCTCTGCCTATTTTTTGCAAGGCTGAGAAAAAAATGAAATTTCTGGACTGCAAACTTATTTGGCGCGCGATCTGAGCTGGTCCTTTTCTGGTGGCTGTGTCTGTTACAGGCACACTCCCTCTGCATCCAAACCAGGTTCACGCTCATTACACCTCCCTTAATTAGATCACAAATTCGCAACAAACCCAAATTGTGGAAAAATCACCGCAGACAGATTTTTATCTATTTCTCCATTTACGATCCTGCCCAAAAGTGTCTCCTTTTGACATGACACATCACATATATCAAATTCCAATATATTAAAAATAGACAAAAAAGAACTCCAATGTCCAAAAAATTAATCATTCCAGTCACGTTTAGGTTTCCTTTTTACACAGTATTGTGAAGACACCTCTTAGAGCAGAAAGGGATTTTAAGTTAAGTGCAATTCAGTGTCGCCAAACTCTTCGTTGAATAATACGGCACGTAACTGATGTTTTCATTGATGCATACGCCAAGTCATTAAAATGGAACCTTTATAATGCCCAAGTAATGGCCAAGATATCTTAAATGATTTTCAGCTATATTTGTATCCATAATTTAGTCAGGTCTAAGGTTCGACACTATTTTAAACAGTTGGTATTTGGTAGTACACAACATCTTGCGAATAGCAGTGAGCTTTGGCAAAAATTGTATTCATCATTTTATATTGTGTGTAGAAGAATTTAAATATCACAGATAAACTGTTGTAGGTCCTGTGTATCATGAGTTATGTTGCAAAGAGGGCTGAAACAACAACACTTTTGTAAAACGTACATAACTCATTGAAACCAATCAAGCAAATGTTCCCCAATACCCGCGTTACCCTTAAGGTCGATTTCATCAACGTCTTGGTCAGCACACAAAATACTTCAAATTGCATTCGGATTAGTAGAAATGTCCGTCGGATATCAAATAATGTGTTTTCTAATTGGCGATATAATACATAATTTATGGCAAGTATTATTAAATAGGATTTTTTTGACAGTTTACCCTAGAACTACGAACGTTTTTTTTTTTACAAACCCCCTCTAAGATTTTTTATCCGTCATAAAAAAACGCACGCGTTTACGCCCAAACTACCATTATAGCTAATCGTAGATGCCAAATGATCAAAAACTCAATATAGGTTGACCTGAGACTTTTCTTGTTTTAACGCACTGAACCGTAAACACCTTAAAATGGCAGTGCGCCCTCGAAGTTGAAAGTTACAATATGGTAGGGCGAATATTTACTAAACACCGAAGCCGTGCGTATTACAACAGAAATGTCATATAATGAGAGAAAATATACCATTTTGAAGCATCAAACCCTAAAAAGTACTTTTTGGCTATATAACTTGATCAATTCCAGCGATTTTAATGCAGTCTTTTCAGATGCCACGCAAACAAATAGTTATTCGTCCCTCGCTCGCGAGTAATAAGATCACTCCGAAAGCCAGAAGGCTGGATTACACCGCCCCGGTAGGCAGTATCACCCTCCCCTACATACAGGGTGTCACGGAAGGACTTAGCCGTATCATACGCAAAGCTGGCGTACAAGTTCATGTCAAGCCTACCAACAACATCATAAGTATGCTGGTGGCTCCTAAGGATAAGCCCAAGAAATGCGACCGAATATACGGTATCTCATGTAACAACTGTGCGTAGTATGTAGGCGAAACTGAAAGGCGTATGTAGGCGAAAGGCGTATGTAGGCGCATGTAGGCGTATGTAGGCGAAACTGAAAGGCCTCTTTGCAAGCGCCTAACAGAACACAAACGGCCTTCTTCTCCTGTAGGGGCTCACCTCAATTCTGAAGGACACGAATTTAACACGGAGAATGTCAAAGCGCTCGACCCCGACTGAAGATGGCTTCAGAGGGGCATCAAGGAAGCGTATCATGATGCACTCATGTCTACAGTAGAATTCACCACGACTTAAACCCCATTAAAAGCAATTAAACCAAGATAACACTCATTGAAAACAGCTCAACTATGTTACATCAGATCTTCTCTGGTTAAATCCACACACACACATGTGTCTGTTTCACCTGTGCAATGAGTAATGAGCTGGTATTAATAGTTCCAGTTGGGTGAACGATTGTAAAGCAAGCGCAAGGTAACAATTACTGTGTGGCCTTTGTTCACGAAATGAGACAATACTGTGCATATTGTTAACCACATTCTTGAAAATGAGAAACATAATGGCTGTGGGCCGTAACACTGTTTGGAAATAATTTCTTCATATTTTTTGGTGTTATCTGTCGTTTACATATCCTTAATAAAACACCAAAAGGGTGCGAATATTTCAAAACACCTAAATTAGCTAAAATTTAGGACATGTTACAAAACTATATTTTCTAGAATTTCAGAAGAGTACTTTTAATATTGGCCGGTTATTTTTCACACAGCGACGTTAACTAGGCAATGTACTATTACCTATAACATACACTAAAACACTAAAGTGGGAATATTTCCAAACATCTATTAGCTAAAAATTTAGGACATGTTACAAAACTATATTTTCTAGAATTTTAGAAGAGTACTTTTTAATATTGGCCGGTTATTTTTCACACAGCGACGTTATCTAGGTAATTATCCATACTTCTATCATACACTATTTGTAGAGGTTACCCGTCAATGGTAAGAGCACTGTGTATTGTGTATAGGAAAACGGACAGTAACTGCAGTATGTTACATAGCGGCCTTGGACCCCGACCTCAACCAAGACAGAGGGAGACACGTGCTATCTGGCGTCTACACACCGATCATCAAGTCATGTGTGTGACCGCGGGTTACCCCGTGGGTCACATGACTAGGTGTTTACCGCTCTATTTCACTTTCTGATGAAATCCCATGGATGTCAAATATTTGTTCAGAGAACTGGTTAAAATCTCTGTTTATCACGCTAAAGAATTTTTAGCTGCCAAGAGCATACTGCAGTTACTGATCGTTTTCCTATACACAATACACAATACTCTCACCATTGAGGTGTGACCTCTACAAACAGTGTATATTAGAGATATAGGGCATTTCCTAGTTAACGTCACTGTGTGAAAAATAACCGGCCAATGTTTATTGTACTCTCTGAAAAATAATTATAGCTTTGTAACATGTCCTAAATTTTTAGCTAATATAGATATTTGGAAATATTCGCACTTTGGTGTTTTAGCAAGTAAGGCACGGCATGGGCTGCAAAATTCCCTGTGTAAATCGAATGCAACTTTTAGTGACTATCATTCACTTGTAGACCGCTCTCTTCCGAAGGGCATTAACGCTAAACCACTTGACGGATTATTTTTGTACTTTATGTTAATCAAGAATATTGTATACATTACATGTAGGCCAAACACTGAGTATGTGGGCCATCTGCAAATGTTCATACCTTCCTGATATGTAAATGACAGATACCAGCAAAAACAGCTTCCATATCTGTCCATAACTTTGGTCAGTGCAGCGAGCCAGGGGGTTTCAAGTGGGTGATTGATTGGCAAGTGCCATATTTAAGCATAAGTGCAGTCCACCTTTCAATGTGGAGGATAAACTAGACTTTATCGAATGATTTTGCTGGAATAGTTTCCTGTTAACCAAGTTTAAGTACTGCAAAGGTCAAATCATGTTTGATGTGCAGTATAACTGCACTATGGGTGCTTAACATACTACAAGTACAGTGTGCGCGGCCGTCCCTGTTTGCCCTTCCAATCTGATGGAATATTAATGGCATATTCTTTCACAACTCGTCGTCTGTAAGACGCTAACGAATATGGCCGACACATTTGAGTTGATGAGTCTTGACTCTGGCAACCAGTGTGGTAGTGTTGGTTAGATTGTAGATTGTTTCATTTGGAGACTAATCCATACGCTTGATGTTTAACATGACTCTGTGGCAAATGTAGTAAAGACAAATATCTTGTTTTCCACGCCCTTGGTGATTACCCGTGACTCCCACTGTACAGAAAGACAGCTTGAATTGGGCTACTCTAAAGGCGTCCCAGCTTCCAGAATGCTGCACAGGCTAGTGCTTTCCTTCTTTTACAGCACTACAGCCTATCTTGGAACCCAGGTACTGTGACATGGTTGATGGTACTAGCATAGACTTCAAGTGCTGGTTGGGCGTTACAGTTTGCAGTCATATTCTTTCTAAGGTGCGCTTATGACAAGACCTAGATCTCCTGCTGCAGTTGCAGTCCTAGTAAGCTGTGACTGGACTATGGAAGATTCTAACAGCGTCATCAGCGAAATTCAGGTCATTCAGCATGCTAGTAGGATACCAATATGGGTTGGTAACAATTCCAGAAGTGGATTTCTTCAGAAGGTAGTCAACCAGCAGTTGTTACTCTACCAATACGGCACTATTAGAGTCCTTGTAGAGCATCTTAATAGCACTGACCCCCGGGCACTGACCACATCCTTTGGTATTCCATAATGCCGCAGCAGTGAAAACATGACGGACCTATTGATGGAGTAGAAGGCCTTTTTGAAGTCCACAAAAGTGACTGTCAAGGGAAGTTGGTACTCCTTGAAACCTTCAATGATCCAACAGTGTACATATACCGTATTTGGAATGTTGAAAATTGACCCGTCCATTCTTGAATTATAATAATTTGAAAATAATACTTCATTTTTGATCCATTCAACGAGTCACACAAATTTTGTATTGAACCACTTTAATATGCCGAATATCCAGTGCTTGATTGCTTGATCAGGCTCATATTATTGTATGCTGTGTTGAATCTGTGAAAAGAAATATGTGCACTATCGTCGTAAATGTCTTATATTCTAAGAACGAAGCAATCAATTTTCAAAATTCCAAAAAACAACGGAAAGCTGTCTTATCATTTATTACAATTAATACATTTTCAAGCTTGCTTATCCCAGAAGCTATACTATATTAATTTTGTTGAATCTGTGAAAAGGAATCAAAATAAACTATCGTCGTTAATGTCTTTTATTCTAAGAACGAAGCAATCAATTTGAAACGAAAAAAGAGATATATATTTCTCGTTGATTCACGTGAAAGATTTCTGAAACAAAAAGTGATGCATAATTTTGCCCGAAAATTTCATAAATGGCTGTATTTTTCAGTAGAGATGATAACAGATAAGAACAAAAATCATTTATCTTGGTACATAGCTAATCAGGCTATGTTCCAAACTTTCAAACAAGAAAATTGATCAAGCAGTTTTTGGATTTTATCAAAATGTCTGGGGGCTTACCTTTTTGGAACCGTTAATATATAAGTATGTTTTTTTACTCACAAGTTCTGATAAACTATAAAAGCACTGAAATGTTTAGATAGGGATAGATATACCGTACCAGAAGACCACAAATCAAAACAACCTGTACATCAAACATTGAAACAAACTTTATTATTAAGGGTAAAAACAGGTACGAATCTTTTTTTGCAACACATCATACAGAGTGTATCATGTACGGTAGCAAATTGCAATTTACTCGCACAAGATGAAATGATATAAATAATCACATAGTAAGAAAGCATACATATATAATTTTGGAATTTGAAATTAATCGCCTCGTTCATGAACTATAAGTATTTTACGATGATAGTGTATTGAATCCTGTCCATGGATTCAATACAACACTAGAGCGTACAAACGCAACAAACACAAGAGTCTGGAAATACGTTGATGAACTCGGCGATAGCGATGTTATAGTGCAATCCAAGAGAGTCATGTTGCCCTGTGTGATTGGCCTAAGTAAAATTAAATTGAAGTTGAACATTTCAAAATGTCAGGCCATGAAAGTTTATTTTGGTAAGAAAGCCACCTTATAATAAGTTTTGATGAGATAAACACGTTGATTCCATGTATGCGAAGGCCAGTCGTAAATTCTTCTTCTTCCGAAAACTGCATTCTCTCTCACCGCCCTGTTTTGGAATATGCCACCACACTTTGGCATTTCGGTCTTATTAGTACCCAGGACGTGGTCCAGCTTGAACTCATAGGCGTGTTTCCAAATACATCCTTGATAGAAAGTATACTACCTTTGTAGAATCCTTAACTAATCTCTCTCCAACTCCAAACTTTGTCTGAAAGGAGATTAAACATCTGCAAGGAATATGCCCAGGCATGATGGTGTAGTGCAATCCAAGAGATTATGCCCTGTATGAGTGGGTCACCTCAAATTGCCATCTTGTGTTAATTGTAACCAGGACGTGGTCCAGCTGGAAAGAAAAATCAGACACGTGTTTCTAAATATCCGTAGTAGAAAGTATCCTACCTATGTAGACCTCTATAGCTACCATCCAAACCTTAAATTGTCTGGAGGGAGACTGAACATCTGCATGGAATTTACCCAGAGAGCAAGCTCGTCTTTGAGGTTCTCATCCTAGTTCCCTTCAAGTGAGTATCGGCCTCACATGACCCTCAGACACTCAGAAGGCCAGCACAATTTGGCTCTATTAGATATAGGACGGAGAGATTTCAATCTAGTCCCTTAACCTTTCTAACCAACATCCTTAAAGCAACTTAGTATTTTTCTTACCAGTCATTTTAATATTGTGCCAAATCTAGTCAAGTACAATATTCTAAAAATATTCATGTTCATGTATTTATTAATTGAGTGTTTTAAATAATGCAATTATTAATACAAATATCATGCAATTCAGATGTTGGCTGCTATATGATTGTTAATAAATATTCTATGAATATAATATGCAATAAATATATTGAATTGCCATATATATATGTATATATATTCTTTTCTATTCTATAGAAACATTTATTAAGCGCTCGACTGAAAACACAGCGCTTAAATTATCAGGAAACAAACAAAATGTACAATAATATATTAAACGAATCTTATTTCTCTACAGCAGTAAAATAGCTCACCTTTTGGGAAGCTTTCTGTCTGCAATTCGCTAGACTTTCTTCAGCCCCAATTAACACGTGGGGACGCTGTACACTAGGATATGTTCTGTACAAAAATGACATCCTTTGTAATTTGCTCCACAAAGTGGTCAAAGGCGTGATTGAGTTAATTTGATCATGATAGGTCAGACTTATTCCCTAACGTGGCAAAGAGCTCGTTCTCTTATTATCTCACAACAAACACCTGATAAAACAAGTTCCACAATGCAACGCGAGCGTAAATCCAAAGCATCGTTATTAATCCAATTTAAGTTGATTCTAATTTTTAAATTGATGCATTAAACGATATTTGACTTGAATATAATTCCATATCCTGATCCAATATGGTCCTTCCCCCTTTAAAAATCAATAAACATTAATCGTTTACAGTAGGAATTATTGCATGTATAAATCCCCTGGGGAAAAAGTAGGCAGGTTGGATTTTAGTGCCGAATACAACTAACTGCCACCCCTAGTAGAAACATAATATCTACAAATACTGTATCTATACGAGAAAATAATGAGCGGTCTCTACCTGTAAGTGAGTCCGCCGCATGGATCCGATATTTGGGATAGGTGCATGTACCGGATGTGCGCCGTTCAAAAGGTGGTTTTAAAGGTCGGACGTCAATGGTCATGGAGGGTTAAAATTTTAAACTTTGTCCGATTGGGCTCAAACTTGTTGGGTGGAATCCTTGATTTGAGAGAATTTAATGCACAAAATATAGGTGCCCAGTATTGCAAAACAAAATTGAATTAGCATGTCCTTTAAATAAAAGTGCAGGAGCTACCCGCAACAACAAAAAAACACATATTGCAAATTTGCAAATAATTGTAAATTAATTTGCTGCTGTCAAAGTAAAATATAGATATGAGCATATGTTAGTATTTAACGAAGAAATGTCATGTTTACTAGAGAAACAGAACACCTACCACGAAAAACTAACATAACAACCATGTTTTGTACTCCCGAGTTCTATTCATTCATTCATCCTTATTTCATTCAAATAAAATATAACAGCACAGCAATTAAACACATACATTGAATGAGGAGGTTCTCGGAAGGCCGGATGGCCTGCAATAAGAACCCCCTGTCCTAACAACAAGCAATGAAATGTTTACATAGACTGTACCAGAAGACCACAAATCAAAACAACATGTGCATCAAACATTGAAACAAATTATACTGGTGTTGCATGGATAATTCCCCCTGGGCCAAAACAGGAACGTATATATCTTGCAATCATCATACAGGGTGTCTCCTGTACCGTTGTAAATTGTAATTTACTCACGCAAGATTTAATGATATAAGTAATCACATAGTAAGACAGTGTTACGAGTCGTTAATCTGACTCAAGGCCAAAACATCTTTTTCCAATATTCACTTTAGAATGCACAACAAAACACACTGATTAATTAAGTTAACAATATCTAAGTCTTTTAATCAAAAGAAAAGTATGGTTTAACAATACCTTAGTGAATCAACATAAAAACATACAATCAATCATACATTTTACACTCTTTAGCAAAGTTACTTATCCAGCAGCCTTTTTCTTCATCTTCATGAAAAGTTCAATTTCTCCATGTTCTTGATGTATATCCCGTTTCACTTGTCCTACGAAGATCACGAAGACTTTTATATCCTTTGCTTAAAATCCTCGCACAGTTGTCGATCTTCAAAATGGTGCTATTTTTACCTTCCGCACAATTTCTAATGGAAAACAGGCATGCATTCATTAGTCCCCCCTGTTTTCAATTACATTGACAGATGTGTTGTTTCATAAACCAGACTTCAGCAAGTCGACAGAAGAATTTATATATATTCCTTTCTTGGAAAAGGTATGCACTTTGACGTACTCTAGATCTTCTCTGATATCACACACATAGTAGTGCATTGAGTACATTAGATATGTCTGGTTCGCAATTTGAAGACAAATGGACCATAAGCACACTATTACTAGCCCAAAACAACACTGTATTGTGTAGAAATGTGTTTACATTCGCTTATATCCCAAGCACTGCAAAATCCCATTATGTTAATAGCCAATTGATATTTTCACAACATATGATGTAATCTGTGAACAATCATTAACATTAACCTTTCACAATGCATCACTTCCTGTGGGTTTTGCTCTAACATGATTTCATAATTATTCACTTTCCTTTCTTGGGGATTTTCCCAATTGTGCAACAAAATAAACATTTTAGAAGGGGGAATTCCCAACTATCCAAAATTAGAAAGGATTAAAGTTGTTGTTGCTCAACTTGGAGCATGATAGGGGAATCCCTAAAATGTCTCATGAGATAGATTGTAATTGTAAACAAAGATAAATAATCAATTCAAATTACTCAGTGCACATCACAGCAGCTTAAATGTACTTTTTTAGTTTTGAAAATTGATCGCCTCGTTCATGAAATACAAGTCTATTACGATGATAGTTCCTTTTGAATCCTGTCCATCTTTCAAAAATATGTACATGAAATAAACATCTTAATAGGCACAGGGTGAATGGATTAAAATTATTGATTGATTGTTTATTTGTTTGATTGATTGATTGATTGATTGACCGATTGATTGATTGATTGATTGGTTGATTGATTGATTGATTGATTGATTGATTGATTTGGACTTGCTATTCATTCACCCGCCAATGGTCCGCCTCACCATCCCCCCTCTATGGTCATTTGTGATGGCCGGCCCTACCCTCGGGTACGGTACATAATAAAAATTCCTTTAAAAAGGAACAGGGCGAGCAAATGAGAAAGTGTCAAGATAAAGGTGTAGTTATTTTATTGTTTGAACTGTTTCTATAATTCGCATCGATCATAATGAGTATGTTTTTAGGTACCTCAAATGACAAGGACTACGGTATTTAGCCGATGATCTTGCAATGAGACTGTACAGTGTATGGACAGTGTAGCCTATTTGTCTAATCATTTTGACTATTTAATTCTGACCATTGTGATTAAAACAGGCTTTGTGTACCACGTGATAAGGCCGGGCACGTATAATAAAAATACACTGAATAATTCATGACAGCCTATTTACTGGCAAAAGGTGGGGCCAAATAAATCTTAGTTGATTCTTGAACACAATTTAAGCGGGAACCTTGAGGCAGAATTTGAAGACATATTATCCTGTAACGTTTACTTAGCCTAACAGTCAATGAACGTTCATTGTTAGCATAATAAGTAGCTTTGGGTATCCTATGTTTATGAAAAAATGTGTTTACAAACGAATAAGATCTGTTATACATATATGCATCTACTTGCTAATACACTGAAAGTCTAATAGAAATGAAGGATAAATAACAATTACAGAACATTTATTGTTGATTAAAGTAGCTATGGGTATACAATGTTTACAAAATAAGAGAGTTAAAGTTTTGTACATGAAGTTAACGTCTTTGCTACATAGCTAGTTGTTAATACATCGATAATGTGAGATTTACAATTTGATGGAAGAATTTCAACAAATTACAGAACTTTCATTTGTTGACATACTAGCAATATTGTTAACAACGTTGAAAATCATGTTCATAAGCGTAACATCCTCTATACATCTATTTATTAATGTTCATAAACGTATAACGATTTGATACATCTATGTCTTAATGCTCATAAACGTAACATCCTCGATACATCTATCTACGTCCTTGATATATCTATTTCTATTTCAATGCTATTTTATCTCCGTGTTCTGACAATAAATTTGACCCGAATAGCATCTGTTAGAGGTAAAAACATATCAGGCGGCGAGTGGTATGATAGAGCCGGCAACTTGTGACACCGCCCGGCCGTATGGCATTTTCCAATATACTCGGTTAGTTTTTATCGAACCCCAACGGTTTTTAGCTTGTATTTATATTATTTATTAACATATGCCTATTTGTTTGTGATATTTCAAGCGTTTTAAAATTTCAAAATAATCCCATTCAATTACACGGTTGACGATGGAAATTTACTGAATTTAGAGAATGCACTGCGACCACCACCTGAAACCTATCAAAATAGTATTATTAGCTAATCCCATAACGAGTTACTGTTCAAATATTTATAATATGTGAACATGTTTTTATGTCAGCAACACCCCTCACTTATCAGACATTAAAGTCTCAATTGGCAGGATCCATAAGTGCTAAAGTAAATATATTTTCTCTTATCGCCTGCAGAAGTTCCCCATTTAAGGGGTGGGGTATGAACATTTGGAGAGTATTTATTGTGGGACATTAGAGCACATTAAACATGTCGAATTACATTCTGAATACGAAGAATGTCCTTTTGATATAAAATAATTTTGATTTTTTTTTTGAAATTCGCACTGTAATACACATTTGATGGCAAATGATTAAAAACTAATATTTTTGATACTTAACAATACTCGAAGTAAAATTTATAAATATGATGATTTGTACTTAAAGTGTATGTAGGTGTGATGAAAAGCCGACGATCAATTAAAATTTTTTGACATTTCATATTGAAGATATGGATCTTTTCCTAAAACACCAAACAATTAGGTCATTTTGGGAAAAAATCCATATCTTCAATATGAAAAGTCAAAATTTTTCAATTGATCGGCTTTTCCTCCCAGCTACTTACACTTTAAGAATATGTCATTAGATTTAGAACATTTACTTCGAGGACTGTTATATATCAAAAATATCAAATATTAATAATTTGTCATAAAATTTGTATTGCATCGTGATTTTCAAAAAATGAAAATTATTTGATATCAGAAAGACATTCTTCGTATTAGGAATGCAATTCGATATGTCTGATGTGCTCTCATGTCCCACAAAAAAATACTATCGAAACGCTCATTCCAGATCCCTTAAGTACTCTCTTTAATTTACTCAAGGTTGTGTTTGTATAAATGAATTCAGTTATATAAACAAAGCCTCGTGAAAAGGACATGTTGACATAAATTAATTGACTGTGTGGTTATAGTATCATTAACAGATTCTATACGCTATAGTAGAACAACAAGCACATACAGGCAAGTATTTTGCCAGTATCAATAAAACTGTAATGAGGCTATTGTTGTAGCCCAACTGTACGTACAATCTGGCAATACCGCTAAATCTTAAAGAAATGAAAAATATCTGTTGCAATTTTCGGATTTGCATAAAAGAAATTCTAGTTCATCCAAGTTGTAAAACAATAATTTCTTTTAATACAAACACATTCCTTGGTAAGACAACTTTATAGCACTGTTTGAATATCAAAATGAAGTAGTAATGACAAACTTAAATGTACACTATCGCCTCTGTAGTTTCCTGATTACATAGACAGCACGATTATTTTATTTTTATTCTGCAACGCTGTGAGGAAATAAGTAGGCCAAAACCCATCACAAACGCCCAAAAAGCGATAATAATAACTGTTTCTGTAACCCGTTTTTGAACCACCATGCTTGTCAGAAATTGCCCTCCTCTGCAATTTCTCTTCAGCAATCTATTCAGATTTGTTTTAATCGCGTTTTAGGTGCATCTGTGTATATTACATCAAGCAGTTGCGATTTTTGTAACTTCTTTTCCAGAAATATTCAACGTTAACCCTCGTCCTACTTCATTATTTTAATATTCATCTCAAAAACAGAATGACAGTTATATGCAACCCACCTCATGGTGGCGTTCTTTTGCGGAGGGGTCATAGAGCGAAGAAAGAGTCATGACTTAAATAGACCGTAAGGTTTACCTTGTTTTAAATATCACATGAGCAGAATCTTTAAATGTTGCCTAGTTATTTGTAAAGTTTCTAGTATTTCGACATAATTTTACTTTTCTTATCATATTTAAGCTGTCTCGATACTTGTGATATTACATCAGGACAAAATAAAACATTTTTTGGCGTTTACAGAGTCAAGTGTACTAATGTCAGATATACGAAGGTCCTACTCTAACCCTTAATTAAAGAAAAATGTGTTTTCTATAATGTAAAATTTATTTGATTTAAGTGTGTAAGGATAACATCTTAACGCTATTAACATCGGTAAAAATGAATTGAATCCAACAAAAATCTATAAGGATTTAATATTAAGACGTCGTAAAAGCTTTTTATTTTTTTTAGCGTGAAAGGAAATTTGTTTTCTAGGTAATGGATATAAATAATAATAATAACTAGGTCACGTCACCACGTTTGATTATTTTAGTGAAATAAGATCTAACTAGATTTTTTAATCTTATCTTTTATCTTATTTCATTAGAAATCTGGTCAAATCTTGGTCGATTAGGTCGTTTTAAGAGTGTACCTTGCAAAAAGCACTTTTCAGTACGCTTTTCTAGTAAGTTTTCAAGGTCGCTGAAAAAAAATCTCACCAATATCCGGTACTTCCTCCCTCCAATGACGGAGACATGCTGTGTGAATGGGGGTGTGTGGGTGTGTGTGAAGGGGTGGTGGGGGTGTGGGAGGGGGCGGTTGGTGAGGGTGCAAAGACATGCAAATATCGACCTTAGTCTGACTTTTACTGCCTAAATAGGGTCACACCTCCAACTAATGGGCACTTCAATATGAAATGGATATAGGTGTAGGGCTGGCACTTTCGCAGTAAGGGCAGAGCCGCCGCTAGATGGGAGTATGGGGGTGTGACACCCCTCCCATACACAATTTTGTCTGAAAACATTGACTGTTGTCGTCAAAACTCTCGGCAAATGTAGTCAAAGGTTACGAACATTGTTACGAAATTGTGCTGTTGTTACGTAATAGACCTATTGTTAATGTTATAGTAGTTACTAGTTCAAAAAATGAGTCGAAAAAAAAAATCAGTGATAAATAACAGCCCTACATACGTGTCACCTCCAAAGTGGGAGTGGCCCCCCCCCCCCGAACCGATTTGTCTGAATCAGCCAAATTTAAGCAGCGTGGAATGAAAGCAAGATAAGGCAAAATCAGTCTGAAGTCGGGCGTATCCAATTTTTAGCTTTCTACGTTATTTTATAAAGCACTTGCAAAACTACATTCAAAGTGTTTCAAAGTGTTTCCATCCAAAATGTTCCCAAAACAATAGGCAACAAAAGAAATTATTTCCTTTGCTTGGCTTTATCTGAAGTCAATATTTTCGACTTCCGACTGATTTTGCTGGATCGCATCACATATGAAGATAAACAACAACAAATCTGTGGCAATCGTGGACCACATGCTGTTGTTTGCATTAATTCAGTTCGGTTCAGTTCAGTTCTACAGAGGCCCTGCATGAAATTATCGATTGGCTTCAAACAAAGGATTTGAGTCGGTGTCCTTCACCGTAGTTATGGCGGAGTGCAGTCCATTTAATCAAATGTTGTCATCAACCTATTTGATCGTAGTGCAGGGTTATGTGTGTAAGACGAACTGTCATGGTAGATTGCAATCATGCTTTTGTTGAATGCATTTGAGTAGTCCGCCATATTTGCGGGATGATACGTCACATGCAAGGCCTCTATTTCATCAAATTCCAACCATACAAATAATTACAATATAAAACAACAAACACCGGTTAATATGATGGAAATGATGAGGATGCCACTAAAACGCAGGGAGTGTTGTTGTGGCACCCTTTACATAAGTCAGTATTAAATAATAACGAGATAATCAAAAATAAAATATAAAAGATATGTGCCTTGTGGGTAAGTAAAAACTTTAACACAAGAGCAATACTATGAGAAAAACTTATAGTACTTTCAATAGTAAATCAATAATTGAGGACGGGAAAATCAACAACCAAACCTACACAGTAGGTGTAAATAGGTTGTAAAAGACTATTATCATAATATTTCAGGCATGGCATAAGTATTACAATAATAAACATCCGCGTATTTAGCTTGAGTGATAACATAAGTATTGCATGTGCACTTGAACGAGCCTATATAATACTTTCAAACAAGGAATAAATTATTCTCATTTCACAGTTCAATTCACAGACGTCAGGGAGAATGGGAAGACGTGAAAATCAACATGCAAACAATAAAAAAAACACGATCAATTGAGCTTTCCCTGATGATTGAAAGTAAACAATGCGTCTATCTATAATGAGTTGCAAATATTATGGCTAAATTCATCTTGAAATTCACGTTTTATGTTATGGGTTTTTTTCTCTCATTCAGTCGACTTCTTTGATATAGTAACTGGGATTGTCCAAACACGTGATTTTGTAACCTAATTCGGCGCTTTTAAAAGATATATACCTCGATGTTTAAGTTGCTGTATGGATGACCTGGTAGAGCCTATATGCAACAGTTTGAGAGACAGTCGATTTGCTTATACATAATACTCTACTACTCTTTATGAACACGCAATGTAATAAAACATTGGTGTTTTTGATGATACATTGCCTACGTCATATTTCGAACAGTCTTAAAACTGTAAGTGCAAATTGTTGCATGTTAAAATTATGACCCGTTCTTCATGTTATTACGACTTTACTAAATGGGACCACTACGTCGCAGAAGCATGACGCGATGCCTGCTACGCGGTCACTTTTTTACTGTGTAAGCCACTGTCCGGAAGGTACAATAAGATATAACAAATGACATTTTGCCTGATTTTCCCAATCAAAAATGATCCAATACGTGTGAAATTCAGCTTTATTACAATCGATCATGCTTATTCCCTCGTGGTTATAGCTTGTTCTGTGAGAGTTAATGGCTGTTATGGCGCCAACTGCTTCCATTCGTTAGGTAATAACAGTGATTCCCGTGAAAAGCATAAAAATTATGTAGAACACATTGGTACGAGTGTCATAGAAACAGCAGTATTAACAAAAATGTGGAGGTCCATTTATTGCATGTTGCTTCAATTGTCCAACTGTAATGTTATCCTTACAGGATGTCGCTTCTAGTCTGTAATTTGGTTTCCAATAAATACGATCATATCCAAATGCGATTGTATGAAGTAATTTGGTTTCCATAATTTTATGGTGACAAATATGGGTAAGTGTCTTTTGTTGTGTAGTGCCACTTTTTTTAAATTATTATTAGAAACAAGTAAAGCTATGATTTCCTATAATTATGTTATCATATGGCAATGGACGAGAATGGAAAACACATTAATCCTAGAACTACTGAGCCACATTTTGTAACACGAACTGTTGCAACCCTATAGTTTTTTGGGTTTTTTTGGCCTATCCCCTAATTTTCAAATATAAACGTCATATACCGTTATTTTGGGTACCAATATAACTATGAGTCTCTTCTATCCAGTGATACCAAAATAAGTACAAACATTCCCCACTTATTGTCGCTATGAAGTTATAATGAGAGGGCACCCGTGCAAATTTTGAAAATACTGCCTATGTACAAAAGTATCGGCAAAATTGATATTTGGCTAAAAAGTTCTATATATAAAAATTTTCTCCGCATTTTCTCCTCAATATAAAAGGAAATGACTACTAAAAAGTATTTCAACCAAACAAACAGGTAAAAAGTCACAAACTCTTGTAATAATTTTACTAGCGCGAAATGAAAATCATTGATTTTACTCTTGAAACCAATGGTGGGCCTCACCAACCCCCCTCTATGGTCATCTTTGACAGCCCGTCCTAACCCCGGGTAAAGTGCTGAGGTAAAAAAGTATCACTAAAATGAGCGCAAAGGATGGATTTACGATAAACTTAGGTACTTTGGGTGTAAACTTGTGATTTTTGGGGTTTTTTTGTTTTTGCTTTTTTGACGGATAAACAAAATCTTAAGGGGGTTTGGTAGCTAAACCGGCCCACCACTATTTGCACTACAAAATTATTTGCACTACAAGAACTCATTTCACAAGTATCCTCCTCCAACAAGAACAACAAAAAACACTATAAAATCCAATTATATCCAAAATAGTCAAAATCCAAAAAGGTCGCTTATGCAGGGGTGAGATTTGAAAATTGGTTGAATCTCATTAAAGATTTTCTTATTATCATGTGGATTCATATGAGTCATAGTAAAAAGGTAAAAAATAATGTTAAAGTGTGTGTTTTACCTCAAGGGACAAGCATTTAAATATGTTTTTACATGTTAATACTGTAGATACCGTTTAACTAAAATATTATTGTGAGAATTAAAAACTATTGTCGTCACTTTTTTGTTGTGTTAGGATCGTGTGCCGCGGGAATCGTTGGTGTTCAGATGCCTCGATATTGCTTATTTGGTGATACAGTAAACACAGCATCAATTATGGAAGCAACTGGAAAAGGTAAGAGAAATAATGATGAGAAACAAGAAATGTCTTTAAAAAGACAACGCCATGGATGCAGATCAACTTCATAACTTTGAATTGCAAGTACTTGGAATGCTAGTAAATTTGAATGTTAGGCACAACAAACCGGGTGTGAAATATTGGCATGTATTGGTAAATACACCACCAATGACATACTAGGAAATACTCAAAATTTTCATGTTGAAAGCTGAATTGAAAAATGTGTGCGAAATAGGTCTACATTTAAAAGGGCATTTCGTGATCCACATCCTCATCCCCCCCCCCCCCACTTTTCTCAAAAAAAGTTGAGATTTTTATACCACTGGAAACCTCTGGCTACATAATGTTTATTTGCAAAATATTTCTTGCAGATTAATTCGTTTTGCAAAGATATCGTGAAATTTGAATTTTGTTCTGGTGCACCAGAACGAAATTACAACACATTGTCTATGGAGCATTGTAATACACATAATCATGCATAACTCACAAACTCAAAATCGGAATCAACTGAAATTTTTGGAATAAGCTTTTTTCGTGGATATGTACTGAAAAATGTCACAAAAAGAGGATGCTAGGATCACAGGATCACAAAATACTCCTTTAATTCATACCTGTAACAAACTGTTCAATTGAAATCACACCATCCGAGTTATACAACAATCTATATTCAGACAACCTTAAAAATGTTTGCTGCTTAAGGGATTTCATATCAATTCATAACTCCATATCTCTGTTCTTTACTTCTTCTGTGTTTTACCATTATTTTTACCATTTACCAATGTTTGGTAAATTACAGTTAAAATCCATTAAAAACATGGTATTTTTTTTGAGATATTTATTCGCAATGTATAGTTTATTGGTAGTTACACTGATCACATTATAATCAAAAAGACTGATTCCTGGGCTCAAACCAATCTTTATTTTTTCTGAATGTGTTGATTAATATATTGTTACTACTATAAACTGTCCAGTTGCTATACCAAAAATGTGTAAAACCAAAGCCACTATCTACCCCCAATAACTGGTATTTACCCCCCCACACCACCACCACCACCATCACCACCAGTGTCACTCCCAACATCAATTAGTGATGATAGTAGCCTTCTGCACTGTTTATACCCAGCTTGGTTCCTGTCTGGTCAGATAATTGCTCATTATTATCGTTGAATTAGTGATTACACTTGTTGACAGCTTATCAGCAGCCTGGATCAGCGGTGCAATTATATCCCTTTTTTCATAGAGTAATTGTTCAAAATGTTTAATGTCAAATGGTTCCTAAAACCTTATTTGTGAATGGATTTCCATCGTTGAAAAAACAAAATGTATGTTTAATATATTATTTATTTCATTGACAGCAATTTCCTAAGTTTCCAACCATAGAGTTTCACCTGTTTACAAAATAAGTGTTTATTTCAGATTTCCAATTAATTATGTTATCAGTAAACCTGATAGGAGGTCAAATCCAAATCTTGCTAATATTTACATTGTTATAGTCAAAAACAATACTTTGTCCTGGTAGTCCCTGGCAACCCAGTCTGCATGTAGCTCATTCGTAAACATACACGACAGAAACCGGCTGTGAAGGAGCATACATGCACGTAAACAACTTTCTAGTATAATAAAATCCGTTTTGAGTATAATAAAGAAAGTCATGCATTGGCAACATGAAGGAAATACCTATTGCCCACTTGGTAAAATGCATACTCGTAGCTGAATCTTGTACATCATAGCACCCAGTTTAGGTTTGTGGTTTCGAAATGTTGCAATTAAACATTGGTTCTTTCAAATATGAAACGCTAAAACACAAATCTAGAACAAACACTCATTATATTTAGAAAGATATAGCAAATTTTACATGATAGAGATTGGATCGAAGACAAAGTACACCCAGATTAGGTGACAATTCAGAATTAAGCCATGGCTGGAAAAAGTATTAAGCAGACGCACAACCCTAATCAGCCTACAAACTTACATACACAAATATCCAGGATGATCAGCCCTCTACTCTTTCTTAGTTAATATTGGCTATATTACATCTCTGGAATTGTATTTGAAAGAATGAGACTGTCGAAATATATTTGACTGCTGAATTGACCACTCGTTGTCATTCCAATGGTTATAACACGGATGAATATTACTGTAGGCGACACTCCCAAATTTTCATTTTACCTATTGTTCTTAAAATTAACCATTGCTTGTTTATGATTCAATTAAAATTTCCTGATGAACAATCAGCTTAGGCCGGTATCCATAGTGACGTTCAACAGCCTAATACATGCTTGTTATCGCGCGAGGAAACAAGCACAATATAACCTAGCGGCAGGTACAAATCACGGGAGGTGGAAGTTCCGGATATTGTGTGTCAGTCGTCAAATGTTGTTCTGAGATCGTTTGGGGTGCACTGCACTCTCATGATTAGCTGGCAAAGTTCGCTAAACTATCACCGGCTTTATTGCTAACCTTAATCGTAGTTTAAGAAAGGGGTCGATGTTAATATACCGTGTGCGCCATTGTAAAATTATTACAACCTGCTAAAACTAGTTCGATATTAAGATACCGAATGGACATGCCTAAAAGGATATCAGAAATAGTAATACCATTAATTGTGTGCTCGTTACGTTAAGGGGGTACTACACCCCTGCCCAATTTTGTGCCTATTTTTGCATTTTTCTCAAAAATTATAGAGCATTGGTGACATGTAAGATATGTATATTATAGGGGCAAGGACTACAACTACTGCACTGGAAATTTTATTTCAGCACAGACAACAGTTGTGGAGTTACAGTCAACAATGAGGTAAAACCAATATTTGATCAATATATTGCCTTGAATTGCTGAATTTTCAGTGCAGTAGTTGTAGTCCTTGCCCCAATAATATACATATCTTACTTGTCACCAATGTGCTATAATTTTTTTGAATAATGCAAAAAAAGGCACAAAATTGGCCAGGGTGTAGTACCCCTTTAGTCTAGGTTGGTGATGTTACTTGATGAAGGAGACTCTACCGACGTGACAGATAATCTGTGCGGTATCTGTGTCTCACTATAAACAGCATGAGTATCGATACATATACAAGGATTATCTTATACGGTATACTCAAAATGCGGTATATTCACTATAAACACGCTGACTACAAACAGCATGAGTATCGGTACATAAGGATTATCGTATACGGGGTACTCAAAATATATTCACTATAAACACACTGATAGTCACCATCGAGCTTAAATTGAAGGAAGCAAAATAACGATCTTGCCTACAAAGGCTAGTGTTGATAACTAAATTAAAGGGACGAACATTTAGTAATAGAGAGATTGCGATGTTCCAAACGCAGCACGTGGAACGTACTTTTTCACGTACGTTTTTACGTACGTTAATACGGTGTTAAATATTGCTAGTCTCGGTTCCAAACTAAGATTGTGCTCATTCGTCACGAAGGAGTACAAGTCAGCTGGAATAAAGTCTATAATATTTGATCTAATCTAATCTAGGTCGATAGAGGGCATAGTGATTGAAAAAATAACAGTAAGCTGAGGCTCTGCCTAATTCAAACAGGCCACTTTTGATTTTGACTAAAATTTTGACCTACATGCTGATTAAACTTTATTGTTTTTTGTGCTCCCCAAATATTATAGTTGCCCAAAAACATATATTTTGGTAGATTAAAGATCACTACATCCATACATCATGACTTTACTTTCAAAATGAGACTTTTTCGTCCTGAAAATTGGGCGCGTTGCATGGACTTAGACATGAGGTAAAATCAGCATATTTCCACGTAGCATCTGCGTTTTATTCTTCGTTGGAATCCAAAATGAGAAATCGCAATGTCATTTTTTGTACGCAAAGTATCACACACATTTCAATGGGCAATCTCTGCGTATGAATATTGCGTTTAAATTTAGTCCATTTTTAACACATCGCTGTACCTTTATTATAATGCATTGTTACAAACAAAAGGGATGATAATAATTATTAGACTTTCCTTCGAATGTTCATTATCTTTGACTGTCTTTAACATATTGTGAAATGCACAAATTTTGTGCATTTTCAACGATGTATCTACGTCGATTTCGCACGTGGAATATCTTCAAAAATAGCTAAATACGTGACCTCGCTTCGATACAGGAGTGTGGTTTTGAATAGATCAGCATACGTCCGATGTCTACGTTTGGAAATCGCAATGTCTCTATTAACTTCAGATAAACGAAAAAATAGATCGCAAAAAGCACTGTCTTTTGCAAAAAGCACTGTCTTTTGGACCAAAATAGGTTCAATATGAGCAGAAAAGTGGTAGCATGAAGAGTAACATTTTTACTGCACACTTTTGTATTTGGCAATCCCGTGAAAACCCATTGTGCTCCCCATTGTTTACTCGTTATTCTATTGCTGATCGATTTCAATTGTTTGGAATTCCCCTGCACATTAGTTTTGGTAATATGTAGTTATTATTTTGGATAAAAAAACGCGGGCATTTCTTCTCATCTAATCATAACAAGCTTTATACCTACGAAAACCTGAAAGCATCAGTATTCATTTATGTTCCGTCCGTGGGAAAAAAAAGAGCGACAGGCTAATTGGCTGTGTGCGCTAAACGGACAAGCCCTTCTTAATTACGCGATAAATACTAGTAAATGTGCTTTTAAAAAGGCAGATCCACGAAGGTTTAATTTAAATGCTGCGCCGGCCGCCGTCACTGTGCTACAAGGATTACACTATTAAGGGGTACTACACCCCTCGATAAATTTGTGTCTATTTTTGCATTTTTCTCAAAAACTAATAACACAGTGGTAATAAAAGTTATGTATATTATAGGGGCAAGGAATCCAATTACTACACTGGAATTTCATTGACCCAAGACAAGTGGTTTGTTATTTATAATAAAAAATAAGGTACCGCTAGCATGTACCTCGTTTCCTATCATATACTGAACCGCTTGTCTTGAGTCGCTTAAATTTCATTGTAGTAATTAGATTCCTAGCCCCAATAATATACATATTTTTATTACCAGTGTATTATTATTTTTTGAGAAAAATGCGAAAATAGTCACAAATTTACCACAGGGGTGTAGTACCCCCTTAACGTGTTCTTGCATCGGTGCTTTTTATTTTCTAGTCAGTCACAGATGTATTTATTACGGGATGCTAGTTGCTTTAAACCTTTTGGACCAGTAAATGACAAAAATCCGAACGGTCAATAAACTTTAATCATTGCATTTTATGATTGTGTGACAATTGGACACATTTTAGAGGACCTTATATGATCTTGCCCGAAATTTTTTGATGAAATTAATTTATTATTTTACCTAACTAAAAAATATTATATTATTTGAAGAAATAAATACATAAATGAGAACGCACATTATGCAATACATACGTACATGAAACATTATAACTTTTGTTATAAACGGAGAACAAAAAACTTTTTTAAGTTTCAAAGTGTGTTATACTTTATTTATCAGTCCCCTATAGATGTAAAATGTTTACGGGATATTAACATTCAGAAATTTTAAAATATATTATGAGAAGTTCACACATGAACCAGGTCAATTTACACTGATTTCAATGGGGCTAATTAGGTGGATGTTTTTCATCATGTTCTACTGAAATATGGTCATGTTTTTTTGTGACGTCATCACTTCGGTACTCTATATTAATACCCAATGATGTAATGCACATCGTTTCCTTAGTTGCTTGTGTCCGAACACTAAATTTGCCGAAAATCAACTGTTGTATTTGCCTTATTCGGACAAATGAATATATGAATACAAAAGCCACCCAAGTCCATACATTGGCCAAATTGAGTTAAGCATGGGAAAGTGTTGCTATACATAGGCCTACATATACATACATATACATAACTGTGTGCTTTATTTTGTATTATCTTACTAGTGGTAATCTCATTCCAACATTATTGTCTTAGTATATGATTCAAAAACCCAAGTCCAGAATTTTAAAATGAACCCCACGAAGTCCCTGAAATACTAATCGTCATACCTAATACAGTTTAACCCACCCATTTGCACGTACAACTTACCATATTGACCAGGTAAATCTAACTGAAGGAATTAAAATGATACACAGGTTTTTTTTCTCAAAATCACTTCCCATGGACTTTGGTGGGTTTTGGATTCATGTATTCAAATGTATAGCGTATTTAGACGGGCGTTGTTTTAAGTTCAGAATGTGTATGTGGCACGCTTTGTTGTTTCCGTTACTTTATATGAATATGCAAAAGCGGCAAGCTTTGAATTTGCCTATTAAAGGCTTGATTTTTCTGTAGTATAATTCTTCTGTATGTACACTTGTCAAAGCCAACCTGCTACAAGACTAGTACTTCATTACAATACTTAGTACGCTTTAAAAGGTTCGCTCACCGTTCGCTGGCATATTACTGCTTATGACTTGTATAAAAACTAATACTATAGTACCAGGTATTCCCATTTGAAATTCAAACTCCTGAGTGGATGATTAGGGTCATTTTTTCCATAAGGGTGTATGTATTTCAACCGGAATAGCCCATTATCAGTACTAGAGTTTTATTCAATATTTTGAGCAATCTTCCATTAGCCATAACAACTTTATTTTACATAAAATAACAACAGAGTAACATGAGCCCTTTATTATCGTTATATTATATTATATTATATTATATTATATTATATTATATTATATTATATTATATTATATTATATTATATTATATTATATTATATTATTATATTCCCAGTCATAAGTCATTTAAATCCTAGAGATTGGCAGGAGTTCATAGAAATATAAATTTAAACTAATCAATCATCTCTTGGTGATGCATGCAAACATGCTTATGTAAAATGATATAAAGTTCAGAGAGAGCGACGTCAACTAGTGCTTTTGTTTGACTCTGATCCCCGATTTAATCCACGGCAGATGCTAACTTCATATTAAATTGTCCGATTTCTCTATAAATGTTTATTCAGTTGTCTGAATTCTTTACGCACACCACCTGGTTACAATATCAATTAAACGTCTATTTTTTACAGCTCGGAAAATTCACATAAGCGAAGCCACGATGATGGCCCTTGAAATAGACCGACGGACAGACAAGTTTAGGGTGATACCAAGAGGCGAGATTTACATTAAGGTACGTACACACGTGTTGCACAACGTTCCATTGCAAGTTCCCGATATTCAATGTGGTTCTGCAACTTTTCTTTCAGTATAATAAATATTACAAAATATAAACAACCTATACGGGCAAAATATATAAATAACTTTTAACCCTTCATGGTGAGAGAAGTATGTTTAACTTTAACTTGCATATTCTTCTTGGTCTTAAATAACTTTTATCTGGGTGTATACCGGAGGAGTGGGGAAAATTAAATAGCAATTCGGTATAATGATGATAATAATAATAATAATAATAATAATAATAATAATAATAATAATAATAATAATAATAATAATAATAATACTCACTTTGAACGTTTATAACTAACTCTACTATACAGCAACTGACACCAATCATGAAGATGTCTTTGCCAAATAATTTGACATACAAACCTACCAACATAATAAATTAATTACTGTTAAGATTTGGGCATATTACACCAAAAACAAAGCAATGCCTTTTCAACACATTTCCGGATCCCAAGTGTCCACTACCTTTTCTCAACATCTATACCAATTTTTCTCCATTCATATCGATTAAAAATTAAAAATTCTCATATTGTAATAATAAGACTACCACAATGACATACAATTCCAAGAACTCTGTCACAAGACTCTTCCACCTGGACATATTTCTCAATAATTTGCAGTGGACGAGGACAGACTGCGAGGTCAACATTTGACATGAAATTCGTTCTTCTTTTTGTAACTGCAAGGTCAAGGAAATTAATGTCACAATTATCAGTGAAAAAAAAACATACTTTTTTCTGAATGGTGTTAATATATTGCATTTGAGGTGTACTTTTGATTGGTCTTGTATGTTTCATAGGCACGGCTGTTATGTATATAGAATTGGCTTCATAATAAACTAAATGCAAACTGATGGCGCTATTTATCCTAAATCATATTTCTTTATTTGCAAGGGTTGGGTGATTAATATCTCCATTAAAACAGCTGGAATAGGTGAAACAAGCAACAAGGAAATTTTATATACATATTTTATCAAACAATAAAAGGAATTATTTGTATTAAAAGCTTGAAAGGGTTATTTCCAGTAACTAAATAGCGCCACCAACTTTGGCAATAATAGATACATTTTATATCCGAAAAAGCTTTAAAAAATACTATAAAAGTGAATAATTTTGTAAAAAGAGGGAAATTAAAGTTGAGAACGACTCAAAAGCATCTGTATACATTAGCACGATATCACTTTTAGCTGTTTAAGCCTAAAATTTGGTTATACATGATGTTTTGTTTGAAAATCTAATACATGATCCCATCAAACAACCGTGTAGGGAAGGGAAACATATGTTTGATATCTATGAATTTGTTCTTTCCAAATATTTTGATATATTCTCTACTCAGCTAATCCTTGTGAAGGATATGACGGTTGAAAATGGTATCGAGACTTTCGGCACCCTCTGTATAATAAAAATTCTACAAATAATAATTGTATTACTACGACTCCACTGCTGACCAATTCTATGATTTACTGATCATTTACTCCCGTTTCATTAATATTGTGTTGCAGGTTAAAGGCACCACGATGCATTCCTACTGGTTGGAATCTGCTCAACGTCATTCCGAAACAGGACAGGAACACCACGTTGTATGGGAAACTACTTCGTTTATTTCTCAGCGTTGCGCTGCATCACGGTCACCAGAGCAAATTGTATAGCAGACGGGTTTTATTAGTGACGAATAAAAAGGAAAAACAGGGACCTATGACCTCTTGAAAATCAAATTTATTTTATAATTGTAAATATGGGTTAGTTTCCCCATTTAAGTTCATGATTGTGTGCGCTTATAATGTATATCCTTGGTCCCAGAACAAAATATTAATTTCTGACATGATCGTGTTCTGGGTCTGAACTGTTTCCGTTTGAAATCTTGATGGCAAATTGGACAAAACAAGCACATGGTTCTACTTGACAGCTTTTTAAAAATCCCTATTCATGTTACGTGAATCACGCTATTGTGGACCATCATTCTGATACTTAAGTGTTTTGACAAGCGGAACGTCTTTTGTCTACCTCTCTGTTTGTAAACAGATGAGGAGGTCAAAATTGTCATCCTCGCCGAATAGGAAAGTCAGTGTAATAGTACGGCACTAGTATACCGTACGTATTTAAATATTTTGTTTAATTATTTTGATGTATTTTGATATATATTTTTATGTGACCCCTTGGCCTCATGGAAGAACAGAGGATACCTTAAAACATCCACTGAGAGAAAAAATAAAACAAAACAAAGGTCAACATAAAATGCTTGTTTTTGGCTAAAAATGGCATTTTTTTTCTGGTCTTGTTGCTATAAGATTTAAAACAGCTGATGTTCTTGATATTAAAGCCATAGTGTACGATCTTATAATATGAAATTGGTTAATTTTTTTCAAACCTGATTTTTTCTCATATTTGTAATGTTTACACATGTCCCAACTTGCACCTCAATGGAATCGGCCAAATTTGTTGTCTTTGTAGGTCAACAGAGCAAAATTCGACATATCTTACTATAATTCACCGGATCTCTGTCTGTCTGTCTGTCTGTCTGTATCTGTCCGCACCTTTTCTCAGAGACTAGGGGTCGCACGTTCCTCAAACTTGGTGGGTGGGTGCAGCTTGATATGAGAAAGAACCAGTTTATATTTTTAAGGTCAAAGGTCAAAGACCGGGTCAAGTCCAATTGAAGTCTAATTTTAAATTGCTCCTATGCAGCTCAAACTTAGTGGGTGTGTTGACCTTGGACTAACAAATAAAAGTTTCCACGGTGACTTTTTCGTCAGACCTACGGTTAAGAGGTCATAGGTCAAGAAAGGTAAAAATTTCACATTGCCCCTATGGAGCTCAAACTTGGTGGGTGAGTGGACCTTGGACTAACAAACAAAAGTTTCCCCGGTGACCTTTTTGTCAGACCTACGGTTACGAGGTCATAGGTCAAAAAAGGTAGAAATTTCAAATTGCCTCTATGGAGCTCAAACTTGGTGGGTGAGTGGACCTTGGACTAACAAACAAAAGTTTTCACGTTGACCTTAATGTCAGACTTACGGTTAAGAGGTCATAGGTCAAAAAACGTGTAAATTTCAAATTGCTCATATAATGCAGCTCAAACTTTGTGAGTGGGTGTAACTTTGGCCAGAGAAGCTCAGGTTTGCGTTTGTTAGGTCCTTCATGGTCAAAGGTCAGGTCAAATTTCAAATTGAGGGCGAATGTAAGGTCAAATTGTAAAACGCTGCAAGTGAGCTCAGCTGTGAGGAAAGTGATCCCAGCCAAAGGACACACCCTGATTTTGAGATCTGCAAAAGCCAATAACCATGATAACCGAAAACCGCGAGATACGGGTAACCGCCCAGTTATCATAATTTACAAATTATGATAATATGTCCTCCCATATAATTGCATGTTAAATGGTCAAAATAACCAGTGGGGTTTCTTTCATTTGTTCTTGTTATTTCAACTTAAAATGAACAGACAGCAAAAAGAAAATGATATTATTTCATCAGTTTGAATAAAGAATAACCAAATTAAAATTTGACGGAAATCGTACATTAAGGCTTTAAAGGGTATCACAATTTTAGATATTTGCAGGATTCAATTTTGATGGCAAGCTCCCCAAAACGATACTTTTTATGTTGACCTTTGATTTTCAAGAGGTTATAGGTCAAAAACATTCAGGAAATTGTCATTTGACTTTTTTTATGTACACATTCATATCAATGTATTGGTATATTTTTTTATTTTAAATATCTTTTCTTAATTACATTTTTTACGGTAAAAGGTTAGCTATTTTGGTCAAAATTCAGCAAAATCATCAAAATAATCCATTTCCCTAAAAATATTGCATTGTTAACGAAAATACTTTTGACATGTATCCTCAACAACAAATATGAAGTTCATTTCTTTTTATTTACTTTCAAAATTAGCTGTTTGAGACTGACATTTTGGATTTAAAAAAAGGTAAACAAATGACAAAAAATGTCTTTTTCAACCCAAATATTTCAGAAATACCAGCCGGGCGATAGCGGAAGATAAGACTCTGATGGTTAATCCAAAGCTGGCTTTATCCAACATGTTGCAAGAAAATCTTAACTAGAGCAGATACACTGATGTGGCCTCTCTACTATACATTGAGTTTGTTGAACTGAGGTTACAAAATACTAAATTATTTGACTTTTTGTATACTTATTATGATATGAGTGATCAGCTATACTTACACTGTAATAGATGCACTATCTAATCTTGCACATTATGACACCACATTGAATCCAATGTGACCTCAAGAAGTAAAGTTACAAGCAATTGAATAGTAATTGAAGTAACAAACTGGCCTATACAAGGCGCAAAAAAGATTCCAACAAGCGCAACAAAGAGACAACACAGTTTCTTCAATGAAGCGTTATTTAAAGCAGTTTTTACTTCTCTGTACTTTTAATAACTTTCATTTTATTTGTCAGTTCTTTTGTTTCAGTTTTCTTTTGTTACTTTTGTTTCAAATTAAAGCCAAGTGCATAAATTAGCCATTCACCACTCTCAAACCAGATGTCTAGTCTGTGGAGTTTTGAATAGGCCAGTTTGTCACTTTTAAAATTGGACCTTCGTCTAATCAAATGCTTGTAACTTTGCTTTTTGAAGTCACATTGGATTCAATGTGGTGTCATAATGTGCAGGATTAAATAGTGCATCTATTAAAAAAACCAAATTTATCCCAACATTGTTCAGTTTTGAAATTGTGATAAGTGTAAGGATACTTTATTGGCGCAGTATATATCAAGTTGAATGGACAGGCCAGGCGGCGAATGACATGATGGAGCCGGCAACTCGTGAAACCGCCCGGCCGTATGGCATTTTCCATATACTCGGTTAGTTTTGTGGGGTTCATTATCGAACCCCAACGGTTTTAGCTTGTATTTATATTATTTATCAACATAGGCCTATTTGTTTGTGATATTTCAAGCGTTTTAAAATTTCAAAATAATCCCATTCAATTACACGGTTGACGATGAAAATTTACTGAATTTAGGGAATGCATGTCATACACCACCTGGGACAGGCTGCATGTTGATTGTTATGCTGTTTGTGCTAAGTTTCATACTTTAATTAGGGCCAGTAAAAGTTTAATAAGGTGAAAATGTAGTGTAATTAGCTGGTGTATGTAACCACCCTCCGAGTTGCATTGTGAACAATTGTATGAACTTCCTAATTCGTGAAAGGTTAAGCAGTCATTTTATTTACTTAATTTCAATCATCTTTTTCTTCGTTGTGCCATCACTTGTCCCATCTGTTTCACCTCCCTCTTTCTCAAAGTTCTCCTCTCTCTCTCTCTCTCTGGTTGTGGAATCGAGCTAGAGACCTGCCCCTCTGTCATTTAAATTTTTATACCGTTGTCTTATTGTATACACTCTGTACACAACTACATATTATAAATAAATAAATAAATAAATAAATAAATAAATAAATAACAACATGTATTCATAGTTTTTTAATAGAGTGTTCAATCAAAAGAAGAAGAAGAAAAATTCAAAGTTTAGACCTATAGATGCGATCGTCAGACGGCTTGTCGAAAATAGAAAAATCCTATTTGAAGCGGTTGTTTGATGGCTGAGTCATTATTTTTTTTAAGACAAAGTACAAATAATTATTATTCCTGAAGTACTTTTATTATTCTAGTATTCTTTTAGACTTTACCGTGTGTATTACCGACTGCTTTGCCGATTAGAAAATAGCGGATCTGTGATCTTAGCCTCGATATTGATTAATTCATGAACGTTATGTCCATATTTAAGAATACCGGAAACTTAACGGTAATACGATATTATACTGGGCATCGTCGCTTGTTAAGGTTGTTGGTTTTGTGTTTCTTAAGGTGAATTTATGTATAGTTTTATGTTATAATTAAATTCAGGTGAGTTGAAACCATCCAAAAGGGAAAGTGCTCAACCCGTTAGGGGAGCATGAACATAAACATAATTTATGTTTAGGTTTTATGTTATGTTGTTGTTCACGCGACCGTTCCTTCCATGATTCTGTCCAGGGCTAAGTGCAAGAATTCCCTATTTATAAAAGCTGTAACACATATGTGACCAGCTCCAACAAAAACCCGGAACAAGTCGCCAGGCATGTTTTTGAGTTATAGGCCTTTAAAGATGACATTTCCATAAAATAAATCAAATTTTGGAATTCTTAATTTTATGGTATTTGACCTTGGGCCTGTGTGGACTTTCAAATCCTTGAAAGTACTTATTAAAAGTAGGATTATTTAATCAATAATTGACAGTTGAACTTTGCTGATCCCTTTTTAATCCTGTGTAAGGCAGAAAACTAATTAGCACATTGCTGAAACTAGCAATTTGGCAAAAATATCAAGGTATCATTTCCAAATTATCCATATCTTGAAAAATATTGATGCTATGTATACAATTTTGGTATTATTTTGAAGCTTATTGTCTCATGCTTACATTTGTATTCATTCATGAAATGTCAAAAATGCCATCGGTGTGCTGTGGGCGAATGGGGAAGGTTGAGTGCTCATAAACCGGCTTATAACCCGCCAAAGTCCAGAGACCCCAGTGCGCACCATACTGTGAAAAATAGGCTTCGATACCCGGTCCCAGCAGTCCGTGCATCCGCGGGTATTCATGCTCGTCGAAAATTTCGCGAAATAAGGGGTGTTTTCAGATGAAGAAACGCAATTCGCGAAACACACAAAAAAGGGGTGTTTTTTTCAAACCGTGTGTACGCGAAATTGAAAAAAAAAGGGTATTTTCATCGAGCAGCCTACGCGTTTCTGCCAGAAAAGGGTATTATTAAAAATATCGTTCGCGTTTTAGCGAAAATAGGGGTATTGTCGAAGGGCAAATAATTCGCGAAATCGCTGAAAAAAGGGGCGTTTTTCCCCTAAAAACTTCGCGAAATGAGATGCAAAAGGGGGTGTTTTTAAAGTTCACCGACAAGCATGAATACCCGCGGATGCACGGAGTGCGGGGACCGGGCTTCGATAGTGACAGTGTTGATGTTTTACCAATGACTATTCCACAACGACAACTTTTATGACTATACACTAGTCCTGCCTGCAGCCTGCTGCCCCCGGGCTGCTGTCTGACATGGGTGGACCGTTGCAACGGTGTAGCACTTACTAGTGTAGCTTAAGCCCTTTTATTCATAGGCTTAAGTACAAGCTGATTTTTTTTGTTTGTAAGGTGATTTTTCCAATTTTGTCATCTTCCAAGAGAGAAACACACCAGGAATTTAGTCGCTAAAAGACGTAAGCTGTGTGTTGTTTTTCGTTTAGTGTTATTTCGATACACATAATTAAATTGATTTCAGAGTCACATCTCGTTACCCTTAAAGTATTTTAATCTAATTCAATTCTCTGTTGCACACAGTTAAGTTGTTTTGATTATATTGCAGTCTTGTTAGCTAAAATAATTGTGATCAGTTCAATGCATGGAAATGAAAAGGGATAAAATCAATTTAAATTTAAATGTCATTCCGGTGCATTAAACATGTGTGCCATCTATTATCATTAATTGAATAATTGATTGGTTGGTTGATTGTTTGGTTGATTGATTGATTGATTGATTGATTGATTGATTGATTGAATGCTTGCTTGATTAATTGGATGATATATTTAATGATGACTGATTGATTGATTGATTGATTGATTGATTGATTGATTGAGTGAGTGAGTGAGTGAGTGAGTGGGTTTGGGTGGGTAAGTGGGTGGTTGGGTTAGTGAGTGAGTGGGGGATTGCTTGAGTGAGTGAGTGAGTGAGAGAGTGAGTGAGTGAGTGAGTGAGTGAGTGAGTGGGGGTGTGAGTGAGGGGGTGAGTGAGTGAGTGAGTGAGTGAGTGAGTGAGTGAGTGAGTGAGTGAGCGAGCGAGCGAGTGGTGAAAAGAGAGGGATAATGAATGAGGTAGGGTGTTTGTAAATGAGTTAAATTTGTAAATAAATACATACTTGACATTTAATATGGAATACTTTTTCGCAAAATTCCAAGACTGGTCTGGTAGAGGTCTGCATAAACTGCACGGCCACGGGCTAAATGTTAATTGGGGTGTGTCGTGAGATGATGTAAAATAATTGTTTGACAGAAAATGTGCTTTCCATTAGATTACATTCTGGCGCTCATAATGTAGTGAATTAGCCTAAAATGGCGCATTTAAGGCGACTGAATTTGCTTTTTGTGGGGGAAAAATTTCTGAATTTGAGCAACATTATTCTGATATTATCAAATTCATTGAGGTTTGAGGCGATTTTACTAAACATAAATCCCAATAAGTGTTCGTCAGAACTGAAATGCACCTGTGATCTACCAGTTTTGAAAGTGGGAGGAGCTTTAAAAAATATGGCTCTTAAAAGTGGTATGCACTCAGAAAGTTTGAATGGTCCCCTGGGGTCAAATGTTATAAACTTACTGTACACAAAGAAACAGTGTGAGTTCATTGGACAATCATGAATTCACACAGTTGTTCTTGTACCATAAGTTTGCAACATTTGAGCCCAGGGTCTGTTCTGAGTACGTACAGCCATTAAGAGCACAATTGTAAGTTCCTCCTCTGTTCAAAAACTTGGTGCATTGTAAGTGTTTTTCAGGTGTGAAGAATGCCAGTTGCTGACGAAGTTTAAGAAATATCACCTCAAACCCCTATAAATTTGATAATTACAGAACCATGTTGCATAAAGTCTGAAATTGTGTCCCCCACAAAGCTCGAATTCAACCTACCAAAATCCGCCATTTTAGGCAAATTCGCTACATTATGAGCACCATTATGTAAACATATGGAAAGCACATTTTCTATAAAACAATTATTTTGCACCATCTCCCGACACACCCGAATTAATATTTAGCCCGTGCGGTTTATGCAGACCCTTTCCAGACCAGACTTGGAATTTTGCGAAAAATATTCCATATTAAATGTCAAGTATGTAGATAAATTAATTAATTAATTAATTAATTAATTAATTAATTAATTAATTAATTAATTAATTAATTAATTAATTAATTAATTAATTAATTATAGTAAGAAATTATAGTGAAACCATCACTAGATAAAGTGCTCAACTATAAAATATAGGAGCGAAATATATTATTATTAGTGAAATTACCACATCGTAATACAAATTTGTTTCGTATGGATGGTTTCACCCATCCACACTCGTCAGTTGCAATGTGTAAAATGACAAAGAATATGTCTTGAGTTTTGATGCGGGCGCAAGAGGAATTAACGCAACCGCGTATCTTAAAGTTGCGCAACACAATACGCGTCTTAAGTGCGTATCCATGTCTGGGCCTACTTATTGCTAAACATGCTAAAAGAGCGACTTATTTATAGTTACACAGTAAATGTTTTTTCTATGCCTGCAGCCACTTGCTAGTTCGTTTCTGTGGTTCAAGGTTGACATTTGTGGTTTAGTTATAATAAAGTATTTCTCAGTAATGCATAGATTGCATTTTTTTCTGTTGGTAGAGTACGATTTACTTCGAGCAATAATTCTCCATTTGATGGAATATGATACTTTCTTATCATTAAGGTTCCAGATGTAGTTGCTCAGAGCGGTGGCGTATCTTTGATTTACATTTTGAAGGTACTGTTATGGACATTGAATCTTGTTTTAAATGGGCCTTCTGTAAGTCCAACATATGTCTCTTCCTTGCGGTTGTCTGCCCTTGTAACCGTCGCTTGATATATTACTCCCGATATCAGGCAATTTCCATCAAGAGGGCACAATTTGTTTTTGCAGTTGCAATTAGTGGTGTTTTGTGTCGAAGCCAAAGATGTTTTCGCAGATTGCATCACATATTTGTTGTGTCCTGATATAAGTTGCTGCATGTTGGGCATGCAACTATAACTTATCTTTACGGTGTTTCTATTTAGAATCTTGTTGAGCTGGTGATCTGGAGGAAACATTTATCTAGTAGGCTGAGAAACTTCTTTCCAACATTGGTAGAAACGGTATCGCTGTACGGCGGATTGAACCATGTAATGTTCCGTTTACGTCTGCGTTTATTTGTTTGCTGATTGCTATTTTGGCCAGCAGGGTTGTATTTCAGTTCGTAATTGTATCCACTCTTCTTTAAGGCTTCCTGGTATGGTGGAGTTGCGGCGTTAAAGATATCTTCGGTGGACGATATATTTGACAATCTTTTGCTGATGCTTTCGGGGATATTCCTTATTACAGAAGGTGGATGATTACTTTCTTTGTGGACGTATAAGATGGTGTTGTTAGGTTTCATATAAGGTTTGTAGGTACTTGTTCTTGAGAAGTTTCTCAGCCTACTAAATAAATGTTTCCCTCCAGATCACCAGCTCAACAAGATTCTAAATAGAAACACCGTAAAGATAAGTTATAGTTGCATGCCCAACATGCAGCAACTTATATCAGGACACAACAAATATGTGATGCAATCTGCGAAAACATCTTTGGCTTCGACACAAAACACCACTAATTGCAACTGCAAAACAAATTGTGCCCTCTTGATGGAAATTGCCTGATATCGGGAGTAATATATCAAGCGACGGTTACAAGGGCAGACAACCGCAAGGAAGAGACATATGTTGGACTTACAGAAGGCCCATTTAAAACAAGATTCAATGTCCATAACAGTACCTTCAAAATGTAAATCAAAGATACGCCACCGCTCTGAGCAAATACGACTGGAATCTCAATGTTAAGAGAGTATCATATTCCATCAAATGGAGAAGTATTGCTCGAAGTAAATCGTACTCTACCCGCAGCAAAAAATGCAATCTATGCATTACTGAGAAATACTTTATTATAACTAAACCACAAATGTCAACCTTGAACCACAGAAACGAACTAGCAAGTGGCTGCAGGCATAGAAAAAAACATTTACTGTGTAACTATAAATAAGTCGCTCTTTTAGCATGTTTAGCAATAAGTAGGCCCAGACATGGATACGCACTTAAGACGCGTATTGTGTTGCGCAACTTTAAGATACGCGGTTGCGTTAATTCCTCTTGCGCCCGCATCAAAACTCAAGACATATTCTTTGTCATTTTACACATTGCAACTGACGAGTGTGGATGGGTGAAACCATCCATACGAAACAAATTTGTATTACGATGTGGTAATTTCACTAATAATAATATAATTAATTAATTAATTAATTATTATTAATTAATTAATTAATTAATTAATTAATTATTAATTATTTAATTTACCCCATAACTTCTTTCATTCTTCAGGCCCTACATTCTATCGGGGGGCTAATTTTTTGTTTAGGTTTTTTGTATGTTTTGCGGTTAGTGAGGTCTTAAATCAGAGCTGAAAAGGTATTGGCCATTTTGACATAATTGTCTTTGTTTATGATATACAGAGGTAAATTTAACTGGTACCTTTATTCTTTTGCGCACTGTATATTCCTGCGCTGCATTCTTAAAACGGGGGCTTTTAATGTCGACATGCTCCCATAGTGCCTGGTGTATGTTGGCATGCCTTCATTGTCTTCAAGGTTTGCAAAGTTTGCAACTCGGGTTTAGTTGAAGATGAGTTTCATTTTGTACGTGTATGTAATTTTTTCGTTATTGGGCGACAACGCTTCATTCCCCAATATTTTGATCAAAACCCTACCACTTTTACATTTTGTATGCTAATGCAAACTACAAATGAGTATATTTTAAATAATTTGGGAACATTTTGGTTTCTCGCATGTAAGAAAAGAGATAAATGTTTAAGCGAATTATAATAAATTGTTTCCTGTTATTATGTATTCCTGTTATTATTTATTTTTGGGCCGGTGGCCTATATATATACTGTAAATAAAATCCTCTTTTTGAGGAAACAACAGCCAATAGCTGCATCTTTTAGCTCGAATCTAAGACCTCATTTGTTGACATTGTTGCATCAAACCCAATCAATAATGTCGGTTCACAGCGGTTAAATGACGATTGAAGTATAAAGACTCTGCAATAAGTTTAATTTGCTTGATTTCAAACAAATCGCTTAAAATCGTCATTACAGACTTGTAAATTCCATCATGGAGTTACGTCTTGTGGCCTTTCGTTTGAGGGAAACTACAATTAGCTTTATACCAAGGTCCCTTACGGTGTTGTAGATCATGAGACAATAAGAACAGTCGTTTTTGTCCATGGTATTCGTAGTTAACCTCGGTAAAAACGTAAAAGGTACACATGACAGCTGCCAAATCCAAGTATTTATCCCTTCTAATCTTCCTTGAATCTGATTTTTCTTTCAAATGAGCGGACCGTCAGTTATTTCATAAATTTAGCCGTATTCAGTTTTGCATGGCAGTCATGTATGTGAATTCACAACTTTCATTGACATAAAACAAATGATTTGATAGCGAACGTACGGGCCTTTATGTACCGATATGGGCATTGTTTAATAAGAATGGTGATGTTTCACAATACTGCCATGATGTCCAATTGTATTTGTAGGCAAAATTCGGCTACCTAAAGTTCCCTACAAATACTTTTTATTAATATCTCAGAAATACCGTATTCTAATGCAGACTGATGAAACTAGGTAGTACTAAAGAGTGTATTACCCTACACCTATTGCTTAAATATTATTTACTATTCTCTCAGTTTGTGGAAATGACACAGCTTTTAACATGTATTCGGAGGTAACGCATATTTTTACCAACCCTACCTTTGTATCATTTATAATTTCTCGCAGCTAAACACAATTATAAACATGTCTGAATGCAATGCATTTCAGTATTGGACATATCAAAGCTTCTATAGATCGCACATTAATTAGTGACTTCCACATTTTAAACAGATATCTAGTGCCTTGAAAAATTGTATTTGTAGGTAACGTAAAAAATACCACTCGAAAAATGTTCACAAGAAAATCCACAATTATGTACAAATATGTGAAAAATTTAATTAGATACACACCTTTTAGAAAATCAATACAGAACATCCAACGACTGCTTTTCATAACTATTATAGGTGTTTTCAAAAATAATTTAAGAAGTATTTTTCAAAAATGGATCAAAATAGCATGTTTTTGGGTCCCTGTGCCCAAGTTTTTCACAGAAGGGAGTCATATTATATATGGCGCAAAGCGTATGATCAAGACGAATAAACACAATACAAAAAAGAAAACTGAGTGTTTAAAATTTTAGAGTTATGGCCCTGAAAAAGCCGTGTACACTTTTCGTTGGATTCGACCTTAATACAGGACAAGATGGCAAAATTCAACCCTTTCTTTTATCCCTCTTCAAAAGGAAATAGAATATTATCATAAGCTGGAGAGGTTCATTCTTTTAAAAGATTCAAAGTACTGAATTTATCAAAATAAATGACAGTTTTAGAATGTGACTTTTCGACTAAATATTTTGTTCTTATTGTAAATGCAAGACAAATCAAATGCTATGTAAATAGGTGTGTGGGGGTGTGTGTGTTGGTACTGTTTTTGTATTAATATTTTACATTGTCATGTACACCTGAAAAAAAAGAAATAAAAAAATATATATTCTCAAACCCTCTAATTTATACCGATATTTTTGCTTTTTGAACAAAACATTGTAAGACTTTACAGTTGAATATACAGGGTGTCCCAGAAAAAATACCGGGCGAATGAATTTGGACGTAAGTCGAAAAATAGACATCAAAATCCAAAATTCTAAACATCAGTGTGTAGCCCATCTTATTCTGCATCTTATACGCCAATTTTACTGGAATCGGTTGACCGATTGCGAAGAAATAAGCGATTACATAACGCATGCGTCAATTCACTTCATTCCAAGTTTGAAAGAAAGATCATTCAACACAATTCGCACTAGTAGTTATCTGTCAATGGGCTTCATACTTACAAGCCGACGTCAAACGTCGGCTTGTGCTGTCTCTTTCCAATTCTTCTTACCTAGCCGGGACACCGGCTAGGTCTTGTGATGCTATCGGATCTTTCTTCTTTCTTACCTAGCCGGGACACCGGCTAGGTCTTGTGATGCTATCGGATCTTTCTTCTTTCTTCTTTCTTCTTTCTTCTGGCAACAAATTTCAAAATGCTTCTTCTCCTACATGTTACATCCTACAATGACGTCACTTGCACATATGCATCGGCTATATCCAGTGTCTATAGGATATTCACAAATTTGGGGTCAAAAGGTCATTAAGGGGTCATTTCGGTATAAAACCAAATATCTTCAAAATGCTTCTTCTGCCACAAATTACATAGTACGTTGATGTCACTTACACATATGCATCGGCTATATCCAGTGCCTATAAATTATTCACAGAATTTGGGTCAAAGGTCATTAAGGGGGTCATTTCCGGTCTAAAAGCTAAAAATATTCAAAAAAATCACTGTTTTACAAATTACATAGCAGAGTGTTGTCATTAGCACACATGCATTGCTACTAACCAGGGTCTTTGGGGTGTGTACAGTTTCGGGGTCAAAGGTCATTAAGGGGTCGCTTCCGGTCAAAAACCAAAAATCATCAAATATGTTCATTTTTTTTTATCTCAAAACATAACCAGACCAGAGTAATATAAACTTCATATATGTATTAGTGTTACCCGATGTATGCACGGTATTTTTATGTTTTTGGTCAAAGGTCATTTAGACGTCATTTCCGGTTTTAAGCTAAATAACTTCAAGAATTTTTATCTCCATAACTAAGCATAGTAGATTTTTTAATTTAAACTGTAACAATGCATTTTCGTGGTGTATATGAGGGTTTTTTTATATTGGGGTCAAAGGTCATTAAGGAGGTCAAAACGTCAAATTTGCAAAAAAAATGTTTAAAATTACGGAAAAGTAGCTGTATCTCAGCCTATGGAAGACGGATAAAGCCCCTACATGCTACAGCGATGCACCATTAATGGTGTGAGATGTCCATAAACTTTAACACTGGCATTTCCGGCCCCGGCTAGGTCCAGATCTGTAACCAGATCTAGTTCTTTCTTCTTTCTTTCTGGCAACAAATTTCAAAATGCTTCTTCTCCTACATGTTACATCCTACAATGACGTCACTTGCACATATGCATCGGTTATATCCAGTGTCTATAGGATATTCACAAATTTGGGGTCAAAGGTCATTAAGGGGTCATTTCCGGTATAAAACCAAATATCTTCAAAATGCTTCTTCTCCTACATGTTACATCCTACAATGACGTCACTTGCACATATATATCGGCTATATACAGTGCCTATAAATTATTCACAGAATTTGGGTCAAAGGTCATTAAGGGGGTCATTTCCGGTCTGAAAGCTAAACATATTCAAAAAATCACTGTTTTTACAAATTACATAGCAGAGTGTTGTCATTAGCACACATGCATTGCTACCAACCAGGGTCTTTGGGGTGTCTACAGTTGTGGGGTCAAAGGTCATTAAGGGGTCGCTTCCGGTCAAAAACCAAAAATCATCAAATATGTTCATTTTTTATTATCTCAAAACGTAAACAGACCAGAGTTGCATAAACTTCATATATGCATTAGTGTTACCCGATGTGTACACAGTATTTTTATTTTTTTGGTCAAAGGTCATTTACACGTCATTTCCGGTTTTAAGCTAAATAACTTCAAGAATTTTTATCTCCATAACTAAGCATAGTGGATTTTTTAATTTAAAATGTAACAATGCATTTTTGCGGTGTGTATGAGGTTTTTTTTATATTGGGGTCAAAGGTCATTAAGGAGGTCAAAACGTAAAAATAAAAAAAAAATTTGTAAAATTACGGAAAAGTAGCTGTATCTCAGCCTATGGAAGACGGATAAAGCCCCTACATGCTACAGTGATGCACCATTAATGGTGTGAGATGTCAATAATAGCCGGTCAAAGGTCAAACTTTAAGTTAAGACTGGCATTTCCGGCCCCGGCTAGGTCCAGATCTGTAACCAGATCTAGTTCTTCTTCTTCTTCTTCTTTCTTCTTCTGGCAACCGCAATCAACTGCATCTAGCTCCGCAAGGGATTGACAGATTTCAACCAAACTTGACACAAAAGACCACTTGGCTAGGCCAAACCTTCCATTTGACTTTGACCTCGCTGTGACCTTTGACCTAGCTATAATGGTCAAAAATGTGATTTCACAAAAATGCTACTCCTTCCACAAATTTCATGCGATGGGGACATGGTTATATCATGTGACTCGACTTTAGTTGGTGTCTATAGGGTGTGCGCAGATAAGAGGTCAAAGGTCATTAAGGGGTCATTTCCGGTCAAAGTCTAAAAAATATTTAAAAAATCACTGTTTTTACAAATTACATAGCAGAGAGTCGCCATTAGCACACATGCATCGCTACTAGCCAGGGTCTTTAGGATGCCCACAGTTCTGGGGGCAAAGGTCATTAAGGGGTTACTTCCGGCCAAAAACCAAAATTATCAAAAATGTTCAAAAAAATTTTATCTCAAAATGTAAACAGACCAGAATAATATAACCAACATACATGAATTAGTGTTCCCTGATGTATGCATGGTATTTTTATTTTGGGGGTCAAAGGTCATTAAGGGGTCACTTCCTGCTTTTAGCTGAATAACTTCAAGAATTTTTATCTCAAGAACTGAACATGTTAGAATTTTTAAATTAAAATTGGAACAATGCATTTTGTCGGTGTACATAAGGTTTTTTTTTTCTTTTTTGTTCAAAGGTCATTAAAGGGGTCAAAAGGTCAATCAAAAATTTTCAAAAATCAAAATCCATGTATAAGTTCCGATTAAGCTGAAATTTACCAGGAATATTTCTTATGACATCCTAAGCACAATGCAAGAGCAGTTGACCCCATCCGTGACCCAGGGGTCAAGTTATAGGGGTCAAATTGCGGCTTGTATTCAGCGTCTGTTGACTCTAGTTTGTTCTGTTTTTTAAACAATCTGTTTCTTGCAAAACATTTATTAGGTTTTGTTCAAATTTGAAAACCTACACGATATTGCAAATGAAAGCTTGCATGTAAGATGATGCTCGGTACTTGTAAATATCTTTTGAATTAATGTTGATATAAATGTTGCATACAGAACTATTGCATAAAGAATTCCAGCTGGCTTAAAAAAATCTCATACACATTAACGTTTTTGGAATATTTCCAAGACATTGTAATACAAAGTTTAAATCTTTTAAAACTTCAATATTAATGATGTGTGCTTTCACAAATCACACGTACAGCTGCAAGCACTTGATCATTGTCATTCCTGGCTCAAATGTTCTTCGGAAAGTTAAAATATAACATATTTGCACAACCTAAAGAATTAAAGACGGAAAGTTTCAAATTGCAGGAATCAAAGTTTTCTCGGACAAACTGATATTCATCTTCAGTGTAAGCATGAATAACATAACATCGTCGGTTTATAAAATAGATAATGTGGACTAAATTTAATGAGATACACAAACTTTAGGAAGCGGTGAGCGAATATGAAAAAAGCGTTTTTGATCAAACTTGGAATGAACTGCATTAATGCGCGCATTATGTAATCGTTGATTTCTTCGCAACCAGTCAACTGAATCAAATAAAATTTTCGTATGTGATGTACAATAAAATAGACTATGCGTTACATTTTTAAATGCTTGGATTCTGATGTCTATTTCTCCACTTACGTTCAATTTCATTCACTCTGTAATTTTTTTCTGGGACACCCTGTATGTGTTTAAGGAATATGATAAGCGTTACTGTGCGTATTGAAATTCCACTCTGCTTCTTGAAAACAAAACTAACGAAAAATCGAATTTCCTTGAGTTTGCGACATTAAAGAGGATCGTGAGCATGCGCAGATCGTAAAAAATTGTCATTTCAGCTGATAAATGGCAACACGCATTCGAAGTGCAGAAGAAGCGTGTATTTTAGCCTCGCCATGCATGACTGTTGAAGAACAAGTGGATTCGCCTACTATCATGGCAATTTCTGACACGAAGATATAGGAATGATGATGCTGTGACTCGTGTCGTGTCTTTATTCAGGCACACCACCTCAATGCCTTCGGCAAAATATTTCCCTAAAATATCGCAAAGTAGTTTGATTGACAGATTTCACCTCTGACCTCGATCACAAACATGGCTGCGCCCAGTGAGACATTCACACACACAAAATGCAATACACACGATAGTTGTGCAAAATCAATCGCATTATTTGCCTCGTTTACCGACGTGCTTTGACAAGTTTGCAATAGGTTTTCAATTCATCTTGTATCAGAGAAGCAAATAATAAGATGGACTAAGGACAAATATTGCCACGGACATCGAATCCCGCATCGAATACACGGCGAAAACATGACGAGATATCGAGATTTGTTCCATTGACCACCACCATGTACTGCACTGCCCGTGTGTTTTCATATGCATTGATCATACCTTTATCTGTGTGTACAGCTAGCTGAGCATGCTGAGAGAATGTTGGATTGTGTTGCTTGTTGTGCAATTGAATTGTGTACACAGTGACATGGTACACGACTCTGCAAGGTGGGTTTCTTTATATTTTAACCATTACTACCGTTCACAAACACTTAAAAATGCAAAAAGGGGGGCCCTGAAATTTTTGACCCTCCTAAGGGGGGGGAGGGCCCTGAAAAAAATGACCATATAAAGTTTATATGCTTTTCTATGGGGTTGACCCATAATTTTCATGTCATAAAGGGGGGGGGCCTGAAAAATAAAGTCCCCCCTTTAATACAAGTGTTTGTGAACGGCCCTTTACATTTAATTATTTGGTTTAAAAAGGTGATGATTTAACTAAAAAAAATGAGGGGTCTTGCCACCATGTCAGTATGTCAAAAATTAGCTAAGTTATGGGCAAATGACTGTTTTCAAATTCTGCATATTTCTGCAGCCATCATTGACATAGGGGCTGTGCAATAATTATGAACCGGGGGGATTTCCAAACGGCTTGCTAAAAATCACTTGCCCCCCCTTCTCGCCCTGCAAAAATTCGCTTCCCCCTCTCGGCCTGCCAAAAATTCTTTGCCCCCCCCTTTCGTATGCCAAATTTTTGGGATCCCAATTTACAAATCTCAAATGGTCTAGACATATGTTGCGAGCGCAGCGAGCAGGAACATTTACATATTTAAGCGTTTCCGTCCTGTTTTCCATTAGCCTTTTATTTAAAAGGTGCCCCATGAATGTGTGCCACAAATCGTTTGCCCCTCCCTCTTGGCTTGCCAAAAATTGCTTGCCCCACCCCTTTCTGCTCGCCAAACATTTCTTGCCCCCCCCCTCCCCAGGGCTCATAATTATTGCACAGCCCCTTCCTCAGTTACTGTACAAAAAAGCAAGTAATGCATCATTTTTCACCACGGTGATCTGTATCGCCATTTTTCTTCTATTCTGCAACCTACTACAGGAATTTTTAATAAATTGTGGCAATGTGATTTTCAATTTTTAAAGCGAGTGCATCCGAGTTAAAAGAATGAAACTAAAAGCATCGCTGGATGCTGTCCATGGTAAAAGGCAGTCTATAATCCTGATACATGGATAATAATTTGTAATTTATCATTGGCTAATATTATTTTACAATTTATTTTATTCTCATTTCCAGGTGCAGTAGAACAACTGAGGATAATGGCGCAATTCTTGAAAGACCGAAAAGATAATGATTTGGAAGCGAACAGCTGGCATCTGTAAACCATCAGTTGCATGCTTTTAAAACTCTCCCAACATGCTGCTGGACCGATAAAGTCAACAATTTAATTTTTTGAAGAAAAATCTTATCTGGAGGTTGAACATTTTAAAAGAAATTAAATACCGTACTTGCATAGCAATACATGTTGTGCATAAACTAACTACATGCACGATGCAGTAGTAAATATGAACTCCAATTATAAAAACAATAAAGACCTCACCTCAACAAGTGACACTGACATCATGACATGTGATGCCTACAAGTACAATGCAGAGTTCCATACATTTTGTAGACTGTAAATTATAGCACAGAATGATTGGAAATGTTCAATGTGCAGGCACTTTTATTTGGTTCGCCTCAAGTTCGGTAGGCCTAATGACATCAATGTCTTTTCGCGGTTGTGCCATTACAAACCAACTAAGGCTCTCACCAATTCCGAGTTCCCGCCTGTTCTTGGCCTACCCGGGTCAAAGTACCTGAAAATGCCAATTTTTTTTTTACAAAATTTGAAAAAATAACCTGGCAGTTATAGGCTTTAAATTACTTGTTATTTGAGGTTGGAAACCAGAGAAATAAAAAAAAAATAAAAAAAAAATTAAATTTGATTAAGTTGTACATTTTAATAATATTACTTTTGCTTCTATTGAACAGCTAGCAATGCATACTAATTCAATTTGTCCCTGCCTGTTCAATAGAAGCAAAAGTAATTTTTTTTGGATTTTTTATTTTTTTATTTTCGAGTACCCAGATTCCCACCCGAAAATTCAATCAGGTACATAATTACCTGTTAGTTGAGAGCCCTAAAACCAACATTGTACATGTGCGCTCTACGCAATTAACTTTACGAGTGCGATTCAATACTCCACCCCGGCCCACAAAATTTTGCTCCAACGTCACTACCGAACTTGAGGCAAACTAATGAATAGCCAGGGTTCCGGTGGGTGTGGGTGGGCAGTGATGGGTAAGGTGTACCTTCATTCCAATAATTAAATATGATAAGTATCCACTTCAAGGGTTTAAGTCCAGAAGGCCCCAATTGCAATAGCTGCCATGTAGACATCTCAATAATTTTTGCATTATGTAGTGTACATATCTAAAATATGACACCCGTCAGCTATTGCAGATAGGGCCTTCTGGTCCTAAATCTTCGACTTGTAAATGCTTTATTTTTGGCAGACAAACTATTTCTTTCATGAAGACTAGCATTGGCAGGTGTCAGTCAATGCTAGTCTTTTGTGAAAGTACCATATTAAGTAGGGCTTGAATTGCAGTGAGGCCACCAAGGCCATTGTGTGCCCTATTTCAGTTTTGGCTTTGGTGCCCCATATCATTTTCAAGGCATTCTTCATCACTTGTTGGCCTTGGTGCCCTCGCTAGTCTTTTGGGAAATTGGGAAGGCTTGTGTGCAGGCCTCGAATTTCAATTTTTTTTTTTTTAGGGGGGGCACCCATTTTCAAGCCCCCCCCCAAAAAAAAAAAAAAAAAAACATTGAAATTTGAGGCCTGCACACAAGCCTTCCCAAAGACTAGTGACTGCCAATAGACAAAGAAATGATCTTTTGTACTTGCAATTCATTACTTAAGTTATTTTTACACTATATAAAAAAGACAAGAGTTCATGAAAAAAGCATGGTGAATACGGCCGGTATGTAGTTTTGATCACTGTTTATTTTGAGATTTGTAAGAAATTTAAAAAAATAAAAAGCACTATTTTTTTTTTTTTTTTATTATGAAGAAGTTCTGTGTTTGCTTGTGTTTGGCATCAAGAAACAATCAAACCAAAATAGTTCATCCCACCTATTAAATAGCTAATAAATGATGGGAATTTTTTTACTAGCCTCTACTATTGTGTGATGGAAGATATCCATACAGTATACGTTCCCTACAAATTCCTCAAACTAAAAAAATCAGTCTACTAGTGATTGTAATCAGAGACAAGTCCAAAATTGGATTAAAACATTTAAATGAAATTTAACTGAATTCTAATCTATTCTTTTACACTTGAGAATGTTCCTGCAATCTTATTGGTTCTTACCCGTGTGATATGACACGATATCACACGGGTCAGCGCGTGTGCATCGATGCGATACGCGTACTCGCTAATTGAACCAATCAGAGGTGCATAGCAACAACAGGACTGATTGATTTTAAGCCCTAGGTATAATTCCTTGCAAAATGTAGGATTTAATTTGATTAAAATTTGTAATAATTATTATTCTTTTGATATTTTTATTTGAATTGGAAGTGTTTAAGAATGAGAATAAAGGTATTGTTTTTAGCCGCTGTCGTGCATCTATCATCTCATATAACACGGGCGACATCATTATTTTTGGCGTAAAACAACTCGGTTTCGCCTCATTGTTTTACTTAAAATAATGATGTCGCCCGTGTTATATGAGACGATAGATGCACTCCAGCGGTTAAAAACAATACCTTTATTCTCTAATTAGAAACATTCAATCTAGAATTCAATCTAATTCGATTTTTTAAAATCGCTTTGATTTTTTTAAAATCCAATTCGATTCAATCTAATTTGATTTTAATTTAAGGGGTTAAAAATCAATCTAAGCAATTTTTAATCCATTAAATTAAAATTAAATTGAATTAAATTGTATTCTAATCTGTCTAGATTGAATATTTCTAATACTAGATCTGAATAATTTTTACACATTCCATTACACCTAATTTATGAGTCCCGACTTTTAATACTAGTATTGTTCTTCAATTAGCAACATAGTGAAGTGCGTTTTTGAACTCCGTTATTTCAGTCCTTTGTTTTGTCTGCCTCTGCTGCAAAAAGCGACATGGAATGGCTCACAGGGGCATTGGTCAATGGTGACTGGCAGTTGCTTGTTACTTGTACAGTCGCTCTCATCTTTTGGCAGGTCTGAAAAGGAAAATATGATTTTAGAAAATTTGTTAGGGTAGAGCTGGGACAGTGGCACAATACGCATGGGGCTGTTACAGCAGCTTTGTTTGAAATCCTTGCCCCCACTCACACTTCCCCAAATGAACACATTCTTCAATAAAAAATCAGCATTTCCCTAGCCCCCTTTGGTGGTGGTGGCAGATTTACACCCAGCTAACTGTTCTCTTGATTGCAAAAGTCTAGTTTCGTCACTGGAGAATGTTACCCCTGAACCCTGTGGTGCGGTGTCATTCAGCACTGAGTGATTTCATTTATGGGGCAAATTATTAACCCCCAGTCGGTCGCACACCACAGGGTTCATTTAGGTGTCATATTTGGGAACGTTCACAAACACTTGTAACAGGGGGGGGCCTAATGCCAAAAGAAAAATTGCCAGGGGGGGCTTTAAAAATTTCACCTTGTTCTTGTAGAACATTAATTACCGGTACACTGTTTTCTATAGGGTTGACATTCATTTATCATGGCCAAAAGGGGCCCTGAAAATAATATTAGGGGGGGCCTGAAAAGTATTTCAGACCCCTTTTCCCCAATCCCCCGTTACAAGTGTTTGTGAACGGTCCCTTATTTTACCCCCCCCCCCCTTCATTTCACTTTTATATTCCTAGCCCTAGGTCCTTAAATTTCTAATTACAGACTTACTTTTTTCACTAAGGGCTGTGCAATGTGCAAAATTATGAGCCCTGGCGAGGGTAAAATAGGGGGACAAGATATTTTGGTGAGCCGAAAGGGGAGAGGCAAATGATTTTTGGCACACATTCTTGGGGCGCCTTTTAAATAAAACGCTCTAAAAAGGCTTAGGAAAATTGTACGGAAACGCTTAAATATGCAAATTTTCCTGCTCGCTGCACTCGCAACATGTACATAATTATATAGACCATTTAAGGTTTGCAAATTGCGATCCCAAAATTTGGCATGTGCAAAGGGAGGGGGTAAAGATTTTTTGACGGGCCAAGAGGTGGGGCAAGCGATTTTGGCATGCCGAGGGGGGGCAAGCAATTTTGGCGAGTCGTTTGGAAATTTACCCCCCCGGAGCGCTTCATCAAAGAGGTAAACAAATCAGTGTTTTGTATTTTGAAGGTGGTTAGGGGGCTGGCATTTTCTTCGGAAGGGGGTCCCAAAAATACAGGGGGTCATAGAAGTTTCAGACAAAAAATAGGGGGGTTATAATTTTGTTAACACCCAAAATAGGGGGTTACAGAATTATGAAGGGCTGGTGACTATGCGCGCATGCTTTAACTTCCCAATCGAAATGTGCGTACAATCTATGCAATCTTTACAGTTTAATACTTACAATAAAAATTTTAACACGCTCCATGCACTTTCTTCACTATAAGTTTTGGTGCGCTCCGCTCCTTAGTTCCGGCAATAAATAATTTGTCTTGAGTCTGTGAAGGTGGAAGGGGGGGTCATAACATTTTCGACCCAAGATAGGGGGTCCTAAAATTTTTTGCCGGCGATAGGGGGGTCATAAATTTCTTCGGAAGAAAATGCCAGCCCCCTTATGTGTGGGAATTCAAAACTACAATCTAAATTAACAGGTTTGGAAGTTTTCTTTTGTAATGAAGACATTTGTTATTAAAAACAAACACTCGTTGGGAGACACTCAGTGATAAAGTGCATTTTAGGTTATGAACTTGTGAAAATACTATCTCGACATTGCCGAATTCCACAGTCTTGCACTACTGGCGGAGGGAGCAGAATCCGTAACCGCTGACAATTACCTCGTAATTGTTACGCTAGTAAGTCCAAAATTTCCATTCGTAACTATTTAAATGGAAAAAGAGAGTGTATACCACACATGGACAAGTCGATTTATGAGAAAAATTTACAAAATATTGTTGTATAATGCCGAGACTAAAATTTAGCCTAAGCTTGAGATTCCCATTGAGTTTAATACGAACCTGTCAATTCATACCAAAAACATGCCCACATTTCAACTCGATTTTCTACCAAACTGGTAATAGATCTCCTACAATTTTTTGATATTGCATAAATGAAAGTGTTATTTACCTATTATATCCATTTCAGTCGAGATCTACGACTGGAATTCCTGTAATTCGTTGCCAAATATTGGTAATTTCCTCTTTTGCACCACACAAACCAATGGAAAACGTTACTTCCGGGTCGCCGAGAAGGCAGGAAAAGTAGGCGGGGCTTATGAGAAAAACTTCTAGAATCGTTTGAGTCGGGACGGTAGAAACACCGAGTGCATTAAAAGTAACGAACCCAATGTGGTGGTGTGTTATTCAGGTGTTCAATATGTAGATCTTATGTTTCTCTTCTGCTAGTCAGTTTTTCAGACAAATGAATTTTATATAAGTATAAGTGTCAGTACACGTAAAACAAAAGCAGTATCTTATAAAAAAAATCAACCTAAATTACCAAATAAAATAATCAATATACCTCATTCGGCATAATGCGACTTTATATTCCTTAAAGTTATACTAATTTGAATGGGAAAAAAATCATTTCAAAAGCGACAAATTAGGGATATTTCCTCCTTTAGAGCGATTACTGTCGGCTTTTTACAAATCTACACTCACTCCTAGCCTTGTTGTCATAATTAGCGTGTTTTGTGAAAAAAAAAGTCCATGGTAACTTTTTTCACTTTGGAATCCGTTATTTTTTCATTCAAATTGGTTTAAGTTGGAAAAACTGAGTTTGTTTTTGATATATCTACTAGTACAGGGTGTCCCAAAAACAGAGGCCCCTCATTGTGCCCTCTTTTTCTCCTATTTGAGAAAAGTTGATCAAACTTGTGGTATGTTGGTATGTAAAGAAGCCTTTACCCATTAGCTTTAATAAACCGAAACAATTATTTCAATCGGCTCATAACTTTGGAAAATATTCCCTTTAAAGAAATGTATCAAATATAAAACATTCCTCGATGATAACTTTATAAAATCACAACTTTATTTTAGGGAATGGACTTTACCGGTGGGCTTATGAGTTATGGATTGTGTTAAGTGTCATTAATTTAGGCGAAATTGATGTGGGATGGGACTTCTTTTGCTATACTTGCAATTACTGATGTTTTTCTCGGTTATTTTATGCCTTTTTTGTTTTATTATGTTTCTTATTTTATTGTTTCTTGCTTTCTTTTTATTGACAACACAAGTCATTTCTATTTGTGGAATAAAAGGTAGCCCTGAAAAGGGCTGTTTAGTTTGTCTTTGGTTCTTTAGAAGTGAGTTTACTGTGCTGCTCTGCCCTCTACCTGGTTGCCTCCTTGACGAATACAGGTTTCAGCCCTAGTCCTCATTGCATCAATTGCGCTGCAACATCTCCTATTTTTAAATTTCAATTTTCAATTAATCTGATCGACCCACCCTTGAAAATCTAATTCTGTTAAATATACCAATTAAATTACGTTCATCACACCAGTGAATGTGTTCCGAGGCCTTATCTTTCCATGTCATTAATCTTCTTTTTTTTTCATTTAATATTTGATGTAGCCAAACCTCATCTGTGGACAGAGTGAAAAACGGGTACATTTCTTTAAAAAGGCATATCTTCAAAAGTTATGAGCCGATTGAAATAATTGTTTCGGTTTATTAAAGCTAACGGGTAAAGGCTTCTTTACATACCAACATATACTTGATCAACTTTTCTAAAATAGGAGAAAAAGAGGGCGCAATGAGGTGCTTTGGGGGGGCACCTGTATTTTATAGTTTGATACTACATGAGTGAAGTTACTGTTTGTGTGATGTGTTTAAAAAATCTGGAGGATTTTCTGAAACGTTTCTTACACAACAAATAAATTATGCGTTTCCTATACATATTTGTTATTATAGAATTAATTGCGTCAGCTCTATTTCACAGAATCCTAATTGTAAACCTTACAATCGCAAAACCATGACAAAGTCGGGTAATATAACGAAATAGATTTATAGCCACTCTCTCTAATACAGCTGTAACGACTTAGTCTTGTTTTGGCGTATATTCATGCATTCATAATAAGGAGATAGCATATGGCAGTTCATAAAAGTCATAGGGATTTGCAGGTATAAATCCCTATGACTATATGGATTTATATTGTCGTAGTAAGGATTGACGTCTTCAGTTTCAGTGGATACAGCAAGTTCATTGTCCTGTATATGCGATCGAAGTGATGATGTAACTACCATAGCAAATAGATGAATACACATTTTGAATAGATCGCCCTGCACTACAACGTTAACGCGGTACCTGTACATTGACCCATAGATGTCAAAGAAATGCTGATCACTCGCACCTGTAAGATTAGTAACTTTGAAAAGAGCGGTTATTGTATTTAATCTATGATTGCAGACATACACAGGTGATGAGTGCAATCTGCTTGTAGTGCAAGGCGATCTATTTCAAAATTGTATTCATCTATTGCTATGGTAGTTAATCCGATTATTATGTCACTTCGACAGCGTATAGTTTCATATTAGAGCACATGTACGTCAAAGTACGCCACGCGTCTCTCCTCTTCCTTCCCAAAACCAGGGATCTTATTCAAGTTCAAGTTCAAGTTTATTTTTACCATCAGGTTATATTGCCGGTGCTAGAGCGTTTCAAACCGATGGTCAACATCAGACGGGCAAAAAACATTGGACATATTTGTCATTGGGCTAATCCCGTTGAAATCCCCCCCCCCCCCCTATGGAAGACATGACCTTCATCTTCCATACAGGGAGGGTGAATTGGTCATATCTTTCATACAGGGAGTGTATGGATTTCAACAGGAATAGCTAAAATAAATAACAAGAGCATGTAGCTGGATATTTCTGATGCCTGTTTTACGACATTATGATAATCATGGGATTAAACTTCATATTACAACTACCATTTTTACATAATGACATATCACATTTTCAATCAATTTCAATCAATATTTATCATAAGGGATTTCAAAACCCTGCAAAAACAACTTGACATTTAAATGAATCGTTAGATCATCGTTGTTTAATTTTTGGTTTGTTTGGAAATTCATTCGTTTATAGAAAGTCATTGTAGTATTTATCATTATTATTATATATGTTCTTCAGGAAACACTGTAGTCCGTGGGGGTTGTACATAAATCCTTTGTTATATCGTATTGTATTATATTGTATTGTATTTTATGGTTTGGTATATTGTATTGTATTGAATTGTATTGTATTGTATTGTATTGTATTGTATTGTATTGTATTGCATTGCACTATATTATATTTTATTGCATTGACTGTCTGGAAGACACCCTTGGTGTCACTATTTACCAACTTATTCTTATAATAATCAACCAAGTTCTTCTGATCAATATACGCTTGTTCGTCTTCCACGCAGTCACTCTTTCGCCATCTGTGTTCTAATTTTCTGCGAAGCTGTCGATGCTCATGAATACTATTCTTATACTATGGATAATGTGGTACAAGGGAAAACTGTGTTGGTAATATTATTGAAATCATCACAAACTATCGTGATTATCCGGCAGAGAAGAATACATACACTATTTATGGTTCTGTTTTTATCATTTTGAATTCTGTTATCAATCCGTATCTTTATATTTTGAGGTCTGAGAATTACAGACAAGCTGTGTATACGACAATGACATGTAAACATCAGTGAGAGCGAACGGTAATGAAGTAAGGCCGATTGTTTTAGTTGATTGGTTTGGTCCTAGGTTTAAAGACAGAAATATTAAGGTACAATTGCTATATGAATACAAAACCCACCCAAGTCCATACTGTGGCCAAATTGAGTTAAGCATGGGAATTTGTTGCTATGCATAGGCCTGTCATATGTATGAAAAAACAACTCAAATTCATCCAATGTGTCTATTGAGCATGTGAAAAATAGCATGTATGAAAGAATAACCCAAGTCCATGATTTGGGTCTTGTAGCACATTGATTGAAATCCAGTATGTATAAAAGTAAGCTTGTAACACATTCATTGCTGGAGAATGACTTTTGAAAAAAAAAAATGGGCTTAATAAAGGAAAGTGTGTGGTTTATATTACATGGCAGAATGCTTACCAGCATTATATATACCTGTGTGCTTTATTTTGTATTATCTTACTAGTGGTAATCTCATTCAAACATTGTTGTCTTTGTATATGATTCAAAAACCACCCAAGTCCAAAATTTAAAATGAACCCCACGAAGTCCCTGAAATGCTAATCGTCATACTTAATACAGTTTAACCCAGTCATTTGCACGTAAAACTTACCATATTGACCAGGTAAATATAACTGAAGGAATTAAAATGATACACAGGTTTTTCTCTCAAAATCACTTCCCATGGACTTGGGTGGGTTTTGTATTCATGTATTCAATTGAAAACTCAAGTTGAAATTATATAGCAATGGAGAAGAGAGTTGGGGATCAATGAGAGGGGGAGATGGTGAGAAGGATGGGAGGAGGAAATGAATGAATCAAGCTATTTACATGAAAGTCACAGAATAAGTAGGAGACATGTCTGTCATTGTATTGTACTTATTAAAATTGGATACACTGTTGACTATATGTCAAACACGGTATAAATCATTCTGGGACACCTTGTATGCACAGCAAAAATTCTGTATAAATAAATGTCAATTATGAAGCTTTCTGATTTTCCCGTTCAACCCTCATAAGCAAATAATTTATTCATCAACTCCTAATTAATACAACTATACAAAATGCATTATCCATAAAAAGTGATTTTTTTTTTAATTTCAAATTATTCTAAAAAATGCAACACACACTTGCACCCCACATAACCAGTGCATCACACCCTCCATAGATAAACAGCCCCACACTCCACATAAAATCTGTACAAAAAATAACGCAGCTGTTATAAATACGCCTATTGTTTCAGAACTAGTAATTGTTTTCATAATATTTCAACATAAAAAGGATGATTTATTTACGCGCATTTTGATACTATATTTGTCTAATTTTGGTCAATATTAAGAACACAGCAGTGTTTTATAGAAAAATACCCGAATTTAAAAGTTGCAGCTGTATGTATTGATTTGAAGCCAGCGTGAAGACAATGGAGGGTTTTACGTGCCACAATGCTTGTGTAATAACAATTGATCACTGTAAACTGCAACTTTTAAATTCCGGTATTTTACTTTGAAAGGACTACAGTGTTGTTAATATTGAACGACATTCCCGGGACGACATTTAACAAATGAGGTATCAAAATGCGCTTACATAAATTGGCCTTCTTTTTATCTTGAAATATTGTGAAAACAATAATTTATAGTTCTGAAGCTATTGGCGTATTTATAACAGCTGCGTTACTTTTTGTGCAGACTTCATGTGGAAAACACACATCCCATACACAAAGCACTTCATATCCCATACACACGCACCCCAAGAGTCACCCCATACACATGTACAATCACATTCAGGTTTTCTGAGTATTAACATTACATTATTAATTATTATTATATGGTATAGGGTGAAAAAAGAGAGGGACTATTTCCCTGCATCTGAAATGTGCTTTAAAATGACTAAAACATACCAAGCTGTAGCGTTAAAGATGTGCAAATGTCAGAGTAACATGCATAAATGACATGTTTTCACCCATTATTTTACCGTTTTGATCCGCCAAATTCATCCGTTGCACATCAAAAAAAGGAGGGCGCACTGTAAAATTATAGTCGTTACCAGATGATGGTGGATGCGATATCGCTATTTTGACGTCGCCATTGGATTAACACATAATCATGAAATCTTCACAAACAATTCTAAATTTGTTATGTGGTGTCAAAGCAAAATTATCTTACTCTAAAACCGTCGGGGTTCTGCAAAGTACCCCACTGCAAGTATGTTAATTTTCCATTTGTAATTGCTAACCGTGTATTTTGAATGGGGCTGTCAGCCCTGTATCTTCGCCAGCCTCGTACGTCACGGTCGCGCGTCCTATGCCGCCTGGTCGTTACACTTTAAAATAAACAAAATCTCAGGTCATCATAATTGAAATTTTGCTCATTTGGGGATTAATCCTTCTACTCCTAATTGATAATAATGTCTTCTCACTGTGAGAAATCCATGTATGAAAAATTCGTGCTTGAATTTGCCTATTTTTCTATTGAAACATTGTATATAATTAATAAGCGGATGTCAACGTAGATTAATTAATTAACACCTACCAAATGGTATTACTTGCCAATTATACGCATTTCACTCACACGCACTCCACACACTCACCCCAACACCCACATTAACTAAATAAAAGTATAATAAAAGTACTTTCTGAGTATTATTCTAATATTTCAGGCAGATATAGTTTTATATGAAGAGCATGGTTCAAAAAGCGCTAAATCCAATAGATGCCTTGTGTCTGGTATATTTTGTCTGGTATATTTTAACATTTTAAAGTTTAAATGATAATTAACGATTTGAATGGATATGTTTGTACCTCTAGCTTATTTTCTAACTATTTTCAACACCATTCTTTCCCCTACAAATTATCTAATGCAAAGTTTTAAAATGGCTGCCATTGGAATTAAAAATTTTGGAACTAAACAAATTATTTTCTTTTATATTTATTATTTTCTTCTTCGCACGTGGGGGCTAAAGAGATTTGCAATTATTTGTTAAGATAACCCAAAAATTGTTATAAATATTCTAGTGATCTAATGTTATTAGATTAGCAAGGTTACATCCTTTGAAGTTAGCGCCTTTTGGAGCCAAACTTTTCATATATATATTAATCTATAACGTGTGTACGTTTTGCAAAATATAGGTTGCCTACATGAATATGTATCTAAAATGGTTCTATATGTGTGCGTCACGGAAACCACCAATTTTGTCAGAGATTCAAATTCAATGCCCTAGAGGCAGTTAAAACCTTTAAATAATGGGTTTTTGTGCTCAAAAATCATAAAAAGCCGCATTTTTGCCAACATTTCAAATATTGTTGGTGAAGTTGATCAAAATTTAAAAAAAAATAAAGAATCGGGTCCTATATACTAATATCTAGTTTTTAAAAACTGATAAAAACAATATTGTTTAATCAAAAAAAAATTGGTTACGTTTCTCAACAAAAAAAAGGTCAACAAACCTTGTTTTTTAGGGGGACATTTCTGCTGAATCTAAAAACATAATTTGGATTTGTCAAAACTTTGCCATTCTATACTCTAATATACTTGATACAAACATTACCGAACAATCATGTTCATCAGGACTGTTATGAAACATAATAGTAGAAATTTCTTATATCTAGTCCAATAAACAGTACTCACTGTGGACGTTTCGATGTCTACCAGACATCTTTTTCTACACTATTGTTATTGTGACGATCTTCTGTTTACCACTGATGCTGATGGTTGCTTAACAACGTGGTAGCAGGTTTTTTTCCTAGAAGATGGTCAAACACGTGACTGATATTATATTGCATCTCGTCCCTGTTCATGATGGTCTCATGTTTTCTGATCTACTATTTATACAAACAATTAGTTATGAGGCTCAAAAATTTTAATAATTCCAGAGTTAAAACCACCCTTAAGCACAACAAAGACAACGTGTTTCTGAAACGCTTTAAACAAGTTATATACTTGGTGTTGGTTTGGATAAAAACATTTCAATAACATTAAATGTCGGGTTTAAAAATGTCATGAAAGCGTTTTAAAATGTTTTGCATAAAAACACACTACACCAACGTTTTTAAAAATGTTGTCAAAATAGTCAACACTATAACAATAAATAACATTATGTTGGAATATTTTGCAGTGAGTTTTTAAAAAACATTTTGAATGTTATGAAAACGTTTTATACCTTCTATATAACACGGCATTTAAACGTTTTCTGACAACCTTTGTATGTACATGTACAGCTAAACTATAGCCGTCGTATTACTTCCTATTATATCAACATCCTATATTAGTTCAAAACTCCTCTATATTTCCCTCTTCCTCTCTGCTTCGTTATACACATATTTTAATATCCACACCATATAATATATAGGATAATGATTCATCGGTGTTGTGGTGGTATGCTCACATTTAGAACATAAGTGGCTCTGCTACCTGTAATATATTAAAAAGGATCAAACAACAATTGATTAAAACACATGTATGTTAATCATTTCTCTGACTTATTTAATTAATTTAGCCTATGTTTGTAATAACTTCTTCCTTTATTTCGTTCTTCCTTTCTTCGTACTTTTTTTCCTTCTTCTTTCATTCTTTCCGTCCTTCCATCCATCAAATTTATCTATCTACTTTAAGTGGGTGAACGATTCCAAAAGGTGCGTGATCCAGTTACCAGGGAGTTATGTAACTACTTCGCTAAATTTATTCATATACTAGAAGTAGTATTTTACATTTGTCTATTAGTTATAATGTCAATTACCCTCTGTGTATTGCCGGTAAACTGGTACTGATTAACACCGTCATAGGGCATGAGTTGGAGCTGTGGCTGTTTCTCTTGTAATTGTGGACGTGTTATACTATTGCGAACACAGAGCCAGGCAATAAGAGCTATCGCCATGAGCACACCCAGTACGCCAACCGCTCCGAGTATCATCCCAATTAGTCCATAAATGTTATCTGTTGTGCAAATGGACAATCATATACAGTAATATCATTTATATATCAATCAGGAACTAAACCTTTGTTATGCTAAATAGCCTTCTCAATTGTAGGTGATGAAGGTTGCAGCTTATCAGTGACAATCAAAAGAGAAGCTACAATCCAGGAAAAAAAGGTTGGCACACTTTGCCTGTCTTTTGGTATATCCTTGCCCCCGCTTCCCCCAATTCAATGTTGTACCAAGCCATGTTGTCAACAGGTCTGTGAGACCCTCCAACATTGAAAGATGGGGAGTGGGGAAGGGTGAGATATAGGGGGGAGTCTGCACTTCACATATAATTGCATGCATGTTTCACTCGCCTCCTCAATTTTAATAGGGCACGCATTTCCATTGTTTAGTGCAAGCGTGCCAACTATGTTTTTCCTGGATTGTAGACTGTTCTCTTCGTCGAAATATTACACGGAATTTCAGGTGCACTTGTGTATAATATTCATAGAGGCACACGTTTGAAAATACAGGCACCTTTTAATCTTCGTTGATAAACAATATCTACTAGGGTCATTCAAACAATCCATCATCACATCTCTGTAACCTGACGTGTCAGGATATTAAAATTACCCATGATTGTACTCATATTCAACAACTCTTCCTATACCTTTGTACAGGAGCCAACCGTTGTTAAACCGTGATGAATCCACACTTTTACTGTTGCGTATACGCGAACGCGAGCGAGACTACGCATTACGCGGGAGCGTGTAAAATTCGTCATGTCTGTAACTTTTGTGCGTGCAATGCGTGTGCAAGCTTGCAAGTTGAATCTGAGAGCTGTTGAATTCAGTATTTTTCAGGTAGCGGCTAAACATTGCCGTTTTATTCTGTAGGCCCTAGTTTTATTGCTGATATCAACAGAGAAATCTTCGAAGTTTTTGTAAAGATGAGTGGCAATGATTAACTGAAATTCCTCGTGAAATAATCGGGAATTATACGATCTTTAGCTTCTTTTCGTTGTTGAAAGGGATTCAATCATGTTTCACCGTTGTTCATCACCGTTTAAAGCCATATTATAACATTTGCTATGGAGAAGCCCTCACTGAATTTTTAAAATTTCTTTTTTTACACGATTAAATTGTACTTTATTAATAATTATAATAATAAACCAATATTTCTATAGCGCAATTTGCATCGCAGATGCCCCATTGCGCTTTACAATTAACAACTAAAAAAGGAAAATGCATATACATAAAATATACAATATAAAATTGACACTGTATATTACAAACAACACCTTAAAAGTAATCTAAAAACAACCAAAATATTGCTGCAAAAATGTTAATGAAACCAATATACCCTCCAAAAGCAAGACTCTAGGAGCTGTAGTTTTGTCAAAATCCGAGATTTTGAATAAAACGCCGGAATCCGCGCTTTATTATTACGATGGAATTATTAATCGAACGCATACACGATGTTCATAACACACAGTACGTACGGCGTGCGGGACGGTGATATACACAGCAAAGGGTCGTACCACAACATGACCGAAGGAGTGGTACGTATTGGCGACATGTGCGCTGGTAGTAAATTCCAATTTTCTTTGCTTTGCCGTAGTTGTTCGGCTCCAAATTAAAGGGATATATCTGACAGTAAAAGCTAACATTTTATGGTAAAGAAATGCTAATCAATTTTGTTTGAAAATGTATATATAATATGGCTTTAACAACTCGCGTCCGGCGCGTCTGCGTGATTTACTCGCGAAGTAAAACTTGCTTTGTTACGTCGTGTTAAACCATATCTTAATGTTGATACTTTAAATGTTCTTTATAAAAGTATGGTTCAACCTCACTTTGATTATTGTAGCTTAGCATGGTATGGTCGTTTTAAAGAAGATTGTCATAGACTTGATGTAATACAAAAGCGATGTGCGCGAGTGATCTTAGGTGTTAATTACTACACTCCATCTAATTATATGTTTCAAGAGCTAAGGTGGTCACGGCTATCAGATCGTAATTAGGGGTTCATTCATATATTTTCATGACGTTTAGTCATAAAAATATATGAATAAACCCCGTTCATACATACTAGAACATTTTGTGATTCATATTTCATCAAAATATTAACAAAAAATAACAAGAAACATCATTAAAAACCATGAATTTCGTTCGTTGTGGAATAATATTGACCCGCCTACTAGAAATGCTGTTAATGTTCAGTCGTTTAAGACAATGTATCAAAGTAGCCATCTGAAGTAGATCGCACATTCGCATGATTTGATGTTTTTAAAAGTTGTATATACCTATGATTATATGAAATTGTTTGTATATCTTTATTTTATATGAGTGTCTTTTAATATTGTTGTAACTTAATTGTATATTGCAGGGCCCCGGTTAGAACAGCTTTAAGCTGATTCGGGCATACCCTGGGTAAAGATAATAAATAATAATAAATAATAATAACTTTTGAGATGGTTTGCATGTTTTAAGGTGCAAAATTAACAATAAGGCGCCCGGTTTACCGCCGCGTTCAGCAAGTCATCATCACGACACTTGTAAACAAACCGTGCTCGAGTTTGCTTGACAGATGACGTCAGACGCGATAAAATCTTTTTATCTCTATCTTTAATTATAAAAAATAATATAGACCCTTTGCTATGGTATTATCGTGTTACATCACTACTTTTACTATGACGAGTAGTCTGCAATATGGACTTTCAATATTATTACAAATAAATGGCTCTGAAAGCCGGCAAGTGCGTACCTTCTTCAGGATATTCGTTTATACAGATAGGTGGTCGCGGGGACCATTTAGCATAGCCACCCGGGACAAGAGTGCACGTCGATATTGATATCCCAACTAATTGATACCCAACGTCACAGCTGAATGTTGCCTGTGTGGATAGGTCATAAGAACTTTGGGCTGGTTCCATGATCCCGTTGACTAACTGTGGTGGTAAACACACGATTTCTGTGCAAGAAAAAAAAATCATATCTTTTTATACTGAGTTATTGCGCAATTAGCTTACTGGGCATCGGTAACACAGTGGACACGTTTTATAAATGAAGGAAAAAAAGCCGCTATTTGAAATTTAAAAAAAATAATAAAATGAAATAAAAGTATATACTCACGTGTCTGGCAACGGTAGCCAGCGTATCCCGTATGGCAAACACAATTGTTACCGTCAGCACATACACCATTCTCACAGTCTGGCTCGCAAGTTTCCTCTGATTGGGGATGAGATAAAAAAAAAGCGTAAATATAAATACCGTTTGCTGCTAATTAGGAATGACGCAATAACAGCTATATCGCTTTCGTCCGTTAAAATCGCCTATATGGCGATCATAAAATAATAATAATTGAAATTGATCAACCGAGCTACGTTATCGCTTTATTCTAGCTGCATCTCCAAGACAATGGTCGACTGATGTTCTGGCGGAAAATTTGTTCACTGGTACTACTCCGGCAAACTGGTTTCGTTAAGTCGATGATACATGGGTACAGATATGGAATTATCAGTTGTTTTCTTCCCTGAACATATCAACCAAGTGAATGAGCACATCAAAATATGAGACTAGTATTCACGCTAGTACCCATCAAAGAAGGGGTGTTTGCAGTTTTGAACTGTAAGCTTCAAAAAACGAGGGTAAACATGAAACTTCTGTAAACTGCTCTATAGACAGGACACTCTAACACGCATCCCACACGGATTAGTTCTTATTGTTTGATTCACACCATACCTTCCACTGAAAACAAATGAGAGATATTCAAACACTGTTCCACAGATTGCATACAATTGATCATATCAGATTGATACAAAATTTTCACAAATTTTGAAAAATTTGAAGAAAAAAAAAATAATGAAAAAACGGGGTCATTCATTCAGTGAGTCAGAAATTTCCCCAATTTTTTTTTTTATTTTAAAAAGGAGGTCTTTTGGTTACGGGAAACACAAAAGTGCACCGACTGTTATCATTCCTTTGTATGTGAAACTGGTCGAAACCATCTACAGTCGGTATCCGGCAAACCAGAAGTAGTTTTTTGCAAAAGAAATAATTTTATTCAACCCATTGTTATGGTAATTAATCCTGTGACGTCTACGAATAATCTACAATATGATTCAATATTAATACAATTATAATGACCCTAAAATCCTACAAGTGCGTACCTTCGTCTTCGTTTATAGCTATACAGATAGGTGGTTGCGGGGACCATTCAGCATTATAACCACCCGGGAGAAGAGTGCACGTCGATGTTGATATCCCATTTAATTGATACCCATCGTCACAGCTGAATGTTGCCTCGGTAGATATGTCATAGGACAATTGGGTTGGATCCACGATCCCTTTGAATAACTGCGGTTGTAAACACACGATTCCTGTGAAAGGGAAAATCATATTTCTGATGATATATAATCTGAGTTATTGCTCAGATAACTACAACCCAGGAAAAAAAGGTTGGCACAGTTTGCCTGTCTTTTGGTATATCTCTGCCCCCGCTCCTCCCAATTCAATGTTGGACCAAGCCATGTTGTCAACAGGTCCGTGAGACCCTCCAACATTGAATGATGGGGAGTGGGGAAGGTGAGATATAGGGGAGTCTGTACTTTACATATATTGCATGCATGTTTCCCTCGGCTCCCCAATTTTAATAGGGCACGTATTTCCATTGTTTAGTGCAGGTGTGCCAACTATTAATTTCCTGGGTTATAGCTTAGATCTGGGCTTTGTTTTTCTTCTCGATATTTGTCGCATCATCGGTCACACAGTAGGCACACTTTACAGCCGAGGTAAAATTGCCGCTATTTGAAATAAAAAAAATAGAATGAAATAAATGTACTCACGAGTCTCGCAACGGTAGCCAGTATATCCTGTTTGGCAAACACAATTGTTACCTTCAGCACATACACCGTAATCACAGTCTGGCTCGCAAATTGGAATTTCCTCTGATTGAAAAAGGACAAGAAGGTGTAAATATCGTTAGGTCTACCGAATGATCAGCTGTTTTATCTCCTGGATATACCAACCAAATGAATGAGTATTTAATCTGAGAGAAGTGTTAACGCAAGAACCCACCAAAGAAGTCAAAGTTGCAGTTTTAAACTGTTTGGTAACCTTCAAAAAACATGAGACTTCCTTGTATAGACAGGACACACCATAACACGCACCACACACACGGATCAGTTTTTGTTGTTTGACTCACGCCATATACCTTTCAGTAAAAAAAACTGGGATGTACCCAAATACTGTTCCACAAAGTGGATGCAATATCTTAAACCAATATTGCGAAACAGAAGGAACATGGATACCATAAATCACGAAACAGAAGGAACATGGACGCAGGAGGCACTATGGGAAATCAAGGAAGCGATTTAGGTCAAGAAAGCCCAACCTTTCTCAACAGGGAAAGGAGCAGTGGCTTCCGACACTATTAAGGCAGGAGCCTACATTTCTATACTGAAAAATCATCCCGAAGAAGTTTAAGTCAAAATCATCAAACTCTGGCAACACTATCTTGGCATCTAAGAAAACGTAAATACCACATTTCGCATATTCGCACTTACACGAAGTGAACTTTATTCTGCCTTATTGTTAAAATTTAATTAATTTTTCATATCAACCTACTATCTTCAGATATGATGATAACAGTTGCTTCATCCGGAAACCCTATCAGACCATCACTGATCGTTCCATCACCTGATTGTAACACCAGGGAGAACTCTTCCTCCTCCTCATAGACGCCGTCATCAGTTGCACATATATGCAGCTCGCGGTATTCCCGATAGTTTTCAAACCATACGGCATTGTCGATTTCAGTTATGTCAGATATCACATAGTCATATGTATCAGCACTGGAGGGTTCAGTAATAACACCTGTAACATGTGTAAGATGTAGATATTAATAGAGGTCAAGTATATGCCATTAATGCGAGGGGCGTCGAAGATTTGCCATGTCTGATTTGTTTGGTTCATAATATCAAGTCTGTCCAACGGACTGCAGCACCAGTCTATTCATTGTGTCCGATTTGAGCGCTGACATATTGAAAACTGTTGCAAATCAATATGCCGAGGGTTGAAAGCTCTAGAATCCTTTGTGAGTTATGGTTTCCTGGTTATCAAGCCTCGATTCATAAGATTGTACAATCAGCGTCCAGTTTACGAAACTGGGTGACTTGTGGTTAAGGCAACTGTGTATACCTGACTCTGCGTTTTAATTACATAACGTATATCGGCTTTGGCTTCATCGAATGGCTGTCATATGTTCCTTTCTCTGTTTCCTTTCCTTTTTTCCTTTCACTGTTTCCTTTCCTTTTTCTTAGTCCAGCCGCACGCAATTTCTTCTTCTTCTTCTTCTTCTTCGTCTTCGTCTTCGTCTTCGTCTTCGTCTTCGTCTTCGTCTTCGTCTTCTTCTTCTTCTACTACTACTACTACTACTACTTCTTCTTCTGCTTCTGCTTCTGCTTTTTCATCATCTTCTTCTTCTTCTTCTTCTTCTCGTAGGTAGCCCTTATCACACGTGCTCCCTCTCCTATCAAAGTGAAAACAAATGCAAATCTGTGAACTACTCACTAATAGTCGATTGTTTGTCCAGGTATCCGCTTCTCAGTATTTTGATATTGATACATTCACCCTCTTTTACTCTCCAAAGTACGCCTTCAAATTTGATCTGGTCTAAAAATGTAACAAAACACAAAAAATAATTAGCTTGTTAAATTTTGCTGACCTCAGCACAATCCTGTATAAGACATAATCCTTCGATATCTAGGCTACACAGCAAAGCGGTTCATGCCAATCGAGTCTTACTGGTTGAAATCAATTTTTACTGTGTTAAATACAGGGTTAAAAATATATACTCCCCACCCCTAAAATTATCAAACATTTCTTTGCGTAACTTGAAATACATTTCGTTGATTTAACAAAGTTCTTTCTTCTCAATTTTTGTTTTGTTTTGGCCAAAAATAATTATATTTTCTAAAAATGCTGCTTTCAGAAATGGTTGCACTTCAACGTCCTATACATGTTTTATATGATTTAACGGTGTCTTTGTTGTTTTCTTTAATTTTTATGTAATCATCTTGCAATATAAAACAATGCTTAATTGACATGTGCGAGGTTTTATTGAGCTGGTGTTTCAAAAATTGTAGAATCAATTTAGGAGTTATGAAACATTTAAAATGAATTGTGTTGACTCAAAAAAGTTAAATACCTGTGAATCTTTTTGCTACCCTACCAAAGTTATCTCGTCTCAAAATCCGCTTGTTTTGGTCAACAATAATCACATTATTGTATTTCTACATCCCATACATGTAATGTACAAAACATTCTCGATATCAATGTTTTGATTGATTTAAACCTTTTGGGACAAAGGTGACAGTCGGGTTAAAATTACCATAAGAGTCTCATCTTTCTGATTAACCCGGCTGGCACTTCTGAAAAGTGACGTGAGCTGAGATATCTAGGTTGAGAAATGCAGTTTCCCCTTTCTTTTTACAAACTTTGAAAGTAAATATGTTATGAACTTCATATTTGCTGTGGGAAATACATGTCACATGAGTATTCAATATTTTTAGCTTTTTTAGAAATGCCACCAGAGGGTAAAATGAAAAGATCATAGTGTAAATCATAGGACTTTTTATTGCGGCCTTCCTGCGAGAATGATTTTGTACATTACATGTATAGGGTGTTGAAAAATGTAACTTTTTCTGAAAGCATCATTTTTGGAAAATGTGATTATTTTTTGGGTCAAAAAAAAAAAAGATTTTGAGGATAAAGAACCTTAGGTGGGTAGGAAAACGATTCTTTTATTCATAGGTTTTTAAATTTTTCAAATCAACGAAATTTATATCAAGTTATGCAAATAAAATGTTTTGTAGTTTTAGAAAGGAGTTCATATTTTTTAACCCTTTGCATAACCTTGATAGGGCATTGTCTTCATTCGTGATTACATTTTGTATCAAATTCGGACAATTTTTAACTCCTATATTTACATGGACCTTAGATTTCTCAGACTGCCCGTTTTAAAGAAATTAAGCCATAGTCATGAAGCTTTGCGTTATGTTCATACTTCAAAATAAACAAAACAAATAAACCTATGAAAGATAACAACAATTGTTTTACCGTCGTCATCTTTGATGAAAACCGTTGCATCTGTAGAACAGATGTCTACATTGTCTGTAGCAGTTGGAATTTTGTGAAGATTCACATGAAAACATTCATCCCGCTCTTTCTTGTAGTCGTTGATAATCGCTATGGTATGTGTGACCGAGGCTTGACCTGGACCAAATGAAATGGGGTAGCTTTCCAATCCATTATAATCGTATTCGTTCTTAGCATCCAAATCTGTTGTAGTAAGACCTGTAAAATTTTAAATCAATGCTTATTATGATTGACAACCATTATATCAATATAATTAAAGCCATATTTTAACATTTGCTGATGAAGACGCCCTCACTGAATTTTTAAAATTCCTTTTTTAAACGATTTTATTGTACTTTATTAAACCAATATACCCTGCAAAAATCAAGACTCTAGGTGCTGTAGTTTGGAATTACGATGGAATTACTAGTCGAATGCATACACGATGTTCATAACACACAGTACGTACACGGCGTGCGGGACGGTGATATACACACCAAAGGGTCGTACCACAACACGACCGAAGGAGTGGTACGTATTGGCGACATATGCGCTGGTAGTAAATTCCAATTTTCTTTGCTTTGCCGTAGTTGTTCGGCTCAAAAATAAAAGGGGATATATCTGACAGTAAAAGCTAACATAACGGCAAAAAATAAACAAACATATTAGCAATTACACGCCCACCTGACCCAATTTTGATACACATTTAAGTTAGCAACTATATATTTTAAACTGTTGCGATTTGGTAGGTCACAGCATCTTGCGAATGGTAGTGAGCTTTGGCAAAAATTGCATTGATCATTTCATAGAAAGTGTGTAGTAGGATTCAAATATCACAGATTATACTTTTGTAGGTCCGGTGGTTCTTGAGTTATGTTGCAAAGAGGGCTGAAACAACAACACTTTTGTTATACATACATAACTCATAAACAACAATAAATTAAGCAAGTTTTCAAAGTGTATGATTTGTAGAATGAACTTTTGCAAAACATCAAAGTGTAATGTTTCAATAATATATTGATGTAGATAATGAAAAGCAATATTTTGGCCTCTTCGACCAGCAATACCACGTCTACCTTTAAATGCAATATTATGTCGTTTTATTGTGGCATGGATATCTCCTAATTGACTATTTTGCACGGTTCTACCGCCAAAGTACGGGTTGTGAGTGTAACCTCCTCTCTGGAAAACATTGGGCAAAAGAGGTTGAATCAAATGCAATAAAGTCATTATTTTCATTTGTGTAATAACACTTCATACCTATCTCAACAGCCTCCTTTAAATTTCCCGATCGCCATAAGGTAATCCTCACTGCCCCATCAGATTCCAGGGCAGAATAATCGGCCGGTGCTGCAAACTCCACACAGCTTCCTGACGGTAAACAGAAAAAAAGCGCAGTGATTTATAGTGCGTCATGTACAGGCACAACGCCGAGACGTTGATCCACAAGCCTCAGCACACTTAACAGGTTGTTCCTGACCACTACGGCCCACATGATTCCATAAACCATTTAACAACAACACATGGACTTTGCAGCTTTAAGAGCGCACACCCTAGACATTCCACAAAATCGCAACAGCTCCCCGAGTTTCGTACGGGTTACAACGAGACAACTAGCAGTAAGTTCCTTGTCCAGGGGAATTTAATAATAATAATAATAAGTTCTTTAAAATAATAATAATTTCAAGCTAACTCCATTTTCCACGAGAGCGTACTAGCCACCACCAGTTATATTTACAGGATGTGCTTGCATTCCTTTGATTTAGCAATAAATACATAAAAAGAGGATACACCGGGAAATTTAACGCGTTTAAATAAATAATTTGTTCAACTTTGTCAATAAATGAGTTGACTTATGATGTCAATGCCTGACATTATTCGCACGCATCATCACAATTTCCATTGTGTTTTGCCTGGCAGTATGCACGCGCATCATATTTTGTTCAGGGCTCGTGTTTTTAAAACTCCCGCCACATCACAATATGGCTATGTACAGTGTAGTGGTTACATAGGGTTCATATATATATATTGGCTAGCTATGTAATATTTGGTGCTGTTTTTCGAACCGGGTTTTTTTTCATAGCGGGCAATCTATTCTTTGATTTATAACGAACCGGCAACAAGCAACCTTCCGGCAACAAGCAATCTTGAGCAGACTACTCATAGGTTCGGCGAGCAGAGCGCTCTATCCTATTTACCTCGCACAGTGTCATCGCCCTGATATCTTCATGGCAGAAATCGCCATGGTAGGTTGAATCCACAGCCACGCATAGTCATTTTGTTCCGACCTTTGAGACGCATAATGAGCCGAAGGACTCCGACTAAGGCTACTGACAATAGCCTGGTAATTGACCTCTCTGTGTGTGAGTGAACACGTATACGCTATTATAAGGTCAATGGTCATATGCGTTTAGACTGCTTGCACGAGTGAGTGCAGCCAGCCTACGCTGCACGATAGTTCGGCACATATATATAAAATCAGTTTTTGAGTTCAAGACGCACACTTCTTTCTCAAGACGCTATAGCTAACGACTATCATATCCATTGAACACGTATATTCAAGTGGAAGGAACCAAATCTGGCTTCTTTATACTAAATCAATTACGGGAGATATTCATCATTTTCTATCCCGGTATCCAAAGATTTATCGTCTAATGTCAAATCGTGTATAACACATACACGTGTATCAATCCCGGGTATTCATTTCAGTGTCTCTGCTGTATAATGTAATTACTAACCGGGCGATGTCGGTGTGCGCTCTATCCTATTTACCTCGTTGATAAACACTTACTTTCTGTAGTGACGTCGTAAATGGTGATCGTTGCTATCTCATGCCTAGTGATCAATTCGTTCTTGCCAGATACATCAATGGAGACTTCGAAAAATTCAGGATCCTCTTTAGAAGCATCACTCTCGATAGTAATGGAGACCGCCTTACTGGTCTCGTCTGTATCGAAGGTGCAAATCATAGAAGTCGGTATTACGTAGTCTCTACCACCTTCAGCACTTACATCTCGTATGGTCATGTCTACAATAACGAAATAATAATGTTTTTCACACATTTATTGAAGAGAGGTTTAAAAATCGTTAGATTTAATAATTTGTTTGTCATAATGCAAAATACCGCTTTGTTTTGGAGAACCTGGACTTAGGCCACGCCGGATAATAAAAAAGGAACAATTTCATCAGCATTAATATCCTTTCTCGAATTATATTGGCTAATAGTAAATATATTTAATTTTTAAACGAGAAACGAGAAACAACAAATCGGAGGTAAACATGATTATATTATATTTAGCATATAGAACAAATAATTGTGTGCATGTCCTCCACCCGCTGACCGTAAATTCGTCAAAATCACGCTCGGAAGGCTTTTTAAAAAATCTTCAAATTTTCAAATGTCCAATACTTAACAATGAATGTTTAGTACTTGTTTATGTGAATTTCATTGTCTAGCTGTCCCCGCAACTGGTAGTTGGTCATCAAGTATATAAAAGCAATAAGTTAAGATAGGTAAATTATTTATAATGCTCCTAGGGTCTACAATACTTTGTGTTGCCCTTAAAGCTCCAAACACAGGGTCGGTCGGTCGTTTTGTTTTTGGGTCAGTTGAAAATGGCAACTTTTTTATAGGTTAGAGTCATGCGGTAGCATGACCAGCAAGTTTTAAAAATAAACGACTGATAAAGAAGAATAAACAGATGCACCGCAAGACTATATTTACACGGAACAAAACGCTATTGTTCTATGATATTTTTCGCTGGGTACAAAATATATCTAAAACCATGCTAAATCTTATTTACTGTCCAAAGTGTCATATTTTAATAACTCATTATTTCAAAAAGTTACACCAATCTTACAGTCAATGCGATTGTTTGATAATAACCAAACATTCTTGCTTTATTTCACGCGTATTTCATAGCCAAAATTAGTGGCAAATCATAGCTAATCATACTGATATCCACAATCTTTCGTCACTGCTACAGCCATACATGGCTGTCACTGTCGCACCACTTATTCAGATTCACTTTCAAATATACCCTAGCATTTTCCTGGATACCCTACATACAAATTCTGGATCCCATTCGCTAACAAATCAAGTTTTTCACAATTCTTTTATTCTTTCCGGACCACAGCATACATTCATATTAATAAATACTCCACTTTCACACCTCGTTATATCGGGACGTCCCTGTGGCGAAGCGGTTAAGGCCATGGACTCCTAATCCATTAATGCATTTTTGCTCAAGTTCGAAACTTTCCACCACTTTTTTTTAAATGTTTTATTAACCAATTTATTGTCATAAATCAAGAATAACACCATTTCAAACATCCATTGCTATTGTGATATTATTTTTTTTTTTCATCAAACAAACATGTTTGATTTTTTATTCACATTTAGGCCTAGGCCTAGGGCCTACTTTCACCATCCAGATGATTTCACCATGCCTGACTATCATGACATCTTCGTCATTTAAAACCCATTTATCAGTGTCTCTGTTCAGAGCTCAGACTGAAATTATATTTGGAATAAATATTATAAATTGTCACAAATTAATAATCACAAACCGCGAAAGATCGCAAACAACTGCCGCTGAATATTGATATTGAGAACCACAAACCGCGAAATTTGGATATCCAACTAGATTGCTTTGTAAGGCTACAAAGAATCACACACCACGGAATATGGATATCCAACAAGCTTAAACTATAAATTAAGCTCCCGATAGAGGGCAGGGCTTAAAGGGAAAATATAATCACAAACAGCGGAAGATCGCCAACAACCGCCGCTTAATAGGGATATCCAACTAGATTGCCCCGCAGGGCTACAAAGAACCACAAACCGCGAAATTTGGATATCCAATCAGATTGCCCGCAGGCCTATCGATTATAAAGAACCACAAACCGCGAAATATGGATATCTAACAAATTAAGACTTCAAACTGCGAAAGATCGCCAACAACTGCCGCTCAATATTAATATCCAACTATATTGCCCCGCAGGGCTATAAAGAACCACAAATCGCGAAATTTGGATATGCAACTATTGCCCCACAGGGCTTCAAAGAACCACAAACCACGAAATATGGATATCAAACAAGCTTAAACTATAAATTAGCTCACGATAGAGGGCAGGGCTTGATGAGGGAAATTGAAACCACAAACCACGAAAGATCGCCGATAACCGCCGCTTAATAAGGGATATTCAACTAGATTGCCCCGCCACCACAAACCGCGAAATTTGGATCTGCAACTAGATTTCCCCACATGGCTACAAAGAACCACAAACCAAGAAATATGGATATCCAACAAGCTTAAACTATAAATTAGCTCCCGATAGATGGCAAGGCTTGATTGATGAAACCCACAAACCACGAAAGATCGCCGACAACAGCCGCTTAAGGGTGGTCTTAACCCTGGAATTATGGAAACTTTCGGGCTTCATAACTGCTAAATTATTAGTCTAAAGAATATAAAAGTATACATTTTTAGACTGGAAATGACTTGCTGAATTCATCTGTGAGGTCCAATTTGGGCCAAAATGCTCATTTGTGGAAAAAATCCCAAAAACGGGTTTTTTGGCCCAAATTTTTTCGTGCAACGTAACAAAAAAAATTGTTTGGCCAAAAAACTAGATAAAAATATCTTGGGACCGTTTTTTTATTTTTTTTAATTTTTTTTTTCTTTTTGAAATTTTCACCAAAAATGGTCAAAAAATGCAAAATTTTCAAAAAAATCATAAAAAGCCTGATTTTCGCCCAAATTTCAAATATTTTTGGTGAAGTTGGTCAAAATTCAAAAAATGAAAAACGGTCCCTAGATATTTTTATCTAGTTTTTAAAATTAATAAAAAAGTTTTTGGCCAACCAATTTTTTTTGTTACGTTGCACGAAAAATTTTGTGCCAAAAAACCTGTTTTTTGGGATTTTCTTCAAAAATGATTATTTTGGCCTAAATCAGACCTCACAGATGAATTCATCAAGTCATTTCCATTCTAAAAATGTATACTTTTATATTCTTTAGACTAATAATTTAGCAGTTATGAGGCCCGAAGGTTTTCATAATTCCAGGGTTCAGACCAACCTTAATAGGAATATCCCACTAGGTTGTCCCGAAGGGCTACAAAGAACCAAAAACCGCGAAATTCGGATAGCCAAGTATAATGCCCCGCAGGGCTACAAAGAACCACAAACATTAAAACACGATTATCTTGCCTAGTCGGGGCATTTAGACGCTTATGCGCATTTACCAGTTCTGACTTGAAGTAGGCCTAAATCGGACTTACTCTCTGTGTCTCTCTGGCATTGTCAACATTGGGTGTGTGTTGTTCATATTTTCTTTACATATTTACGTTGCCTTGAATAATTAAAGTATATTAAAATGTATATGGATCATTGTGTACGCCTCTTAACATTACAGTCACGCGTGACGAGCAATTAGATTTAAACGACTGATAAAGTTTTGTTTAATTATTTATTGTCATGAATGAAGAATAGCAACTTCAAACATCTATTTTTCGTTTTATTCGTTTTATGGAGTACTTCGTAACCTGATGACTTTCCAAGCTTGGAGCTGGTTGGCTTCATTCATAAAAAGAAAAGAAATCTACCAAAAAAACGTCGGCAACGTAAAGAAATCAGCAAGTTTAAAAAAACCCACCTCGGCTCACTTTTTGAAACTTGGTCCCATTTTGAATACGAACAGCAAATTAGTGTTTTTATTTTATTTCAACAGAATACAGCGTTTCCAACTAGATTACAAGCCTACTTGTTATTCGTTTAATTCAATCATGATTATTATAAAACAAAACACAATAGGATATTGGCTTACCATGCAAGAACAAGATAATAACCTTTCAGGTCGTTCCAGAAAGCTTACAAATTAATATCGCATCTGCACATTAAAGATACATAACACTTCTGGAAATGTTTTAGATTTATATAAATATGATAAAGTTTAAATCAGTACCTTTTACAAATGGGACCAAGTTTCAAAAAGTGAGCCGAGGTGGGTTTTTTTAAACTTGCTGATTTCTTTACGTTGCCGACGTTTTTTTGGTAGATCTATAAACTAACAGTTATGATAAAGCGTATACTTGCCGACTGTGGACATTCTATTAATGTTACCACGTCTAAGTATATTAAACGTGATAGTCCTCTACTCCCCTGCCGCAGGTTCGGTCACCGCGTAATGCTGCTGTTCAATGGAAATCAGAGCTGTACAAACATAACAAATAACTTAATATCAGCTTTGGATAAAGGATACATTTGTCATTCAGTATAATATAGTAAAATATGCAGAGTTTTGAACCCACTGAAAAAACTTAATAGTAAACACATGATGCAGTCATGTCTACAGTAGAATTCATCTCGACCTTTGCAGGACTTAACCCCATTAAAAGCTATTAAACCAAGATAACACTCATTGAAACAGCTCAACTGATTAAATCGGATCTTCTCTGGTTGAGCACAAGTGACTGTTTTCATGTGCGATATCGCAATAAAGCTGGTATTCATAGCTTCAGTTGGGTAACCGATTATAAAGGAAACGAAAGGAAACAATGTTATGTGTGGCTTTGTTCACGAAATCAGACAATGGCGTGCTTTTTGTAAACCAGCATTCTTGAAAATGAGCAACATAATGATTTTTGACTTAACACGGTTTGGAAATAATTTCTTCATATTTTTGGTGTTATCTGTCGTTTACATGTCCTTCCTAAAACACAAAAGTACGACCCTCTCCAAACACCCAAATTAGCTAAAAATTTAGGACATGTTACAAAACTATATTGTCTAGAATTTTAGAAGAGTACTTTTAATATTGGCCGGTTATTTTTCACACAGCGACGTTAACTAGGCAATGTACTATTACCTATAATATTAACTAAAACACCAAAGTACGAATATTTCCAAACATCTAAATTAGCTTAAAATTTAGGACATGTTAAAAACTATATTTTCTAGAACTTTAGAAGAGTACTTTTAATATTGGCCGGTTATTTTTCACACAGCGACGTTAACTAGTCATATCCCCATACTGTTAACGTAGGGCTATTTGTAAAGGTCACGCGTCAATGGGAAAGAGCACTGTGTATTGTGTATAGGAAAACGGACAGTAACTGCATTATGATACGCGTAGATCCCGGGGGATGGGGGATAAATCTCCCCTCTCAATATTTTGCTAGGTGAGATGGTCCAAACAATCATCCCCTCCCCAATGTTGACGTCTGTGTGTGGGTTACTGACCAAATTAAATTAAAAGTGCCAATTTTTGAGCGCATCGCGCACGATTTATTCCACTTTTACACCATTATTTCATCGGTTTAGCTTCAATATGGCAAAACTTTTCGCGCGCGTCGCGCGTATTTGTACCATAAACTCATTATGTCGTCAAAAGGTGCTGGATTTACTATACTTCAAGAAGTTTTTTTTTCAAAGCCCATCCCCCATGTCAAAAATAAACCTACGCCACTGATAGTTGATCCAATTTACCGCAATATCAAATGACTTGAGGTCATGTTATTATGTACATGTATTCTTATTCAGTAGCTGTGACTTAGCATGTTAGCTTTTTGTTAATTATAGTGTGTTGCGTTTTGTACCGTTCATTGATTTGCTATAGCGTGCAACTATACTCCGAATGTTCTGAATGTTGTTACCAAAAGTTTTTAAGGAAAATTGATGAGTAATATTTTATTATACCATTTGTTTGTTTGTAGTAAGTAATATTTTGACCAGAAATAACCTTATAGGAATTGTGATCTTATAATCTGCCAATATCCCAAATACATAGGCTAATGAAAGGGGATAATGTCAATTATTCATATAGTGGGATCACGGACTCAAAGTGTCCTCCTACTAAATGTGTACATAATACCACATGAACTGTAGCATAGTATAGTAGGAGACAGCTACATCAGAAATAATATTTGGCCAGACCGGTCTAATGTCGCAGAGGTGGCTACTGTCCTTAATATCCGAGTTTGATCGAAATCCGGGAAAGCAAAAAAGAGTGCTAGTATACTGTCTGAAACCATTGGAGGCACCCGAGATCATTTTCTTGGGGGAAACATGGGAAGTAATCAAAAGCCGAGCATTTGGCTAAAATTGAACCATATTTTTACCCAAAAAAGTCATTTCCTCCAATTTCTTAATATGACTGCATAGCAAGTGGAGGAGAAGGGGCAATACCCGGAACACTTACTGGTTTGCGGATCGTGTATTGTTATATATGTTATGCTCGGCTCACATATTTTTCCGGTGCATACCAAGGGGTCATCAGCAGGAGAATAGAAGAGACTAACAGCAAATACTTCTGGTCCTTCTTCCTCATCATCACAAACAATGGTGATGTCCACGAATCCCTCTTCGGCCCCGGCAGCGAAATCGATGTTGCCTTTACTGACCGGAAGAAAGTCGCTTGGCGATTCCGCAGTCAAAGCCAAGGTTGAATATTCTGAAATGGAAAATGTGTCGAGAGAAACTAGAAATATCTGGGTGGCCGACGAAATGGGGTCAAAAATTATACGTGGTCACATTTCAAAATTACTTGAATCTTGTTTTAATCCTTACCAAATTATTCCACTGGCCATAAGGATTCTTGAGGTTACAGTAAAAAGGACAAAGGTCAAATTATATATGATCTTCGCAGGGGTCAACATCGTAAAAATGCTCCGATTTAAACCAAAGATGATTTCTTTGAATCCTTATGACCAGAGAAATCCTCTGGTTGTGTTTAAAACAAGACTCGAGTATATTTTGAAATTTAAACACGTATAACCTTTGACACCATGCTGGGATCCTCTGTTGAGGATTGATGTAGTTAGTCAATCAGGCGTTATTGCCCATAACCCCGGGCCATAACCCATACTTTTTGCGAGGTTTAAAACAAAAGCGTTATAAAAGGATTCGAGAAATGTTGGTTAACATTGACCCAAGCTGTGACCCCCTGTATAAAATTGATTTATGTGCCCCCCCCCCTTCCCCCCGAAGTTATTGTCTATTTTCCACAGAAAACACATGTATGCCAATCTTTTATAACACACCATGTCACTTTAAGGGATGTAGCTATAGGAATAAAGACCAAAGAAACATAAACTGGCCTCAAAAAGAAACTTATAATTTTTCACAAGGTCATATCTTAAAATCCTCTCGATAAAAATGAACAAAAATTGCACACAGGATTACTTCAATATTTGTAATCCAACAAAAGAAATCTGTTGGGCTGTGCATTTTGGTCCAGGAAGGTGTTCCATGTCAGTGCATTTTGCTGTTGTGTCAGTTGGACAACTGCTTGATTACTGACATGTGTTTGAGTAGAGTATTGAAGTAATCCTGTGTGCAATTTTTGCTCACTTTTATGGAGAGGATTTTAAGATATGACCTTGTGAAAAATTATAAGTTTCTTTTTGAGGCCAGTTTATTTTTGTTTATGCCGTAATATTGTAAAATTTTAGAAAATACATTTAAAATCGCATTGGACTTTTCGTACTGATCGTACTATAAATGACCACACTATAGACTGGGATTACATGTGACATCATTGACATCATGCCCATGCACGCATCATGTTGTGTTCAGGGACGGTCCTTTTAAAACGCCCGCCAGATCACAATAAGGCCATTGAACTGTGTAGTGGTCATACGTATTCGCTGAAGCATAACAATAGGCACGGTCCCTTAGCGACCCATTAATAATGTGTGGAAACAGGTCAGGGACGGCAATATGATAATTCCAATCCTTTCTTTGAGGTCAATAGATAAAAGAAAGACCTTCAACCACACATGTGGTGGTTGCAGATAATATTTGATCATCAAAGCTGCTGGCATAGGAAACTTATCTTACGCGAGTTTCTTTTGTGTACGCTCGCGCTGTTTGCGCTATTTTTGAGTTTGCTCACGCGGTACCTGACTTAGCGTCGATCCCCTGATGCAACATGCCATGTTTCCGCGGTATGGCTGCGCCTAATGAAATTCGCACAGCACTGACGTGACGTCACTGCCACATCAGGGTGAAAATGGTATTGAACCTCGCAAACCAGCCAAATTTGTCATAGGTTTGAAGCTAGTAGAAACACCGTGAATATAGTGTCATAAAGTCTCACACATCTTAGTATAACCCTGAATGCAGCGCCATTTTTGGAATATATTCGAACATTGTGTGGGCAAATATTTGGTCAAAATGTAGGCTATGTAAGCCTAAATCATGAAAATCGCTTTATCGGAATAGTACCAACCAGCAACGGACATTGAGGCAACACTACGTGAGAAGTTTGGGGTAAGTAAAACTTTTCCTTGTTATAAAAAGAAGGAAAAAGCAGTCCTTTTTATCACAACGCGATATATTAAAAAAGTACATTTTGAGAGGGCCTACCCTGGTTCTTTTTATTCCAGATTAAAATCTGTTCATCACCTGCAGTCCGATTTGGTATTTATGGTTTCATCAAAGTCTTGGGAACTAATGTGGATGGTATGTTGGTTAACAAAAACGATACTGTTAAAAATATCGGTATTTATGCAAGCGACATTTCTAGTGTGTGAAATGCATTGACAATTGTCAGCTAAAGAGTGCATAAAATAAAATCGCGAAGAGTAATAGCAACAATAACTATCTACATTCCAAGCGGAAACGCTTTTAAAAACATTACCACCTTTTTTCGGGCAATCGCTGAAACCGAAATATGAAATTCCAGGCCATCTGTAAAAACGTGCGTGCGCAGAAATGACCATGAACTTGGGTCACCGAAACAAATGTTTATATAGGTGTCAGGCCTTTCATAGTGATACAACAATTAGCCCCTAATAATGGCTTTCATTTGAACCATTATTTGTTAATCTGCAATTTTTACTTTTTGAGAAATTAATGAACGTATCAAAAAACTTTTCGCAAATCGATTTAAAATTGCCCAACCCGTTAAAGGGCATTGCTCCCTAGTTACACAACTACACCTTTTTCTCAGTATTCATGGTATTATTCTAGAGTGAAAATCAAAAGTGCCCTATTGATACCTTAGTCATGCGCGTATTTTGGGGGGGGTGCTTTGGGGGCGCCAGCCCCCCGGGGTAAAAGCATGGGGCGGCCAAAATGAAGGGGCGGCGGAAGAAGGGGCGGCAAAAACAGGGGCGGCAAAAACGAAGGGGGCGGCAAAAAGAATTAGTAAATAAAAAAGGGCGGAAAAATTTGATAAAGCATAAAAAATTTGAAAAAATGGTACTTTACTTAAAAATTCTTGCGCCTGAAACCGTTTTTTTTTTTGTTTTTTTTATTGCTCTTCACTTTTTCAAACGACCGAGAAAAAAATTGGGTCAACCTTTTCGGGCTTTTGAGAAAGGGGCGGCAAAATTGAATTTTCTTCAGCCCCTCGGGGTTGGGGCGGTCACGGTACGCCACTGTTAGTTTGATGATCCGTCGTGGTCTTTTACATCCCTCCTACATTCTTGGATGCGAATTATATGGTATGAATATATACCGTATTTTAATACATACCGTATTAAGTCATTATGAGTTAGATTTCTGTATTACCACGATTCTGTCAATGAGATGAATTTGACTTAATAAACATCTCAAAAAAGTAATTACCCTCCTTTAAATAATGGCCATTATTCAAAGAATTGGCTATTGTATTACAAATCTTTAAAATGCGTTGGAAGCAGAATTTATTTTTGCATATTTTAACACCTCATTTGACACGATAGCTCAGAAAACAGTAAAACACCGGTCAATTTAATGTAGTTAGGTCCAGATTTGAAAGTTGCACTTACCACAATACAAAAACACTCGGATATCATTATACAGATTTCCTTCCATTATTATACTGAATACAAAATAATACAAATATAATTTACTGCAACTTTCAACTCTTCGGTTACATTGATTTAAATGTACGCTGTGGTGTCAATATTTAGCCAATTCAAGAATTGTTACAAAATGAAGTGTCAAAATGTGCAGAATTAAATTATACTTCCAACGCATTTTACAGATTTGTAATACTATAGTCCGTGTTTTTTAGATGTTTACTTGGCTTACCTATGGTTCTTTCTGCAAGTACGCCCTCAAGGTTTCGTTCCACGGTCAAGGTAAGCACGGTATTGCTATTAGGATTCTCTACGACGTCATAATGGTCGGTTGCAAAGCAGTATTCATCTTTATAATCAGAAATTAACCAGGCACAGGTGAAATTATTCTTTAAAGCAAAGTGTACGATCTTTCAAAATGAAATTCGTTAATTGTGTTTTAATCCGATATTTTGGTATGTAATGTTTATACATGTCCCGATCGAAATCCTGATACATTGTGTTTATATGCCAACAGTTGTGGCTTATTTAAATTTACCTCATTATATCGTATCAAAATGGACTTTGTGATAAAGAATAACAATAATAAAATTTTACGGAAATCGTACATTATAGTTGATGAACAGGTTGATTGTTCACCAACTTTATCAATGTTTCCTATTGACCATTTCCCTCTATCCCACAATGCACTATTCCAGGGGGTATGACGTAGTCAATTAACCTCATAGATCGTGTGCATCCGATGGTCTTTGCAATTATTTTGTCTTAATATGGGCATACTGATTCCATATATGCGGATTATCGTAAAGGCCATCGATGTTACTAATTATTGAATACACGAGTAATGCAGTTACGGAGCGATGCAGAACATCTGTGTAAGAGATTATTGTTTACGTTTTATTTTCATCTCCGAAAAAAGGTGAAACGGACGCCGACCATATATCACTGCGTGTCGCGTCATTAGTTTTTCACCTCTATGTCTATAAAATGTATACAAAGTTTTCGCGACGAAACCATGTCAATAAGGTACAGAAATGTTGTTTTTTTCCCCGAAAGGTTTTAGTGATCGTGCGCCATTATCATGATTATCGGTGATTCCTTTTTGTGATGAAGGCACCAGCCGAAATGTCCGTATTCCAGAATGTAATGAACATACTACTCTGCACTCCCGCGGGGAGATGATGTGACACTCATACTCCCCTGGAATAGTGCATAATGGGTAGAAGGGGAAAATGTCTATAATATGTATTGACGATTCGGAATAGCAAACAATTAAACAATTTATAAAACGATATGTATCATGTTTTGTTGAGTGATCCGATTGACAACCTCATTCCTACTTTATGCCGTTGAAATATGTTTTAAGAGCAATTTGATTCTATAAACTTGGAATCATATTGTTTTGGCTTCGATGAACTTTGATGATTTTTTTCGCGTCAAAACTGTCTGTTTTTGTGGTTTAAAATGTCATTTTATCACTTTCAATCACAATTCAATAACAAACATTATTTGCGCGAGGTAAGGAAATAAAAGTATGCAAAAAGTGTAATGTAATGTAATTTTGGGGCTTGGTTTAAAGAAGTTTTAGGCATACTTTCTCCAATCATTCAACTATGACACTTTATTACTCTACGCTCTTAATGTAGCAGCGCTTTATAAATGTTCAATATGTATGTATGTATGTATTACTAAAGCAAACCCCCTGAAATAATAAAAGCCTAGTCTCAGTTAAACATGGCATATAATTTGTGACTGTATACAAATGCTTCTGATTTTCCCACAGAATTAAATACAGAGAATCGTGACTCGACCGCCATCTTGATACAGGCAAGGAGCAAAAATTGGGGGTATTTGGTTTCCCTCGGAATGCACTCGAGGCACGACATGGATGAAGGGCGCATTTGAGAGACGCACTTGATGCGACCTACGCGAGTACCAAGACCCTTCAGATGAGACGCAGAATTGTTTTCGTTCGTCTCCGCGCACCGTCGGCAAGGACCCGAATACCCCCTCCCGGTATAGGGAGTCCCTGTGTAATTCTGTGGATTTTTCACCAAATGAGCCAAAACACCCATCCGTCCCGATCTTAGGAAAAAAGATCAGAAATTGAGACAATAAAGAAGTAGTTATATTTACCATCATTATCCACGATAACAACTTCAAAACCAGTTTGCGGATCACTTGAATCCTGAGCGCTTGGACCAATGACTTCCGGTCTTGAAAAAACTGAAAATACCTCTAAACCTTCCACTTGGCAATCATCTCTGGTGTCTATTGGGATAAACCTTAGCTCACCCAGATACTGGTAGGATCTGTATTCGACTGGCAGCCCCATCCAGTATAGAAAATAAGGATCCCATTGACCATCATGTTCTACCACTACCTGCTCGAAGTCTTCCCCGGCGGATGCTGGTTTGCTGCAGTCAATTGTTGAGTCTCCAAAGAGAAGTCCTTCGTCTTCCAAACAACCTTCTTGGCTGTAAAACACTGTATGGAATTGATGTTGGAGACATGAATTTTAAAAGACGAAACAGGAGTTGAGTTTTAAAAAAATTAAGCTATAAAGACCAGTTATATTAACATGCATAATACGAGAGGATAGGGGAAGTCAGCAAAATGTGAACTATGGTAGGTAAGTATATAACTTTAAAATAAAATAAATAAATGTAGATATTTATATAGCGCTTTATGCCGTAAACAGCCTCAAAGCGCTTTACATTTTTTCGTCATTAGAATATGTCGGAATCACGTTTGCAGCCTACAAGTGGCGCAGGGTCCATCAGTACAACGACTGTGACTACCCCTAACAGCTTCCCATTGCACCTTGGTGGGGTGAGGCAAGCGAGGCAAAGCGCCTTGTCCAACACGGTGGTGGGACGGGGAATCGATAGCAAGACACCTTTTGCCGTAATGTTATCTCTCAAGATTTATTACTGAAAAAAATAAAAACACCAGATTTATCGTCTCTAATACCAGTCATGGGAGCTATGAACTTAGCCAGCATGATGACAACGCATACAGCCGTCAGTGTCACAGCCAATGATGTGTTAGAGACTGTTTTGCACTTACGATGGTGTAGCATTCCGTGATTTTGTTGTTTAGGCCCAATAAAGTAGCCTATGTGCATACGATGGTCTTGCAGCAAATGAAAAACAAAATTAGCGTGCAAGACTATCATAAGTGGCACATACGATAGTCTTGCATGCATTAATTAAAATCGCATTGAGAGACGAACGGGAATCGAACCTCCAAATCCGGTCATATGTCGGACGTACTGTTCAAGAGGTCGTTGACAGTTTGCATTCACTTTTGTTTTCCTTGTCATTAGATGATGAATTTAAGGTATTGACCCATTCCACCTTTACAACTTTGTATTTGGGGTACTTATTTCCAGGGATGTACTGCAGCACCTCTTCAATTTTTTCTTTTTCTGTGTGGTGGTAGATATTTGAGAAAGTAAAATTCCGAAATTTGAGCTTCATACTCCACATTTTGACCCCGTGGCATCAATTTTTGAAATTTGAAGATCTTGGACAAAGAATATTGTCTTTGGGACTGATGGCTTCAACACATTTAAGGTTTGCATTCTCCATAGAGTTGTACACATTTTTTTTTTTTTTTTTATAATGACTTATGTACAACTCTATGGAGAATGCAAACCTTACTGATGTGTTGAAGCCATCGAGTCCCAAAGCCAATATCTCTCAGAAATGTTGTCCAAGGACATATTTTCAACATACCTGAAGATGATGGTGGATCAAAATGCCTGACATTGGTTTTCAGGGGGATCAAAATGTACAAAAATGTACAATTGGGGTTTTGCATGGGTAATATCTCAGCTAAAAGTATTCTAATAGGCTCAATATTGATAAGAGATGTCCTAATGTCCTACCAAAGGGCTCTGACTGGCAAAAAAATGGACAATAAAAATATTTTTACTTTTGGAGTTCCGACCCCCCAAAGTTGGTGCTGGATGGACGAAGTTGCATTTTGAGGGCCCTATATCTTTTAAAGTAAAGGAGTTACAAGTTTTCTGATGCCAGATTTGAATTACACACAAATAAGTACTCCAGAATACATACTTTTCAAAGTTGTAAATGGTTCCCTTTATACATTTATGGACCTCCAACGTTGTCTTCGCGTTGCGACACATTTTTACGCTGACCCCCTAAATTTCAAATTGATGCCACGGGAAAACGAAATGGAGTATGAAGCTCAAATTTTCGGGATTTTACTTTCTCATCAATATCTACCACCACACAGAAAAAGAAAAAAATTGAAGAGGTGCTGCGGTGCACATCCCTGGAGTTGACATGGAACGGGCCTATTGTAAACCTTGATCGGACAATGTTGATTTATTTAATTTTATCTAGCTGCTATCTTGAATATTACCCCTTAACCCCATCATGAAAATTGACAGCATGGTCTTTTTTATTTAGGCCTAGTGGTCCATGTAGATTGGATTTCAGTTCAAAAAGTAAAAAATGAACATGAACTTCTCACGAAATGACGTGAGGCCACAGACTATTACTTGTGATTTGGGTCTTTTTACGGAAGTAACCATGGTAACGGAGAAACAACATTTCAAAAATCCGGAAAAAGAGAAAGGTTCTGTAAGAATCGAAAAGGATTGACTTTGAATACGATAGACAAAAATAGTTTATACTTACATCCTGTAGCCTCGTCAAAATAAGCAGGACCAGGATTATTATTTGTATTAACGGAGCTTTTATAAGCGTCAAACAATACTGTCTCCCCTTCGGTATACCAGCAGGCTGGTCGTTCAGCGGGAGGAGGAGGTGGAAAATCTACACCAATGCACCTCACATCAGCTGTAAATTAAATAAAATACCTGTCAACGTGGATGTTGTCTTTGGTTGTCAGTTTTAAATTATAAAATAATTAATCTCTGCATCAGGATCAACATAATGTTACAATGATCCTCAGTGTTCAGCAGGAATTCATCTTTCACTTTATCAGGCGAGAGTTCTATTGAATAGTATATTGAGCAACGGTATGGAATTTTTTGAGGTGGTGGTCTTTGGGAGCTGACGGCGTACCGGTAAAAGGAGGTCTTTTGGAGCTGCGGACCGGGCTTAAAACAATTAAAATGGGGTCTTTTGGAGCTTTGAACAGTCAAAATCAAGGGTCTTTCTTGGCTTTTTGGTTGAAAATCGCCTGAAGAAAAAAAACCAGAAATATGAGGAATGAGAAATTCTTGGGTTGCATTGATCAAAAGGGTCTTTCGGAGCTCTATTTTGGTCAAATATAGGGGGTCTTTCGGAGCTGCGAAATACAAAAAGGGGGGTCTTTCCGGGGGAACATACCCGTATGGTCATTTGTGTTGAGTGCCCCCTCCCTCGGGCTTAACTTTCTACATTGAAATACTATTAAGTACTGCATGATCCTCACTGTTCAGCAGGAATTTCATGTTAAATTTAAAATTAAATAATTAAATTAGTGAATCATTGATTTTATCATGTACTTTGAACATAAAACAAAATTTAAATCTCATGCATCAGAATTTTCCTCTTTTCGTTCCTTTTCTTCATGCACATGCAAAATTAAAAAGCCCGTTGGATTTCATGGCACACATATTCCACTGCATTAATTAAATCGTTAAATCCTTAATTTCTAAAGATTAACTATGTATTATGCAATTATAGTTAGAAAGTTTATAAAAATAACACTATACAAATGCATTTTAACTTCTACTAGGCACCAAAGTGCATACATTTTATTAATGCACTTTAACTTCCTATTGGATTTACACAGATCTCCTCCGCTACCCATACCGCGCCTGACTAATTAACTTAATTGAGCTGTTGTAATTAATCAATACATTTGTTGAACTATATTTGTTATTAATTGATTAGATTAAAAAATCTCTTCAAAATGAGACCATGATGAATTTTACCAAAATCACAGGAATAAGAATGTGGCAGCCCCATCAGTGGCATAGCGTCATAGGTGCACGCGAGGGCACGTGCCCCCTCCCCCACCCATCTACCTGAAACTAAAAAATCCCTCCTATGAGACCCGGTGCATCCCCAAACCCCCACCCCCATCAGTGGCGTAGCGTCATAGGTGCACGCGAGGGCACGTGCCCCTCCCCACCCATCGACCTGAAACTAAAAAATCCCATAGGAAAATTGCAGAAAAACGACTTGTGCCCCCCCTCCTATAAGACCCAGTGCATCCCCAAACCCCCACCCCCATCATGGTCGGTGCCCCCAATGTGATGACCCACGCTACCCCACTGAGCACCGTCCTTTTTTGGTGCCGAGTTTAAAAACATGACGAATTTGTCAGGCTATATCTACACGGATCATTGGAGTATGCTTCTAAAAATACAATGACAATCTGTGTCATTAAAGTGATTGCGATGATGCATACGTGGTGCTTAGCACGTACGTTAGCCCGTGCGTATGGAGGGCGGGTTATTGTAGTGGTCTTATCACTCGCTTCTCACCAGTGTGGCCGCCGGGGTTCAATTCCCCGCGGTGCCACATGTGAGTTTACTTGCCGATCCATGCTCGTCCTTGCAGGTTTTTCTCCGGATGCTCCGGTTTTCCTCCTGCATCTAAAATCGGACCTCTTCCCATATCCCTGTCCCGTCATATCCGGATGGCATCCCCCTTTAATTTAGTAGCCTCTGAGCACTATTGGTCTTAGCCTGGCTTCGGCCGAATGTTATAAATAAACAAATAAATAAATAAATAAAATACGACGTTGAAAACGGTGTTAAATATTGCTAGTCTCGGTTCCAAACTGGATTGTGCTCATTTGTCACAAAGGAGATCAAGGCGGCTGGAACAAAGACTATAATATCTGATCTAGGTCGATAGAGGGCATAGTGATTGAAAATTTAATGGTTACCGCAGGCTACCGAATCTCTGCCTAATTCAAACAGCACGCTTTTGCTTTTGACAAAAAACGAAGGTTAACATGCTGCTTACACTTGTGTTTTTGTGCTCCTCAAATATCATAGTTGCCCCAAAACATATATTTTGGTAGATTAAGGACCACTACATCCATATATCATGACTTTACTTTCAAAATGAGACTTTTTCGTCCTGAAAATTAGGCGCGTGGCAAGAACTTCGACATGTCGTAGAATCAGCATATTTCTACTTTACACGTGCGTTTTATACGACGTTGGTGTCCAAAATGTGAAATCGCAATGTCATTTTTATACGGAAAGAATCACACATAATGGATAATCTCTACGTATGAACATCGCGTATAAATGAAGTCAGTTTTTAACACATCGCTGTAGCTTTTTTTTATAACAATTTGTTACAATAAAAAAAGGATCATAATAATAATTAGACTTTCCTTTGTATGTTCGTTATCCTTGACTGTCTTTAACATATTGTAAAATGGACAAACTCTGTGCATTTTCAACGATGTATCTACATTAATTTCGCAAGTGCAAAATCTTCAAAACTGGCTTAATACGCGACCTCGCTTCGATACAGGATAGTGGTTTTGAATAGATCGACGTGCATCCAAGCACTGCGTTTTGAACCTTTCTTTTGTTCCTAAACCACCGTAACACGCGGGTAAATGACAGGGAGGTGAATAGAATAATTCACCCGGTTTATGGCAATATTTGCACTGATATTTAACTGTACACAAGTAATGGGTCATTTATCCATTGAATTTAATGTATAATTTTGGTTTACTGAATGTGTGGTACCCAATCTACCTATACTTTGATACTAATTCGGCACGATTCGACTTTACCAATTTGAATTTTAAAAAAAGAAAACTTTTAGAAAAAATTACATAGACTTTTCTCTCGAAACACGCTATTGTGTGCACGGCAGGTGAGTGTTGATATAACACAGGCGACATCATTATGACGAGTTGTTTTACGCCGAAAATAATGATGTCGCGTGTTATATGAGACGATATAAGCACTCCAGCGGCTAAAAACAATACCTTTATTCTCATTCTTAAACAATTTAATTAAAATAAATATATAAATCATAAGTATACCGCATTTTAATCGAATGAAATCCTCTATTTTACAAGGATCTGCCTAGGACTTAGAATCGATCAGTCCCTTTGTTGCTATGCACCTTCGATTGGTTCAAATAGCGCGTACGAGTATTGCGTCGACACACACGCGCTAAAGTGTGTGATATCGTGTCATATCACACGGGTAAGAACCAATAAGATTGCAAGAACATTCTCAAGTGTTTAAGAATAGCCGAGATGAACCACCCTGAAAGGCGGAAAGAACCCAAATTCGTCACATTTGAAATGCTATATTTCCATTCAATTCGGTATTATTTGGGGGGAAAAGTCGCATCGTTTCATAAAAAAATCATTGGTGTTCCCAAAATTCGCTACTGGTTGCTATGCAAATCATGCCATGAACATGGCATGTTCATGCCATGAACATGGCAAGACATTTCGATTCTTTTGTTTTGTATGTAGCATGTGCATTCCATAAAATTCTCTATCAATGATTTATTTGCATGAAATTAGGCGTGAATTTTGAACCTATGAAAAATATGATTGACGCCCTTGAATAAGGAATTTATGGGCATGGAAGTAGAGAGAATTTGACATTGACCGCGATTCATGCCCATGGGTTACCCATGAACATGCCCTGAGCATGTCAAGGCTCTGACCAAACGCATGACACAAAAAACAAAATGCATGGATATTCATATATGTGAGCATGAGCAACCCATCAAAAATTCACCAATTCACAAAAATTCATGCCCGTTGCCAGCGAAAATAGGGCATGTTTTTTGTCAGTCATGTCCTTGGCATGATCTTGGCATGTTTTTGGGCATGTCTATTGATTACTTTATTTGGTAATTTTGGTTAAGTGTCTATAAAATCTTGCTTTGTTTATAATAGTTCGGATAATTTTTGTGCGCAGTATACATGTAGGTACTGTTGCAAGTCAAAGACTAAATAAGTCGTTCTCACCATGCATGATTTGTATTCAAAAATAGAAGGTTTTGAACGTGAAAGACCAGTAAATTTCAACTAAACATCATGTAGTTGACATTTTTGGCAAAAATAACAAGTGAGGAGTAAATAAAAGTGCCACCAGATATGCGGAGCAAATGTTATTTACGGACCGGCACGCGCAGCCCACGAAAAGTTTGGAAATACAATTAAACAAAAGTGCCTCAAGGCCGTGTGTCCTGAACACGCCACCCTTAGCGTTACATGACAAATATTATGAATTTTTACACCAACCGGGTTTCTAATTAGATTATCTCGACAATCATCAACCCTAAACTAGCAAAAGTATTATCTGGTGGAGTATAAGAGAGTGAAGGGTTTGTGGGGTGTTAGAGAGAGAGTATGGGGCAATCTGGTGGTGTTTTAGAGCGAGTGAGTGTCTGGTGGAGTATAAGAGAGAGTAAGGGACTGGTGGGGTATTAGAGAGAGTGTACCCATCTGGTGGTGTTTTAGAGAGAATGATGGTCTGATGGGGTATAAGAGAGAGTGAAAGCTTGGTAGGGTATTAGAGAGAGTGTGGGCCAGACTGGTGGTGTTTTATAGCGAGTGAGTGTGTGTCTGGTTGATTATAAGAGAGGATGATGGGGTCTGGTAGGGTATTAGCCCGGGGGGGTCACTCCCATTGTGGCCTGTACACCATCCGCGATAATCAACTTTTGAAAAACACCCTAAACAAGGATTTAACCCTTGGCTAAAACGACACCCTAAACAGGGATTTCATTCTTAACATCAAATTTCATACCCTAAATTTCATTTCCGCGTATTTAGCAATTGCAATTTTGCTACCCTTTTTCCAATTTTTCATGTTTTTGACACCCTAAACGCGATACGCGCGTATCGTGCCTACCCACGAAAAACGACCCTTTTTACGCGTTTTCATTATCGCAGATGGTGTACAGGCCACAATGGGAGTGACCCCCCCCCCCGGGGGTATTAGAGAGAGTGTGGTTCATTCTGGTGGTGTTTTAGAGAGAGTGGCGGTCTCGTGGGGTATAAGAGAGAGCGAAGGCTTGGTAGGGTATTATTTGTTATGAGTATTATAATACATGTATATCAAATGAAAGCTTAAAACAAAGGCTTTTACATGATGCTCACCAAGTTTTCGTTTGTGGGAAGGGGGAGGGGGTCACGGGCATAGATATTCGTGTTTGCTCAAATATAGCTGTGCCATCTAGTCTATCTATCGCTTTTAACCGGGGCCCAGACCGATCCAGTTTGGAAATACTTAAATTGTCTCTATTCATCATAGTCGTTGCTGTGGGTGATACTACTACTACACATGGTGGCACCCATCTCCTCTCCAAGTGCAAATCTATTGCAAGATGGATGTTATTTTCATCCCAAGATGTTATTACAACCTACTTAAGTAGGTTGGGAGCACCCCCATAGATAAATACATGAGGGCAAAATCCAGCTTCTGCCCCTACTGGTGCAGGTACTGGCAAATGGTTATTTTCAGCTCCTCGACACTGGGACAGTGCCTCCCCTTTATTGTCACCAAATGTATAAGATATTGGTAATACCAGTAGGACAGCATAATACGTGTTCTCTTCTATTCATAGAATTTTGATTCAACAAGTAATCATTAAAATCGATAAACAAGCAAATAAGACTTACTAAATGCATCCACTGGTACAAAAGAGAAGAAGAAGCAAAAAATGATCAAAATCATCAATCCCATTTTCGTCTCGCGCTTCATTCATATATTCAACTGCAAACTATCACATAATCACAGGACAAAGTTGTTTTCAAGTTGATAACCCCTGTAGTGAATCAATTATACACTGTACAAGTAAACTATAAAATCCGTCACGTGATGTAATTCCAGCCCTTCCCCTTGTACTTCATGGCTGAACAATTTTCTTTACAAATAATATTGGTGTTTACTGGTATGTATAGAGCAACCTAGCCGTGACACCGGTTAGGTCTTGATTTGCGATCTTCTTCCTTCTTCTTCTGGCAACAAATTTCAAAATGATTCTTCTCTTACATGTTACATCTTACAATAACGGCACTTGCACATGCATCGGCTATATCCAGTGGCTATCTAGTGTGTTCACAGAATTGGGATCAAAGGTCATTAAGGAATCATTTCGGGTTCAAATCTAAAAATCTTCAAAATTTATATCTGCAACATGAAACATAATATGTTGATGCCACTTGCACAGAAATGACCTTTATAACATCCTGGAGATATTAAAAAGTTGTACATCCAAAAGGTCAAAGTTTATGGATCAAAGGTCAAATTTTAAAATTGGTCCAGTCGAGCTCAATTTCAACAGGAATGATCCTTACGACATTCTACGACATTTATTAAAAATATTTATGACCCTAAAGGTTACAGTTTAGGGGTCATTTCGTCAAAGGCCATTTAGGAGTCATATCTGCTAAACGGCACGGCTAGGTTCAGATCTGCAGCTAGATCTAGTTTAATACTTGGTCTATACAAAAAAGCAACAATAAAGGAATCTGGCACTAAAGAACTAATTATTTCTAGGAGGTATACTTATGAATATAATAGCAGCTTAACATGCGCTTTCGTACCACGACCCCCCCATGATGGTCCAGGCAGGGTTTTCATCCATTTTCGGACACTTGTCATTTACAATATGTGCACTGTCACGTGATCTAATATAGTGCTTCATAGTCAAACAATTTACATTTACAACAAACGACAGAAGCGTGCATTAAAGGATTTGACACTATGAAGTCCGTCTGCACAAAACATGATAGACCAGGTCTGGTCTAACTATTTCTTCAAGAAACAGCTTCTGCAGGCATTGTCTATTTCTGAATTATATACGGTATACGATCTCTGGTATGTCCTTTATACTTGATACAATACCAAGGGAACTCATGTAAGATAACAATTCCTCAGAAAGCATGACCATTACCACAATGTTATTTCCAGTAACATAAACATTATAAAAGTTCATGCTCGTTTCACTTAATTTTGTAGAAACTGTTGAGGAAGGATTGTTTCCTCTTAAACATCTGTGATAAAATATTAGTTTGGTGAAAAAGACATGTATATCGAGACGAGACATAGTAGTTATATATCTAATCTGACCTTTGACATTTAAACCTCTATCCCCCAAGCTAAGGGTCAGAGGTAATCATGGCAAAACACTTTTTGTGGCGCCCTCTACGGAGGGGCCACATATAGGCATGTACTTTGTGAAAAGCTTCTAATTTCACTCTTGCTAGATTTACTCCTTAATTGTTTTGCTAAAATTATGCCCAGCTCAGAAATAAAACCACAATATGCTAGGATTTTATTTTATTATTGTTTTCTGATATGCACGGGATAAAATGATGTGTGTATATTCTTTGTTTAAAATACAAAATTAATGGACTTATAAAAACACCAAATAACCCGTGACCTTTGTATGGTTTAAACCAGTTTACCGCCTCTTAGAACCCGATAGACGGTGACATTTGACCATTCTAATTATGTATGTTTTGAACATGTTTGCACATGAACTAGTTGTTTACAGTGTGAAGAATCTACAACATGCTCATCTATCAGGGCACAGTTCTTTAACCCCAATACATTTGTGCATTCATTGAATGACCTTTGAAAATGTGAGTACAAAAACTCATACTTTGCAACTTAAGGTCAAATTTTGCACTATGATTGTTTAATTGAGGTTATTGATAATATGCCACTGGAATGAGGCCATTGTGGTCCATAGTGATTGCACGCGGTGCACCTAATCCTTAAACCAACACCAATTAATTATAGTTGACCAACACAACCACTGACCAATCATGAAATCACTAATTGGTTTATGACTTTATGTGCTTGAATCGACTGCTAACTGATTGTGACCAAAGACATTAGAAGCTCAGTATCTTTGTGGTGACTATCTCTGTTAAAAAACATTAATTAACGAAAATCAGTTCTGGTCAGCAGAGAAAGGAATAAATTCGGAAGACATGACTGTGTTGAAGGTCAGAAGTGTATTTGCAAAAATAATATTCATTGTAATGCCTAACTGCTGGGAAGGGTTCCTAGCAAGGTTAAGTGAAAGAAACCCCACTGGCTATTTTGTCTGTTTAAAATAGAGTTCTATGACGTAATTTTGTTATTTATTAATTAATTTTTAGCAGAATTAATAACATAAAAATGGGCTGTGCCCGTTTCATGAAGAATAACAATCGATCTTACCCTTGATTTAACAGGCCTGTCAATTTCTTGGTATTGTTTGATATGAAAGGAGGGTATGATTGTTTTGTATTAGTTTAAGTATTTCCTAGCCTCTCTTAGCCACATGGTTGGCTACAAAAGACACAGAGTATACCTTAGGATAAACTGGCATGAGTGCGCCGACCCCAAGTTTTCAACATTTCAGGATTGTTTCTGGACGGAGGTCGGGTGAAAAACGAAATTACGTTTACATGACTTTGTCGAAATTCGTCGTGTGACAAGAATGAGTGTATAGATGACTATGGGGAAGCTTACTTATTTGTGTCTTCTAGTTATCCATCATATACCCTAGGCCCTGCATAACGAAATTCAACAATATTCAATATCCAAAGCAATATCCTCACTACAATAGGCTCCCAAAACAGAACTCCGACCCCACATAATCGCAAATTGACACGAAAGCTTCATTCCATGAAGCATTTCTCTCGTATTTGATCATCTTCTACTCTTCCCTAAAAAATCATTATAATACCAAATCTAATCACCATGGAATTCACCATATCCCGTCCAGCTCACATTGGGCGCCACATTCCTTTTTTAAAGGAATTTTTATTAACAATAAAGATAATCGATCTGTTTGGGTGCAATCGAGTCATGGGTAATCACTGGGGACATGGAAAGCAAGACCAATGCCTTTGTAACATCTTACCCACAGAGTCATGTTAAACATCAAGCGTGTGGATCAATCAACACATATTTGGGATACGTGAGGACAATGGTACCACTTTCTCCAGTGGCACAACCCTTTTGTTTGAAACAATGGTACCACTTTTAGGAATAGCCTGTCGGCAAATTAATTTGGCACAAAACAATATCGCGTTACGTACTTTATATAAATCTCCGTGTTTATTTTGGTTCTCATAATCCTCACAATCTCTTATCATTATCCATATCCAATAGCCACTATCAGAGTCATTCTATACCACGTTTTCATAAATATGATTGACGTATTTTGATACCTACAAATTAGAATTAGGTGTATTTATGAACAAATATTGTCTTAATCAATAACCAAAGTCGTTTAATAACTTAATACAAAATGTTCTGATATCCGTAACTATATATCACACAAGAAACAGCAAGTGTTTTACTGATCAAGCAGACAGAACCAAGCCTGTGGAACTCCCTAAACGAAAATGTCAAAGAAGCTAAATCTTTGGAATTCTTTCAAAGAAAGTACATATTGTATCTTTTTTCTTCTTACAATTAATTGTTAGAGCAAGTTTTTATGTGTCTTGTGTGATAGTCTCTCATTTTGCTTTTCTTTTTTCTGTCTTATAAAGAGGGTGGACAGTGCTGGTCTTATTGGCCTTCCGATCATTCCATCCATAATCGTTTCGTTTAATCATCATCTGTTTTGTAGTAATGTATCTTATAAGTTTGTGTCTGTTTTTCGATTGTTGAAATAAAGTTGAAGTTGAAGTTGATGTTGACACGGACATCGAGTCACGTTGGAAAATTGAAAAGTTGTGATCTAAACAAGCAAAATATGTATAAACGTGACTTTTTAAAATCTATTTAAGAAGATATAACCTTGACATCGTCACACTGCATAGATCTGCCGATTATGAAGCATATTTTATTGTTTGTAATCGTACCCGATACAAATTGTTATAGTCAATATTATTGAACAGGGTTTTTGCACTTTGGCATTTTCCAGTCTGATGGACAAATAATTATATTTCAAAAGTCATAAGAATTTACAACAAACACCATAAATTTAGCTCACCTTTCACGTTGGAAATTGAAAAGAAGCAACCCACCCACGCAATATCCAAGGTTGCAAAACATGTATTTTTGCGACTTTGCTTTAATTATGAACTTTCCATAAAGTGAGCGTATTTTATATCACAGATTGATGTATACGTGTATCACTCAATTTCGAACTTATATCTTTCTGAACCTATGCTGAACCATGATATCTGTGTTCAATAGAAGTCCCATGCAGTAGCGTAGCCAGCAGGGGGGCAGAGTGCCACCCCTTACAAAACAAGAAAAAAGTGCCCCTCTGACAAAAAAAATGAAGAGAAAATTTGAAGGGCAAAGGAAAAGAAAAAGGACAGGGAGCCCCTTTTCCATCAAATTTCAACCACATCATAAGCCAAAAGCGTGTAAAATTGGCAGCTTAGTGTGTAGGAGGTTGCAGTGAACTAGACACTGATTGCTTGTTATTTTTATGTCCCAACAATGCGTCTGAAAACAATTTCATGCCTGTCAGATCTATTTAGTAGGAAAATGTAAGAAGGTTAAGTTAGCGATGTCATATATCATTAACCACGGTAATTGTTTTCAGAAGCATTGTTTGGACAAACATTTTAATAATAAGCAATCATTGTCTAGTTCACTGCAACCTACTACGCACTAAGCTGCGAACGTGTGGAATTAAGGAGGTATCATTAGATATTATCAGGGTGGCTACGGAGTTAGGGTCAGTCAGATTTTTTTCACCGACGGCGATTTTTTTTCGCTGCGTTTGGCGAAAAAAAAAAATTTCGCTGCCGAAGTGGCGAAGGTTTTTTTTTCCATTTTAATGTATACCTTTATACAGAGTTGGGTTGGTATTTTTTCGTATCATTGCGGCAATATTTCTTTCGTCCCATTAGTGGGCAAAGTTAGTTTTTCAAAAAACTCCCTAACCGTACTTTAATATAGTCGGGTATTTTGTCGAACCACAACGGTTTTAGAATAACATAATATTTTGATTTAACAAAACATAACACATCGCAAACAACGGCCCCCCAGGCCCGGGTGGTAGGGAAGGGGCAGTATAGTGTAAACTGAGTATCTGTTCGACTCTCTTAAATTCGGGTATACCGGGTGTCCCAAAAACAGGTTACATGTAGTTTTTTGAAAATAATCTAAGTTAATGTTTAGAGAATAAAGATATTGTTTTTAGCCGCTGGAGTGCATCTATCGTCTCATATAACACGGGCGACATCATTATTTTAAGTATATAAAACAACGAGACGAAGCCGATACCTTTATTCTCATTCTTTAACACTTCAATTCAAACAAAAATATTTTAAAAAAGGATTACAAATTTTAATCAAATTAAATCCTCCATTTTGCAAGGAATTACCTAGGCCTTGAAATCGATTATTCCCGTTGAATTGTTATGCGCCTCCGATTGGTTCAAATAGCGAGTACGCGTATTGCGTGTATGCACACGCTCTGACCCGTGTTATATCGTGTCATATCACACGGGTAAGAACCAATAAGATTGCAGGAACGTTATCAAGTGTTTAAGAATAACAAATATAAATATCCTTTTCATGACATAATCTATCTACCCTCTACTAGTATCCCTGTGAGTGTCTAGTTCACAAGATACGTACTTTAACCCACATTCCAGTATATGTAATTAACTTGTTTACAAATACGCCGGCAAACGCTTGAAATAACTTGGGAACATTGTACTCTTTTTAAAGATTGCATTAATATTTGGTTATTTGGTTAGTTTCAGTGTGTGTAAAGCCATTCTCAAATTCTACGTGTACTTATCTGTCACGAAATGATATATATTTTGCTAGCATAAATGGTGCAAATAAGGCCAAATTAGTGGGGCGTCACCTTTAAACTAACAATAAAGGAATCTCAAACTAAACAGACGAATTAAACGAGTCAGCATTCATTTTGCTATTACTGGGTCCCCTCCACACCAAACAGGCGTTGTGACTGTCGAATTGGGTGGATTATTGTGTTGTAAACTTTCATCATATTTTGTGTCTATGTGTAATACGAGTGATGAAATGCAGTTTAAAATCTCCAAGGCCGCATCATTTCACATTTTAGGTCCGATGGACACGACGGTCCCAGCTATGGCTTCCATTGAGGTGTAGGAGTGCGTGAAATTGGATTTGTCTGTAGCGTAAAGCACCGCCTTGACACATATATTTTTTTTTTCATTTTTATTGAAATCGGGTAATAAGCAAGAACAGGTGATACATATATCGGCTTGACATTTAAGTTTTGCATTTGGTTTTGCTGACGCTGCATACCGGATTAATTACTGTCCGTGGGAAATATGCCGACTTAATTTTCACCATATGTTTTGAATTTACAAAGAGAAGTATTTAATTTGGTAAATAAAATAACAAAAAAATTTTACCTACCCTATCAGTTTTGGATCACCTTCAGTGCTGTAGATGTCCGCTTCGTCTAATTTGGACAGTTCCATTTGACTGAAAGTATTTGCCGCCGGAAATAGTATTTTATCGATAGAAACGTTTACAATATAGTCACGAAGTTGAACAAAATACACAAGTTTGCTGCACAGTAGTGTTTACCGCCTTTGCATTCAAAGGTACAGGAAGACCACCCGCTGTGTAGAAGGTCACTTCGAGGCTTACTGTCTACAAGCTGTTATGGCAGCGCGGAGATAGTCAAGTGCATATTTGTAAATACGTATTTATAAATATAGTCGAAGTACACTGTTCAAGCATTCAATATTTGTATACTATATATTTTACTAGTCCTTGTATCCAGAAGAAAAAATTTGTATGATTATATCAATAATCAAAGTACTTTAAAAATTGAACCCTTTATGACCTTTTAGTGACATCTTTTTGGTGTGTTTTTGCCACCAAAGTTTCTAGTATTTCAAGGTCGTCACCAGAGATTGCAATAGAGCGAGAAATATGAAACAATAAACAAGACCAATTATATGGTGACAATGGATTACTTATTGATGTGTTACCTGTCAAATGAAAACAAATAATTGGGCACTGAACATATACACTTGTTGATTAAATTAGGACATTACACTATACCTGTAAGATGACCTTGGTTAAGAGAGCACCAACTACTCACTTTTCCAGTAAAATACAGAGCTACACAACAATAACAGGACCCCTCCCCTCCACTGCAGCAATGTGAGAGCAATATAAATCCATTTTCACCGGGATTTTTACCCATGAAATACAATCATCAATCATGTTTTATATAGCAATTTGTGCCGTTTTAAAACAATCTGATATTGCAATGAAACGGCAAATTTGTCATTTTCATTATTTTCTACAGACATCATTTTATAGTTACAGTACACTTGAAAAAGACTAGGCATACCCCATAACTGCAAGTGGAGGGGTAGATATAAATAACTGACATACGTACGGTGTCACCGTGTGTGGTGTAGGGGAGGGGGCCGCTTGAATGGATTGGGTGATTCAACTCCGGACTTGGACTCAAGTCTGGACTTAAGTCCCTTTTTCAGTGGACTCTGACTTAATTTAGACTCTGATTTTACATGTTATTTTATGGTTGCAAGTAAGTTATGCTCAATGCTAGTTTCACTATCTCCAATTGAGGCTCCCCTCAACACTCAGGTGAAAACATAAAATTTGTGAAATGTCGACAGTTTCAATTACACGGTGCTCTATTATAATGCATGTCCCCATTTTCCATATTCCTTTTCAAAAACATAGATTATGTGATATTACCATTAAATTCAAGTTACAACCAAAAGCAGATCGAGGGTATTTAAACTTGTATATAGTATCCAGAGTTGAACATTTACCAGGACCTCTACAGCAGCAAGACCCCAGTAGCAGGCCCACATTTAGTCTCAACCAGTGATCCCAATATACCACCCATCAACGCAGATGAAATAAAATCTGCCCTTAAAGATATGAACATATGAAAGTCACCAGGAGAGACAGAATACCAGACAATTGGAGTAATGACATTATCATCCTTCTTCATAAGGAAGGCGAAATCACCGATCTAGGAAAACTATCGTCTGTCAAGCCGGATTTAGAGGCGAACTCTCTACCACAGATCACCTACATGTGGTTAACCAGATCATAGACAACGAAAATGAATATCAGCAATATTGGTTTTCGTAGACTATGGCTTTCGACACCATTGAAACCCCAGTTGTGCAACAGGCCCTGGTTGACCAGGGAATCGCACATATGTCAACATAATCAAGGACATAATACAGTAAAGGAACAGATACCTTCCGGGCGACTACACTCTAAGAGCAAGAAAATCAACATTTACCGGAGGTTCGATACCATGTCACCAAAAGCTTTCAACGCAGCTCTGGAGCCATCATACAAAAGCTTGACTGGGAAAAGTAGGGAATCAACGTCAATGGGGAGAAGATAAGCCACCTGAGATTTGCAGATGATTATCATAATCTTTGCAGAAAACCCTGATGATATGTAGTCTCTGCTGCAAACCCTCAACAATGGAAGTAACCAAGTGGGGCTGAAGATCAACATGATTAAGACCAAAAGCATGTTCAACACAGACTTGTCATCACAAAGCATATCTACATTCACCAAACATCACTAGAAGAAGTAGAAGAATATGTGTACTTCGGTCAAGTTGTTAAAATGAGCCACAACCACTTTGACGAAGTTAGAGGAAGATTAACAACAGTATGGGGTGCTTTTTGGAAAATTGAATGAGGTGATGCAATATGCAATAATATCTATAAAATGTTCAAAAGGAAAGTCTACAACCAGTGTTGTAGCCATCCCAGCCATGACATGCGGCTCAGAAACTTGGGCCATGACTCATAGAATGGAGCAGAAGTTGAGAGTGGTTCAACACAGTAGGCCTATGGAAAGGAGTATGCTTGGGGTCACATGACGATGACATAGGATGATGATGATGTTATCGTTGAAAATCTGGAAAATGTGGCACAACATCCAATGGGGGTAAAAACAGATAAATACACACATTTAATTGTATGTATTTATTTGGTTTTCCCCCCCCCCCCCTTGGATGTTGAGGAACCTTTATTGCTGTTTATTAATTTACCCTTTGTTACTGTGGCGCACACTAGTGTCCATTTGGATCAAACCTTTGGTTCCCTGCTGGTCAGTTGGAATAGGATTTTCAAGGTTTTACATTTTATATTTTCATTGACTTGTATTACTCAGAAGTGATAGGCCAGTTAAAGGTGAAGTTAATTGAGACATAAATCCGTGAAAATCTGTATTCAGATTTTTCAACAGGTCACTTTTTTTTTCCACGGAAAAATATCTCCCAAATTTAACAGATCATTCATCTGCGGCGGAACCGGGGGCCAGGGGGTCAGTGGCCCCTCCACTTTTTTCGACCGGGGAGCCTACCCCACCACTTCAATCAAACCCATAATGTACTGAGCATAAATAAAAATAATCGATTCTGTATTCTAGACCCTTAAAAAAGGGTAAAAATGATGCACCAAATGGCTTCAATTGGACCTTTATTTTGCAATTTTCCAGCTCCCCTGTGTTTATACACAGTGTGTATGGATAAACAACTTCCCCTTTTCCCTTCTGCTGTGCTTCTGTCAACACTAAAAGCAATAATTTATACAATAACAGTGAAAACTTGTGGCTTTTGGGCCTTCATTTAACCCATTTTTGATTTTTTTTAGAATAAAATTGTACACAATAATAGTGCCAGAATGGTCCAACAAATGGCTTCAATTGCGCCTTCAGTTTGCAAAAGTCCACCCCCCCTCAGACACCAACCTGCGTTTACCCTTTTTGTTTATGCTTTGGACACCCGGCACTTAATTTAACTTAATAATTTATACAGTTAAGGGGGTACTACACCCCTGCCCAATTTTGTGCCTATTTTTGCATTTTTCTCAAAAATTATAGCGCATTGGTGACAAGTAAGATTATGTATATTATATGGGCAAGGACTACAACTACTGCCCTGAAAATTATATTTCAGCACAGACAACAGTTGTGGAGTTACAGTCAAAAATGAGGGAAACCCAATATTTGATCAATAAATCAATAACTACTTGTCTTTGAGTCACTGAAATTCCAGTGTAGTAACTGGATTCCTTGCCCCTATATACATAACTTTTGTTACCGTACCAGTGTTTCATTAGTTTTTGAGAAAAATTCAAAAATAGTCACAAATTTATCAAGGGGTGTAGTACCACCTTAATAGTAGTGAGAACTTGTCCACGAATGGCTTTTTTAGCTTCATTTTTTATCAATTTTCGGCTTTACTAAAATTGTAAACAATAATAGTACCAAAATAATCCACTAAATGGTTTCAATTTTTAAAGTACTTTGAAAATTTGCAAAAGTTTCTCACTTCTGAAGGAGCCACATCTCCCTCAGACACCCCTTGCTTCGCGCAATTGCGACGCGATGACCGCCCCCCCCCCCCACTTTCAAAATCGTTCCGCCGCCGCTGAGATCATTAACCAAACAGACAATAATTATTTTCAGACGCATTGTTGGGACGCAATTTTAAGCAAGCAATTAGTATTGTAGCAATCACTATAACCTCCTACGCTCTATGCACTTTGAAGGCAAATGTGACCATCCACCACGAAATAGTAAAGTCGGCTCTAGATCATTTTCTGTTTATTGCAGATTTTGAAAGAATTCACTTTCAGCTTCAAAATGACACCTCAACATGAACATGTATATCCCAATGATTGTCGTGGTAGCCCGGGTGGTAGAGAGGGGGACACCATGATAGTGTAAATGAGTATGTGTTCGATTTGATTCAATTCAAAATATTAAGTGATTAAGGTGGTACTGCACCCCTTGATAAATTTATGACTATTTTTGCATTTTCTCAAAAAATAATAACACACTGGTAACAAAGGTTATGTATATTATAGGGTCGAGGAATCAAGTTACTACACTGGAATTTCAGTGACTCAAGACAAGCGGTACGTTATTTATTAGAATGTACCTCATTTCTTAACATAGGATTGATATAGGATATCACTGTGTATGCTCATACGTGTTGGTAGATAATCAAGCAAAGTAGATTTACATCATGCAGTTATTGTTAACTACGTGTATGCACACAACACAGGGACACTCACATAGGTAATTGACCCGTACTAGTAGCGCTGTGCTGTGGGTATAGGGGGTGTTTCCATAACCTGACCACCTTTCTGACTACCTTTTCTGACTACCTTTTCTGACCATCTTTTTTGACCTTCTTATTTGACATTATTTTGATGTTTGCTTCATTTTTATTATCTTTACACTTTGCACAATAATGTTGTACCATTCTGGATGTTAAGTGACATAAAATTGAAATTATTAAGTGAAATTTGTTTTGTTTTTCCATACTTCCATGGTTTTTCACAGGGCAGTTAACTTCTCAGTTTAGAGAGGATACAGTTATCATTTCAGGTGCTGGGTCAATAATCAATAAAGTAAACACAATTACCACTTCACAAGGTCATATTCATGATATTTGTCAAACATGCCCTGATATATTATTAGCCTTGGGTGCAGCATGAATGTGGATATGGGTTTAAGAGTATACGAGGTATTGTTGGTCGAAGCAGATTTTCATTATCTGAATCATGTGAATCAATATATTATTGGACCTAATACAAAAGTATATCTGTGATATTTGAATTATTCTACAAGCTCGCTATGAATAAGCCCAATCGCCATAACTTTCAGTTTTTTGGGACACTTTGAACTCCGACATATCTGGAAAATTGCTGTAATCATTAATTTATTATTGTAATAATGTTATCATTATAAATAATAAAATAATTAATTTATACAATAATCAAATTTTTGGGTTTGTTTTTATTCTAGTAACACGTTTTAAATTATATTTTGTACGCTCAAAACCCCAATTTTTCTGAATTTTTCCGATAGGTCAAAGGACAAAGTGTCCCAAAACTGCAAAATGTGTCCCACAATGCATTGCAAACTTCCAATGCCGATTGGGCTTATTGAGCAATGCAATTTTGCTAAAGCTCACTACCATTTGCAAGGTGCTGTGAACTACTTTGTTTTCTGCTGCTTCGACCAACAATACATCGTATACCCTTAATTGTCCATCAGACAGACAAAAGTCTGAACAGGGAAGTGCTGAGGGTACACTAGGAGCACTTGTTCGAATGAAGTCAGGAAAATTTACCATGAAAGTGTTGTAGTTTTTAAGTTTAAAGTTTTTATTTGGAAATTGCTTTTACATCAATGGCACTCGATCCGATGGTGCATCCAAGACATTAAATATACAAACAAAACTGTAGTAAACAAAACAAAATAAAAGGATACTCGACAAGCAAAAGGTACAAATAAATAATCTAAAGTGAGAAAGAAATAACAACCATGTACCCTTAAAATGTTGTTTATCTATTTACAAGTCCTAGAGAAAAGTTGCAAATTATCACCCAGCAGGACTGTCTATGATTATGGTGTAAAACACTGGGATCCAAAACATTCTCATCTATTAGTGCACAGTTCTTTAACTCTGATACATTTGTACATTCATTGAATGACCTTTGAAAATTGGGGTACAAAAACCTCATACTCTACAACTTGAGGTCAAATTTTGCACTATGATTGTTTAGTTAATGTTATTGGACTATGGCATTGGGATAAGGCCATCAAATATCACAGGGCTCACTGTAAAAGCTGGTCAGAAAAGGTAGTCAGAAAAGGTAGTCAGAAAAGGTGGTCAGGTTATGGAAACACCCGGGTATAGGAGATGAACTAGTTAGCGTCATATATCAAAAGTATAAAAGCTCTGATTTTAGTACTTGCACTATGTTTCAATTATTTATTCTTTTCAAAATACCTAAATTTCTAATCCGGTACAAGCTTTAATAACGGGGGAGCATGCATTTGTATGAGAAAGGAAATCTAACATCTTATCCAAACTCCCGTGTTAATCCAATGCACATTTTACTTCACCGGGCCGTCCTGACTTGGTCACGTTTGGAAGAGGAGTGCCACCAAACCATAATAGGCACAAATTTAGTACTTTCTGTCAATCAAGTATGGTTTATTTTCTACATGTCAATCTTGAAATTATTAGCATAATCCTTATAATAACGGTGGAGCGCCTTGATGAGTAAATGATAGCAAACCAGTGAAAAATCCCCAAAACTCCGTCAGTGGAGCTCCACCGTGACCTTTCCAGCCATAAACACACTTGGTGAAGATTAAACCGAAATATGCTGTACTAAACCATTATAGTATTACAGTGTGTGCCAGTCTGGTGGTGGTTTTAGAGCGAGTGAGTTTCTGGTGGAGTGTAAGAGAGAGTGGAGGCCTGGTGGGGTATTAGAGATATTAGAGAGAGAGTGTGTGGTCGAGTTTAGTGGTGTAGGCTTGGTAGGGTATTATGTGTTATGAGCATTATATGCATATCGGTTTTCGGTTGTGAATAGGGGAAGGGGGTTAGGTGTGGTCACGGGCATAGATATTCGTGTTTGGTAAAACACAACTGTGCCATCTAGTTTAGTTTCTGCTTCTGCTGCAAAATATCCAAAGGACTATATTGCACTATTGTTTTCTAATTTTGACAACGTTCCTGACATTTTGGCATAAACACGTGTAATCCTAAATCGGTGACCATCTTTATTCACTTAGGAAAAAAACATAAGTTTGCGAAAATTGGTTAATATCATATTATAATATGTTTGCGATTATAATGGAACATAATAATTAATTTTATATCAATTTTAAATGCATTCTTCTGCGATATGCATTTATAGTTATTTGTATATACAAATGTGTTTATAGTTTCATCTATGTCTAAATGAAAAAGTGTGGTATATAGGTGAGAATAACTTTAAACCAACAATGCCAGAAAGGAAATTCCTATGTATCAAAGTAACACTTCTCTTTTAACAAAAGCAGTTAAATAAAGCTAGGATGCCAGAAATCCAAAGTAACTGATATTTTCCATATCGTTAATATATTTAATGCCCGAAGCGTTTTATGGTTGGGTGATTATAGATGGATATACCCCGCAATTAGATTCATCAGATTGTCGTTGGTGATTATAGTTTTGACATGCGGACTAAAATTGATTAATACTTTCATGGCACTTTTTTGTAGTCCAATTGAAGCAGATATAGCATGTGCTTTCAACCGCGGTACTGACTTTGGGATAGCTTCCAGAATTCAAATTTGCATTAGAGAATGAATTTGGAGAAAACCTTCTGATAATTATAAACACTCGCTGAGCAGCAAGACCTTCCCTCTAAGCTTTTAATCCGATAAGCTGATTATCTATTTGTTTTCATGAATTGGAAGACATTCTTTGATGTATTACTGAGCTCAATCATCTGAGATTACTGGAGCGTGAGCCACCCAGGCTGATGGCTCAGCATAGTAATTTATTAACAGAAGGTTTTCTCCAAATTCGTTTCCTAATGGGGATAGGTTCCATAATTCAACCTGCCTGAAAATTCCTTAACGTATTTGCAACCAATTATTCAAGATCATAATTAGATTTGTTTCTATAATAAAATAAATTTCTAGATTTAACAAATGGACTGAAGTTTCTTTTAAAATTTTGCAAATTGAGTTCGGGCCTTTGTTTGTTTGTTTGTTTTTGTTGGTGGTGGTTTTTTCTTTTCTTTTTCTTTTTTTCTTGTTGTTTTTTTGTTTAAAAGCAATGATAAAAGTGTAACAAGATGCACCAAATGGCTCCAATTGGACCTTCAGTTTGCAAAATTGTCCACCTTTTGAGGGGTAACATTTTCCAATAGATTAACCAATGGACTGACGTTTCCTCTATTCATCTGCTGATGTTGGCGGTGTCCGCTGTTGGGGAAACGTCTTGTTACAGCATCTCATCCCCTGCCCCCCACACCGGACACCGCCAACATCGGCACATACCGCTGAGGGAGACGTCGCTGTAATTATGTGACTATGGACGTATCCAGGGTCCCTCCGGATTTTAATCCCCCAACATCCTTTCTCTGTGCACCATCAACGACAGAGAAAATAACAAGGATCGTATCATGGCGCAACATAAATTCATTTTCAAGCTCGGCACTGTTCAGCCTGATGGCTTGAACAGCAAATTTGAAAGTTTTAGCTAATATATCTTTGTTTTTCATTTATCTGCGGCTCTATATAATTTTGCATTATTTGACCACGTATCCAGGTGGTGGATGACGTGCATTCCCTAAATTCAGTAAATTTTCATCGTCAACCGTGTATTTGAATGGGATTATTTTGAAATTTTAAAACGCTTGAAATATCACAAACAAATAGGCCTATGTTGATAAATAATATAAATACAAGCTAAAACCGTTGGGGTTCGATAATGAACCCCACAAAACTAACCGAGTATATGGAAAATGCCATACGGCCGGGCGGTTTCACGAGTTGCCGGCTCGATCATGTCATCCGCCGCCTGCACGTATCTGCTGTACTACTTTTTGTAGTTGTAATCATTTTCTTACCTTCCACTGTTTTTGTAGACAAATTTTGTCATAAGGGATGTTTTCTTCTCCTTTTTGTTTGGTTTGTTCATTCATTATCTCATTGTGTAAGTGCTTGGTCATTACCATTGTGGTTTTTTTTCCTTTGTTCATGGCCAAACACACATTTGATATACTGTAGTACTGTCTATATTGAGAATAATATAAATAAATAAACAATCAATAAAAATTTTTTAGGATAAGGTGATAAAGATAGCGCCAATTTTATATGTTTTGTAAACAAAAATTGTGATGGCGCTGCGCTGATAAATTAAGCATGTCGCCTGACACATAAAATTCAACATAAGATCCGTTTGTTAATTGCATATATAACAAGTCATAAACTATATATTTTGGAAATTTCAAGAGTATCCAATGTTTCATTTGGAAGAGGCAGACGTTTCAATAAACATCAATATTGTAGGGACCAATCATTTTGATGCACCATATAGCGCGCTCTCTGGCTGTACAGGGTGTTAATACGCCATCGTGTGGTGATCTGTAAATGCAACTGGCGTGCCATGGCGGTGTCATTTTACATGGAGAATAATCGACGTGGGCTTTACAAATAATTGCCAGAAATCACCTAAATGTGACAACATGTACCTGAACTGATATTTGTAATTCCATACAACTAGTTCAAATATTTCCACTTACTTGCAGACGTTTCGGAAACTCACAGTTTTCTTTATCGATGCTATTGTTGCAATTACGACCTGTGTACATCAGATGAATTTTGCTGCTTAGCAACCAAGTTGCCAGTTGATTTTTCTTCAGCTATCAGATCGTCAAAGACGTGACTCAAGTTGTATTGCCTCTCGTCTCTGTTCATGGATTTCCCCCCGCTTTCTGATGGTGATCGCCTGCTTTATCCATCTCTTATATTTATCACTCTCCTTGCCTACAATTCTAGCCTCCTCCCAATTGATGACGTGATTGTTGTCTACTACGTGGTCGGTAATGGCCGATTTGTGAACAAAAGATTGGGATGACTTTCTGGTGGTTCTGGTTTTATTTTTCTCAACCTCAGTTTTGTGCTCCTCCAGTCGTTTACCGAACTTTCTTCCTGTCTCCCCAATGTATGAAAAAATCACAGTTTTTACATGGAATTGAATATATAACGTCCGTGGAATGATAAGGATCTCGCTTGTCCTTGGGATGGACCAGAAGATTCCGCAGCGTACAATTGGGTTTCATGGCTGTGAGATGTTGTAAGATTTAAAAACTCTCGAGATGCGCTCTGAAACATCCTCCGCGTAAGGTATAACAACTAAGCCTTTTGACTTGATGGAATCGTCTTTCTTTGGTCTGTCTTTCTTAGGTTTCGGCTTAGCCATCTGGTTTTTTACTTTTTCAATACTCCATTCTGGGTAACCACAATTTTGGAGAGCCCCTTTGATGTGAGTTTCCTCCTCTACCTTGTCTTGCTCTTCTGTGACTATTTTGTTCTCTTTCTGTCAAGGAGGGTACGCACGACGCCAAGTTTCTGGTGGAGAGGGTGGTGTGACCTAAAGTTCAAGTATTGGTCGATGTGTGTTGCCTTCCGATATACCATTATCTTAACTGACCCATCATCACCAAACAATGTGTCCAAAAATGGGAACTTACCATCTGCTTCTTTCTCAAAGGTGAATTTGATGGAGTCAGTGTCGTCAGCTTGATTCAGGTGGTCAGTGAGATTATTAACTTCATCCTTGCAAACAATTTCCAAGATATCATCCACAGAACTCTTCCAATGGAGCAGTGACGATGGCAATGTCTTCCAGGTGTTCCATGAAAATATTGGTGGCCAAAGGTGAAACGGGGCTGCCCATAGCTGCGCCAAAAAGCTGCCTGTAAATTTAAGTGGTAGAGAGGATGAAATCCAATAATTCCACTATGTCTTCTGTTGATAAGTTGAAGCCGTGGGATTTATTGTAATATTTCAACCAACCTTCCTTCTGAAGTCTTTCTTTAACAATGTCCAGAACTTTACTCAATGATGGGCGTGCATGTGAACAAAGAAACCACATCGTGGGAGTTTAATATATCCCCTTCCTCTATCACTACATCCACTAACTCCTCAGCTAAAGACTTTGAGTTCAACACATGGTGAGTGGAATTTCCTACCATAGGGGCCAGGATGTCAGCGAGCCACCTTGAAGATTCATATCCTATGATGGAGGTGTAATCAACTAAGGGTCTGAGCGGCGCGTTAGGTTTATGGTTTTTCATGGAAAACCATGAACAGAGACGAGGGGCAATACAACTTGAGTCACGTCTTTGACGATCTGATAGCTGAAGAAAAATGAACTGGCAACTCGGTTGCTAAGTAGCAAAAATCATCTGTTGCACGAAATATCTTAAGGTTAGCAACTATTTTAAACTGTTGCGATTTGGTAGTTCACAACACCTTGCAAATGGTAGTTGCCTTTGGCAAAAATTGCATTGATCATGTCATACCGAGTGTGTAGAAGAATTCAAATATCACAGATCAGATATACTTTTGCAGATCCTGTGGTTCTTGAGTTATGTTGTAAAGAGGGCTGAAACAACAATACTTTAGTGAAACGTACATAACTCATTCTTTGTAATAACACTAAATCAAACAAGTTTTCAAGGTATATGATTTGTAGAATGAACTTTTTCAAAGTGTTATTGTTCAATAATATAATTGATTTTATTTTTGGCTGCGAATAATACTTAGTCTACCCTTAAATCTGGATGCTGAACAAGTCCTGTTATAATTATCATTTTTCGACCTTGACTTTGCGGGAGTAGGTCGATATGTTAATAGAGGATTAGCATTAGTGAAGAGTTTTAATAAATAATTTGAACTTCTAGGAGAATATTCCTTTACGGAGCTTTATAAAGCATTTTATGTACAAGTAAAGTATTGTATCATATTGATATGTTCTACAATACGAAACAATCAAAAAGTATAAACTTCTGACATAAAGGTTAACATACTACAGTCTATATAGTACTTACACATAAGTAAACTTATTGTTATGAATTCATCCGACTATTCTCGTTAAAGTACATTTGGCATTAACAATAATTCCTTAGAGACTATATTAAAACATATTAATGGAATTGTGTCGTTATCATTTTGTTAATAAAGACTAGCTATACAAGTAGCACTGTTATTGTCTATCTTTGTTGTTGAAATTCTGAAATGAGTTTTCCCATGGATGTAGGTATAATATTAATAATATAGGAGACTTGCGCCTTTGCATCTCTGAATGTTATAACATGATTCATAAAATGTGTCTTGGGCCACTGTGGTCAGCGAAAATTTGAAAATCACAAAATTTATTTTATTATTTGTTATGGATACTGCATGCCAAACACTTCAGACATGCTACAACAATAAACGCTCGGAACGTACGATCATTTATTAGTTTTTCAAACAAAACATCGTGTAGAACCAAATTTTAGACTTAAACAGCTAAAAGCGATATCATGCTAATGTATACCGATGCTTTCGAGTCATTTTTCAAATTTAAATTTTCCCTCTTTTACAAAATTATTCACTTTTACAGCATTTTATAAAGCTTTTCGGATATAAAATGTATCTATCTATGACAAAATTGGTGGCGCTATTTAGTAACTGAAAATTACTCTTTCAAGCTTTTAATATAAAAAATTTCTTTTATTTTTTGATGAAATATGTTTATAAAAATTTCTTTGCTGCTTATTTCACCTATACAGTATTGATCACCTAACCTTGCAAATTAATATAATATGATTTAGGATAAATAGCGCCATCTATAGTTGGCATTTAGTTAATAATGAAGCCAATTCTATATACATCAAACAAAAACTATGTAGTTATGGACCTTTTCGTTTAAACAGCAATTGGTCCTACGACCACCACCGATGATCTGCAAACCACGGCAAACACAGATGCTACAGGTACGATTGCTTGATTCATTCATGTTTATTTTAAATAAAAAGACAAAATACAATTTCATGTTTCTGTTATTTTGCATAAATAAAGTTTATATCAGATGTGTAGACCTGATGAGAAATGGCGAAATGTAGAAATGTAGCTTATGTCATGACAGTTTTATGTAAAATGTCCAGGGGTAGCTAGCTACCTGTATTTGCAATAATAAACTCTTGGAATGTACGTCAAGCAAACTTATTAAGTTCCTTAAGGGCTGGGGTATGAACGTTTGGACAGTATTTATTTTGGGACATTAGAGCACATCAGACATATCGAATTGCATTCTGAATACGAAGAATGTCATTCTGATATCAAATAATTTTGATTTTTGAAATTCGCAATTTAATACACATTTTATGGCAAATCATTAAAATTGATATTTTTGATATTTAACAGTACTTGAAGTAAACTTTATAAATCTGATGATTTATACTTAAAGTGTATGTAGGTGGGATGAAAAGCCGACGAAAATTTTGACCTTTCGTATTGAAGATATGGATTTTTTTCCCAAAACACCAAAAAAAATAAGGTCTTTTTGGGAAAAAAATCCATATCTTCAATATGAAATGTGAAAATTTTCAATTGACCGTCGGCTTTTCCTCCCTGCTACATACACTTTAAGAATATATCATTAGATTTATATAATTTACTTCGAGGACTGTTATATATCAACAATTTGAAAAATATAAAATTTTTATAATTTGTCATAAAATTTGTATTATATTGTGATTTAAAAAAATGAAAATTATTTGATATCAGAAAGACATGCTTCGTATTCAGAATGCAATTCGATAGGTCTGAGGTGCTCTCATGTCCCAAAAAATACTGTCGAAACGCAATAAACGCTCATTTTGGATCCCTTAAGTAGTTTATAATATGCACCTTCACCAATTGGTCATACGACCACTACCGAGGACTATCATCTGCAAAATTGTGAGGCTTTGGCACAAACTGCATCGCTCAATTCATAGCGAGCGTGTAGAAGAATTAAAATATCACAGATATACTTTTATAGGTGCTGCGGTTCTTGAGTTACGTTGTAAAGAGGGCTGAAACAACAACACTTTTGTTAAACGTACATAACTCATTAACAACAATAAATTAAGCAAGTTTGCAAAGTATACGATTTGTAGAATGAACTTTTGCAAAACATCAAGGTGTTAATTTTCAATAATATATTGATCTAGATAATGAAAATCGATTTTTAGGTTGCTTCGACCAAAAATACCTCGTCTACCCTTAATTTGCCATTTTGTCTGGCTAAAACTAGTGTAGAAATAAATTTGTATCGCATTCCACGGTTGGTGACTTCATATGAATGGTGTATTTTTGTGCATTCATTGGGCCATTGCATATCACTTGTTGTTCACCTACTGCTGAACTCGAATCCAATATTTACCTATAACCAGGAACTAAATGTTAAAAATTGAACTTGAACTTGAATAAAGTACTGTGTCTACATACAATTACGCGCGGTTTAGCGTTGGCCAGTGTTCACTCTGTTTTATCAGCTCTCTAGTATTATATTGAGTAACAGGAAATAATGAAACGAATAATACTAAGTTTACATGTGTTGCAATATGTTACTTCATTGAATGAGTTTTCTGTACTGAGGGTTTTTAGTAAATCATGTTTGTGATTTGTTTTTTGATGTATTTCACTTGTAATCTTGTGGCTAATTTGGCTGAAGGTAAGTACAGTAAGCTTTCATTATATTCACAAATTCTCTTCAGCTCCTTGTCGTTTGGAATACCTCAAACAATGAAAATAAGAAAATTCATGTTGTACACATAGACGAGTCAATTTACGTATGAGCTAGACAAAAATGGAATGTTTTGCTTGCTAATAACTCCAAGCACCCTCTCCTGAACAACATATCCAAAAAGGAGAAAAAAGGGCACAAATTTCAAAATTGGGCGAGTATGGATTAAAAAAAACCATCTAATCGTATTCCTCTCATTATCAGGATATAGAAAAAAGTATAGTTTGACCTATCTACGATGTACAGTTCTTGAGTTATATGCATAAAAGTTAAAATGTTAAAATGTGGTCTCGGCCATTTTGAAACGAATGAAAGCATTCTTAAATTTTACCCCAAGTATAACATCATACTATAGTCTAAATACATTTTTTTAATCCTTGAGACATGACAGACAATAACACAGTTTTCAGACATTTTAGAATTTTAACCCCTGTTTGGACCTTTGTCCCATTTCAAATCTTATAAAACAATTCCCACACGGCGGATTTAATTTGATTTTGTTGTTCTGCAAGACAAGGAAACTATTTTCTAAAGATACGAAAATTAACATTTTTTCTGTTCAAAATCAATGTAGTCGCAGAACTACATTTGTGATGCTCAAAGCATGTTTGGATCGCACTTCACGGTTGGTGAACTTTTTCTGTTTATTCAATGACCCATTATTATGAATTGGTAGTTCACCTACTGCTGAACCCAAAGAAATCTAATCTTTATTCCAATATTTACATGTAACCAGGATATAAATGTATTTGCTGTCGTAGACGTGACATCACATTGGTGACCACGGAGTGTTACCATAGCGAGAACCACAATGGCGGTATCAATGTATGGAGATCAAATTTTTAAATTACCAGTCATATTTAAGACCTGCAACCTTGTGATTTCAGAAGGAAAACATCTCGCAAAAGCTTGCTAAAACTTGATTTTCAAACAGCAGAACATCGACGTGTACAGTAGTGTGGGCCAAAAAACACCTTTTTTCTCGGATCGACTTGGAACTCTCGGAGAATTTAACTGGGGTACATAGTAGTATTGTGCTGAAATATCAGTAATATCGGAGCATGTTTCGCCCAGGCAGTAGATTTTCACAAAATCCCTACTTTTTGCTATTTCTTACTGTATAACTCTATATAGAAATCAGTAGAAACAATCTGGGAAAAAGTAGGCATTCAGATGCCATCTAACCAATATTAAACACTTTGGGTAGTTTGTTTGGATCCTCTAGAACATCACCAAATAGCAAGCCGTCTCCAATTGGTTACCATTATTTTTGCTAAAGACACGCATGTAAGTCAAATATTAATGATATTTGAGTTGCTATATTAAGGGGTATGGGTAGCATTATGGAGAATTTCCCCAGTTCTACTCAGTCAAATTTCCCAAATGCGGTATTGTTGCATAGATATGAACTGCAGCATTGTCAAAAATAAATGCTATATGATTTTCGGTTATCCATGTTTTGACCAGAGGTCAAAAGGTCACACAACCTTGAAAATTACTACAAATTAGGCATCACATGACCCTTTAACCCCTGGTCATGTCAGAGCTGCTCTAAATTCATATCTCATGTATTGTTTGTACTGTTGCAGTTCGTATCTACCCAACAAGACCAAGATTGTGAAATTTGACTCAGTAGAACTGGGGAAATGCTCCATAATGCTACCCCTACCCCTTAATTTAGCAACTCAAATATCATCAATATTTAACTAAATACAGGTCTATAGCAAAAAAATAATGGTAACCAATTGGAGACTGCTTGCTATTTGGTGATGTTCTGGAGGGTCTAAACAAACTACCCAAATTGTTTAATATTGGCTATGATGTCATCTCAATGCCTACTTTTCCCAGGTTGTTTCTACTGATTTCTCTATATAATGACAAATAAGTGGGGATTTTGTGAAAATCTACTGCCTGGGCGAAACATGCTCCGATCTTACTGATATTTTAGCACAATAGTAGTATGTACCCTAGTAAAATACTCCGAGAGTTCCAAGTCGATCCGAGAAAAAAGGTGTTTTTTGGCCCACCCTAGTGTACAGTGTAGAGAGCGTTGTCATGCAAAATGTGTGATCAGGGCCGTGACACTCGTATTCAATCCCTGTATAAAAAATGAAGTCACTTCGCCGGCAGTTTGAGTGACGGTTGCTATGCCGGTTGCTATGCATCGAGGTGGTAAGCCTAAAACTTACGTACTTGTGAACGGCTATGATGCGCGTTACTGCTTTATTGGTCAAAAGGAGTTATCCTGTTTTTGATTGACAGTTGCTAGGGCATCGAGGTGGTAAATTAGTCTTAGTTTCAGACCTGCAAGTACAGGTACGATTGTAACGCAATTTGAAAGTATGTTTATTTGTTTTAAGAAAGAAATACCATTTTCATCAAATTTTATATTAGTAGAGATAATATTAGACCCATATTTTACTTGTTTTATTGAATTTCGAGCTAATTTTATGTATGAAATGTGCACATTTTAGACCGATACAGTGCAAACGACACTCCGTCTTGATCAAGTCTAACATCGTCAGGCTAAAATCTCCTCAATCTTGAACGACTGTCGAGGAAGTCTATTTCGAGCTATTTTTCCAAGATGGCGCACATCGACTGCCAATTATTCGGACCCTTTCCGGCAAAAATACAGCTTATTTAGCCAGTCTCGTCATGGGGTCATCGAAGAAAATATTTTCCTAGCATATTGAGGTAACTCTTGAGCTACTTGGTTTTTCAAAATATGATAGTAATGGAAAGAAACGACCAATTGTTCGCCGTTTTTCGCCATTTAATTTTTTTTTTAAACGATGACGTAAACATGCAGCAACTCTTCCACAGAAAATACACTCCTACACGTACAGGGGTACAGCAATGCCATCACATGCATGAAGGCGCATAGGCTGAATGACTGCGCAAACGAGTGGCTTATCCTATAGTTTATTAGTACTCGAGAATCCTTGGTGTGATCCATCACTACGGAAGTAGTTGTGACCTCGGCAGGAAGTGACGTCGGTCTACGAAAGCGAATATAGACGAAGTACTGCGTTCCTACATAAATTACATGCGGTGTATCGTTAACAAGTGTTCACTCAAGTTTAGCAACTCTCTATTATATGAGGACCAGGAAATAATGACACGAATAATACTAAGTTTACATGTGTAACAATATCTTACTTCATTGAATGAGCTTTCTGTACTGAGGGTTTTTAGTATATCATGTTTGTGATTGGTTTGTTATTGTATTGCGCTTGTCTTCTTGTGGCTACTTTCGCTGAAGGTAAGTACAGTATTAAAGCTTTCATTATATTCACCAATTCTCTCCTGCTCCTTGTCATTTGGGCATACCTTAAAAAATGAACATAAGAACATGCATGTTGTACACAGCTTACATTTTGTAATCCCCATAAAAAAAAAATTTCTTACACTGCCCTTCTGGTTACACACTTTCGACTGGATATGATTTTGTCTTCTTTCAATGACAAATTTCAATGCACTTGCAGTTTTAATCTTTAATCACAATGTACTATTAAAGATAAAACGACACGTAGGCCTACATTGCATTTGTCATACCTAGCAATAGACTTTTATTTTTAATTTTCAGATGCAATATGTCCAAACAAGACGAGCAAATTACAGCGTCTTCTATTTATGATGATGGAGAACATTACTTACCCCCAGAGGAAGGCAGACTAAATAATGTAGAAAATAATTGGGCTACGAAGCAGGCAGATCATCAATCCTACCACTGGATTCAAGTTGATTTCCAGGATGCAACTACTATAACAGGCATACAGACACAAGGTGATGGTTTTGAAGATAATGAATGGGTGACGGAACTGCAGATACAAAGTGGTGATTCAGAGGATTCTTTGACTTACATTATGGAAGGGAATGACCCTAAGGTATAAATAAATGTTATGATAATACCTTAAACAATAATAGCTTTTTTCACAAGAACAGAATAAAAATACCACTGGAACAACACGAGAGTGGATTAAATTGTCGCACGTTGATGACGCTTTTACGTCACCTTAACCACTGCACAGTGGGCTAGGATGGAACCAATTTTTGGTAAAATTAAAAATGTCTATAAGATGCCAAGAAAACATTGCATTTTTATGTACCTATGGGTTTCTCTTTTGACCCGAGGAGTTCGATGGACAGCATTTTGAATTCGTATGACCTCATTAAAATACTGTTCTCTGATTGTTGAAATTAACTTTCATAAAATATCCACTTTAAACATATGTTTATGTAAATTATTGAAACATATTGTTTCAAATAAATAGGTTTTAACCTATCAAAATAGGTTTATGGATCCACAGAATGTAACATTTGCTCAAAAGCGCGTTGGCTCAAAAACGAATTACTTAATTTTCATGCAAATTTCGCTAGCTCATGCTGTATTAACTCCTGCACTGCATTTAGTACGGTGGCTGATTTATCTTTGGCTTATTATGGCTTTGGTAACAACGTTTGCACCGTATTTTTTGTGGGACATGAGAGCACATCAGACATATCAAATTACATTCTGAATACGATGTCCTTCCGGTATCAAGTTTTTTGGTTTTTTTAATTTACGATATAATACAAATTTTATGGCAAATTATTAAACATTGATATTTTTGACATTTAACAGTCAGAGTCGAAGTAAAATTTATAAATCTAATGATTTACTCAAAGGGTAGGCTATGTAGCTGGGAGGAAAAGCCGACGATAATTTAAAAATTTTGATCTTTCGTACTAAAGATCTAGATTTTTTTCCCCTAAAATCACCTAAAAAATTGAGGTCTTAGGGCGAAAAAACGTGTATATTCGTTCTTAAATGATACTTCATGGTATATTGAGCCAATGAGGTCAGACACTTTCGGTAAAGTGTTAAAGTGTATTTATGTATGTACTTGCGTGGTTTTTATCATTTTGCGTTTTTATGTGACAATGATTTTAGATAACTTGTTTTTACGAAATTCACGATGGTTTTATTAGCAGTATTTGACTGCAAGTTTGGCCACATATACATATATAGGTGAACCGACGTGCATTAAGTATTAGTAGTAGTATTTCGTTCATTAGTTTGTTGTTTTGTCCTGTTTAATATCCATTCCAGACTTTCGCAGCAAACACAGATAGAAATACAGTTGTTACAATAACATTTTCTGTGCAAATCACGGCGAGATATCTGCGGATAGTACCAACTGACTGGCATGGCTGGGTTTCAATGCGCTTTGAAGTTATTGGCTGTCGAAGTGGTAAGAAACATTTATTTTCTAAGATACTCTATTTATCCTTTCTGTTTCTCTCTACAGTTAAGTAGAGTGTTAAATATGGAACATTGATATTGCATAATGATATGTAGCACAACAACAGGCCTATAGACGAATCCAACGAGCCAAGTCATGGTCAGGATTTGGTCGGCCATTATTGGGTCCCCGCATGCACCAAAGTGGTGTTGTGAGTGCCCAATTGGATGGATTAAACCCGCTTAAAATTCGATGTTAGATTATTTTGTGTTGTAAACTGTCATCATTCTTTTGTCTACGTGTAACACGGGTGATAGAATGCAGTTTAAAATACCCTCCAAGGCCGCATCATTTCACATTTTAGGTGAGATAGAGCCGACGGGGACCCAGCTAATGGCTGCCATTGAGGTGTAGGAATGCGTGAAATTGGATTCGTCTATAACAGGAGGGTACATAAACACAACAAAAAGGAAACTCCTCATTTACATCCATCCACCTGCTCATGTTATGACAAATTGATTGACACGGTGGTGTGCAGCATCTTGTTAGCTCCAATTTAATACCACATTTGCTACCAAAAACGCTAAATTGACAAATATTAGATACCAGTATATGAAATTTGGTGCATTTTCAAAAGTTGCAAATCAAACTGATCACGAAGTTGGAATTCTATGCATGGCCAAAACATGCCCCTGTCGACTGTCCCAAGTGCCCGATTTATTCAAATATATTGTTAATTTAAAGCGCATGGATTGTTGAAAATTTTTACTTATGATGATTAATTCTAAGGAATGATGCGATCGATATGACCTAGCAGTTGATTCAGGCCATGTCATGGACGCACTCTGCAATTCGCCACTACAGCTATATTTGCAACTTTTACAAATGCACCAAGTTTCATATACTAGTACCAATCTTTGTCAATTTAAAGGTTATGATAGCAAATATGGAATCAAATAGAGCTAATAAGATGGTATCCACGACTGTGTCAATCAAATCGTGGCACCATAAGCAGGTTTAGATTTATGACTGGTTATATAAGTGAGGACTTTCTTTTTGTGTTTTTCTAATGGATTGAGTCACAATTTAATTAAAGCATTATCGAAGTCATTTACATGTATCTACATTATTTCTGCTTTTATATCAAGCAATAACATACAATATTTCTTTATGTTTAGTTGTGGTATTTATACTCACAAAATAACATTTTGACCGTTTCTATCAGAGACCCACATCATAATAATCAAGAGGAAAAGATTTTATTGGTATTGGGATTGCCTGGCATCATAGGGCTGGATAACCCAGGTGGAATATAGCACAATCCAGAGGTCCCCGGTTCAAATTGCCGCTTCAGCCAGATTTCCTTCATCCCCTTCTTCATTCAATCTTTAATATACTTTAATTTCAGTGGTTACATCATCGCAGGCAACGACTACCAGCGAACAACCAGTCCCCACATAAGTACATCACCGACACGTGTGACAAAACTTTCTACTTTTCATCAATTATCCCGTTACTGCTTTTAGAAAACTTACACACCCCTTAGGTTACAAATCTGATACATCTGTGAGCTATATTATGTCAGTCAGGAAAGCCTACTTGTTTATCCAAAATGTACATCTGACTTATTCTTTTAAGAATACGAACATGATGAATTCATCTGGTAGAAGATTCTGCTGCTATAGCTGTCTCATTGTAGCCCGCAGGAAACTCGGGGAGATGATCTTGGATGCGAAGATTTATTGCAGTATTTTATATGGCGTGCGCCTCCTAGAGTTGCTGCAAAAAGTTGTATAGAATAACAGCTGTTTACTTTGACACTATAACAACGGAGATATATAGAAGATCAAAATAAATTAATCAATTGTGTTTACTATAGCTCCACTCTGTAAATCGGTAAAATATATTTTTACAAAAGGTACTAAAATCTAAGAATCTTTAAAATACTCATATTTCAGCGGCTACAACATCGAAGGCAACCACTACCACCGATAAAGCGACTACCAGTCCTTATTTAAGTACATCACCATCTGATGAGAGAACTTCTCAACCCTCTAAGGATCTATCGACAGGTATGACAAAACATTCTACTTGTCAGTGGTAAAATGGTTTAGATTTATGGGAAGCAAATCATTTAGCAACATTTAGGTTACTCCTTCAAGTAATTATACACGAAATTAGGGTTAGGGTTAGTTTAGAGTTAGGGTTAGGATTAGGGTTAGGGTTAGGGTTAGGATTAGGGTTAGGGTTAGGATTATCTTACACGAAATAATTACATGAAGGATCGACCCACATTTAAAGGAATTTTAAGGAACACACAAGGACGTTCCTCGTACTATTCAGAATGCAATTTGATGTGCCAGGTTTGAACCAATGTTTGATCAATAAATCAATAACTACTTGCCTTGAGTTGTTGAATTTTCAGTGCAGTAGTTGTACAGTTAGGACGCTGGACAACCGATTGTTATTGTTCTGCAAGGCTCACTCAGTCATTTAATAAGGCAATACAAACGATCGAATTTGGTATTCAAATGAACAAAATTTTGAGTTACACCTTTTCAGTGTAAAATTTTTTTCTCGGCCAAATGAAAAGCAATAATTTTCATTTTTTCAGTAAATGTCAGGAAAAACTGTAATGCTTGATACTGTATTTTTTTTCAAATCTTAGTGTTAAACTTAGTCGTGAAATTCAGTCATTTAGTGTAAGATTTTCGATTTTGATAGGCTTCAACTCTGCCCACGAGCCTTTTTTTTGGATCAACCTTTTAGCTTTTCAAAGTAATATAGTTCGCTAAAGAAGGATTTTTCCCAACTTTCCGTGAGCGATATATCATAGTTTTGTCAGAATTTCCGTTTTGATTCCATAACTACCAGCTGAAAAATTTTCAAATCCCCGCGTGAAATCTTAGGCTAATACTAGCATTGTGGATCGATATCTCTGGGTGCCCGGCCTGGATACAGTGTTGCCAGAACTTCAATATAGCAAAGAAATTACCTAGTGTTTCAATTGTCATGAAGGTGACTGGGTATAGTGCCTTTTGTTTGTGTTTTTTGAAATTGCTTAAACCCACCGAAAGTCATAATGAAGCAGCCAAAACAATACAAGGTTAAACATGGAAGTTTATAACAACCTATTATAATGACCTAAAGGAAAAATCATTTATGGGAACAATGAGCCTTGCATTGTAAGTCATGGTCAAAATGTGTTGAGTATCCACCCCACCCCCATAGGCCTACATAATATTACATACCGGTACCTTATAATATTTATATAGCACGGCTATAGCTATACATTTAGAAAGTAGGTCCTATAGCGCTAAATTATGACAAATAGGCCTACACAAACCCGAACACAAGTCTGAAGGGTGTAATGAAAATGCCAACCCGCGATGGGGGGGGTCATTCAAAATTCACCTGGAGATAGGAGGGACAGAAAATTAAAATCCCCTCTAATAACGCGCGAATTTTTCTAGGTTTGGACAGTGGATTTTCCCATGGACCTCATCCTAGGTAAATAAACAAACAAACAAACAAACAAACAGACAAAATGGTTTTCATAATCATGGAATCCATAGCCCCTATAAATTGAAAATTACGGGAGCAAATTTCCAAAATTCACCTCATTTACCAGAATTGGGGATTTGGGCTACCAAATCGCTGGTCAGGCAATCCTGGTTTTCAATGGAAAACGGACCTGGTTGACAACAATTGAAATATCGATTATTTCTGCTGGTTGCTCTCGAGATAAAGTACTGAGTTTGACATTTTCGGAGCATGAAGGAAAAAGGGTTAAATAAAAACGGAAATTCTGACAAAACTATAACATATAGACCCACACGATGTGCTTTACAGAGGTGGGAAATATCTTTCTTTAGCAAACTATATTAGTTTGAGACGCTTAAAAATGAATTCCGTAAAAAGCTCGCGGGCGAACTAAAGGCCTATAAAAATCAAAAATATCACACTAAAAGACAAAATATGATGTTTGAATTTTAACACCAGGATTTTAAAAAAAATGTATATCCAAGCACTATGTCTTTAACTGACATTACTGAAGAAGAAAAAATATTGCTTTATATTTGACCGAGAAAATTAATTTCATAGCAAAAAGGTGTATCTCTGAATTGTGCTGATTTTAACATGTATCGATCGACTTTTAGCGCGACTATGCATTTCTAAAGAATTGGTTGTCCAGCGTCCTAACTGTGTAGTCCTTACCCCTATAATATACATATCTTACTTGTCACCAATGCGCTATAATTTTTTGAGAAAAATGCAAAAATAGGCACAAAATTGGGCAGGGGTGTAGTACCCCTTAATTTAATTTAATCCCGATGGATTAGAAGGTCAGAGTTCTGACAGAAATTTGAGGTACGTCTAATCTTGCGCTGAAATTATAAATTAAAATCTGTAATATGTCTGTATTTAGTGTTCCAAACATCTACATCTAAAACAACTTCTGCTACCAAGAAAGTGACAACTACGTTCACAACCAAGAGCATGATGAAATCTTTAGCAACATCATCGACTACTGACAGTCCCACGCAATCTCAGAAAGCTGTATCAGGTATGGAAAAGTCAAGCTTTTTTTTATCTTTCATATGCCTGAAAGGGCTTTGCCTGTGCTCAAGAATAAATAACAAAAAAAAAAACATCACTCAAATTTTACACTACATCAAATAAATACACCAGATAAATTAGTTTACAGTCACATAAACATGATATACATTATGCACTGAAAATGTTTCCAAAATACTCCACTTGTTAATCAAGTTAGATAAATAGTCAAGTTGATTTGCTTGTTTTTGTATTTATTCAAAATTCAATAAATTTACAATGAAGTGACACTTCATCATGTTCATTGGAAATGTTTCAAAAAACATTAACAGGCAAAAATGGAAACCAAGAGAAGAATTGACAATTTGCCACAATTTGAAGTTTAGGCAAAACATATAGGCCTACAGCTGTTTACCGTTTTGTTGTTGTTCATGATCCAAACTTTGTCAAATTAATGATCCAATTAATTTATCTTTTAATCAAAGATTATTAATCAAAGTGCGGTGTTCAAGTATTTGATGAAAACTGTTTTGCAATAAGCGACGATTTGTCAAACATAATATTTTTGTAAAACGGGGTTCCGGTGCGAAGCACTAGATCACCGAGCGGGCCAAAGCGGCGACGAGGGCCAAACGTTTGGGGCCCGGTGGAAGACCCGAGAGATAAATTATTCCAAATTGAGAGTAATTCAGACTGGACACATACATGTACATGTAAACTGGTACATTTGACAGCTCAAGTTATTTTTGCTTTGTTTTTCTTTTCATAATATATCAGTAACACTGCATTATAGTCACTTCAATAAACACCTGCTAAATGTATAAATCTATATATTATGCTACGCCCAGCTTCCAGTCCGATATTTCAGTAGCTTATAAATGACGATCACAGAATCGTGATACACACAGAAAAATAAAGGTGTCAAATTGGCTCGATTGCTGGATCCGAAATGCCAGAGTACCATAGAGAGTCCTAGTACAAAAGTATAGGCAAAATCAATTCTCGCCTAAAAATTCTATGAACATGAGATTTTCACAGAATTTTCTCCTAAATATAAAAGAAAATGACAATTACAAGCTAACTAACAAGTAAAAACTCATGCAATACCTCTTGGAATAATATCACAATAGCCTAATGAAAATCATTGATTTTACTGTAGAAACATTATGGTGTGTCTCACCAACATTTTTGATGGTCGGTCCTACCCCGGGTAAGGCGTTGGGGAGAAAATGTTATGACTAAAATGAGCGCAAAGGATGGATCTACGATTAGCTTAAGTCGTTTGACGTATAGACGCGTATTTTTATAACGGATAAAAACCTTAATAACAAGTTTGTTTCCATTTCCAGGGACAATGATAATTGGAGTCGCAGTTGGTTTATCAATAGCACTTATGCTGATCATAATTTCTGTCCTGTTTGCTCTGAAACTAATAAGGTAAATGATAACTAACGATACTAATGTTTATGGCTTTGGGCGCATTTCAACATAACGTCACTGGGCGGAAAAACCTCGTATGTACTTTTTGCCCTTGAACATGGATGAAGCAAACCTATCAATGTAAAGTCTACACAAACAAGGCTTTATCCATTTTCCAGGGCCAAAAGTAAAAATGAGATGTTTTCTGCATGTACTTTTTGCCCTTGAACATGGCTAAAGCAAACCATTCAATATAAAGTCTACACCTACAAGGCTTTATCCATGTTCAAGGGCCAAAAGTACATATGAGGTTTTTCCCGCCCAGCAACGATAATTAGTTACTTGAAAGCCCGTTTTTAGACCACAACTCAACTTGATTATAACCAAATTAGTAGTACCTGTGCATATTTTCTCGCACTCCGCTCACATTATTGGGGTACAGGGGCGCCATTCTGTAGCCACAACACCTAAAGTTTGTTCGGCATATAATTGGCGAAAAGTATTCGGCTTTATGTTATTGCGCGAGTTATTATACTCAGCACAGTGTTGCTCACTATGCAGCATTTCCGCCCAAGATCAGAACTACCCGAGCGTAATGGCACTGTGGCATACCTTCAACCAGGAAGATACCCAGGGGAATGATCTATACGCCCAACCCTATCTTATAGATGCAATGGCGATGGGTTGAAATGTTCTCATGTTCATATCCAAATGTATTTCAAACATTTTTATGTGATCATGGTGATTGACACTACAAACGTATCACTAAATGCATATCCTTTTTTGCTTTACACCAAAAAGCTTTATAGTATTATCTCAAAGTATTTTATATGGTTTTTTGTATAATTAGAAAGTGTGGGCACCCTTAATCACTGAAGTACCAGAAACTTAAAATCTGGATGAGAAGATATGTTTATTATGCGGGAAAGAAGAGTGTCAAGTTCAATTTGCCATAGTTAAACTTTAGTGCAACCAAACAGTATTCAAGTGTGGGCTAGGCCATTAATTTAGTATGCATGTAGAAATGCAACGAATAAGTATGAAATGAGTAGAATGCATAATGCCGAATAATTATACTAATTTACTAACTATCGAATCTGTTCCTATAGAAGGCACAACCTCTTTTTTGGTCCTATAGCGCTATTGGTGCCAGGATAGGTACCGATGGTACTTTCTATCGTAACCCTAAACATTTGTACAGTGCATAAATTTTTTATTTAAATGAAAAACAATAACCCTGTGCAACTGTTAGAATGCTATTTATTACATCGCCAGGGTGATAATAAGAATCATCGGTACCTAACCGGGCACCGATATTTCTATAGGACCAAATTCGATGTGGTACCTAACCCATGAAGTGTTTTGTGCGCGGGTAGCGACCATTGGCTTTACCCCATTACAAAACAGCAATGTATTAATTTTTTTATACGAAAGAATAATAATTTAGGTATTGTGTCTTGTTAACATTAATCTAGAGTTAAACGTGGAAACCAGACAAAGCCTGTAGCCTCTACCGCTAAACCAACCGAAGTCAATCAGCCATACTACTTGACTGTTTTTGATGCCACACCGAATCAGCCATCCGACTCAAGTATCAAGCAACCGGTGTATGCCGACCCTAATCAGGAGAATCCACCTCAGGATGAATTGTACCATGACATCACAGAATCCGCTACTGGTGATGACCCTAATGCAATTTACTATTCGTCTGTTGAACCAGCATCCATTCCCCAAAGTAACAACGGACAGGTATCGAATACTAAACAGCAGACGAAGGGTAAAACATTTGAAGCACCAGGAGACGCGAGTCTATACTACGCTACTTCGGATACGCAGCAAACGAGATATTGATAACATTGTACGTACATGACGTATGGGATGGTCATATCACATCAAATGACCAACCTGAGCACCATCGACGGTGTGAAACGCATTGGCAACATCTGCGCTTGAATTAAATTGCATTTTTCTTTGCTATACTTCAGTGTAAATACTTATTGTGTAGCGTTTGATATTTATTTCTGCTCTGAAGTTATAACTGAACTCCAATCAAATCAATATGGCAAATCTTATGAACATATGCATCACTTTCAAATGTGACCAGCTCAAAAACACCCGTAACACGTCGCCAGACATGTTTTTGAGTTATAGGCCTTTAAAGATGACATTCCCATAAAAAGTGAAATTTTGGAATTCTTAATTTCATGGTATTTGACAGTCGAACTAAGTGGACTTATGCTTCAATATGCTGATGTCACCGCCCTAATGGTTTCTGACACTTGCCCTGAAAAGATTGCCTAACGCCTCAGTAAAAACTTGGAAAATGTAATCAATGTAGTCAGTCAACAGACTGACAACAAACTGTCACTTCACATGGGTAAGACAGAATTAATCCTTTTCGGGACTAAACGCAAAATCAAGCGTTATGAAGATTGTTCAATTACCAGTTGTGGGCAAACTGTTACCGCCACCAAGTCAGTGAAATATTTAGACCTTGAAATTGACAATGTTTTGTCTGGAGAGCAGATGGCTTCTGACATCATAAAAAAGTCAACTCCAAACTTACATTTCTGTATAGGCAGGCTAATTTTTTTTGATAAAAAAAAAAACAAAACACTCTGCTCAGCCTTGATTTTGTGTTTATTTATATAACTACTCCATACGATATGGCGAAGTATCTAAAACTACAAGTATAAAATTGCAGCGTGTCCAGAACAAGGTTATTAGGTTTATGCTAAGTAAAGACTCTTTTTATCACATTGATGTTAAGGACTTCCAAGATTTGGGGATTTTAAACATTTGCAATAGGGCAAAACAATAATTGCGGCTTAATCATATTTTTAATATCAACCATGGGCAAGGGCCACCATATTTAGATTATAAATTCACCAAAAAATCTCAGGTTCATAACCACAATACTAGGTCCAGTCAGCATAATTTTTATACACACAAAAAAACAGCTCAAACTCAGGTTCCTTTTATCAAGCTAGCATTCATGATTGGGCTGATCTCCCAGAGTCAATCAAGGAGATAACTGATAGGGTCAACTTTAAGAAGGCTGTTAAAGAATATCTTACTTTGTAGCTGCAATTCTGGAAAGGCAATTCCCCTATGTTCCTAGGGGGTGGGGTTGCTCTTTGGGTGGGTTCGTTGTGGTGGTTGGGTAGGTGGGGGTGGGGTCTGGCATTGAATCCCAGTTATAATGCCTTTTATACACGTCTGCAATATTGGCTTTCTGATTGTGTAATAATAATTTTTGATAGTATCATATTTATTTTATATTTTGATGTTAATGTGTGCTATCCTATGCATATCTTCAATTGTGTTGTATATTGTAATTTTAAATGTAATTTGTATGTCTTTTTTATATTCTATGTTTTTAATGTGAATTCTGCAAATTGAATGATATGCTCAAATCAAATCAAATCAAATCAAATATTTAATAAACAATTAACAGTTGAAATATGATAATCCCTATTCAATCCTGTGTAAGGCATGAAACTAATAATTATTGGCTCATTACTCATAAAGCAATTTGGCAAAAATATCAAGGTATCCTATTTCTTATTTTGCGTGACAAACCCAGAAATATTACTCACGGCTTGCGCTTTCGCCATCTTGGCCGGTGGCTTGATCACAAGTGTTTTCCCCACTCCACTCTTCCCAGCCATATTTCCCTAACATATTATAACATGAAATTTAAAAAAAAGGAAATTTAGTTCGGCAAAGGTGGGGCTCGAACCCACGCCGCACTGCACTGCTATCATGTATACAGTATCGACATATCACCAGCGCCTTAGACCGCCTGGCCACATGACTTGTTGGTGCCATCGTGAAAATGTAAACGTATAACTTCATTACTTCAACATACCACGTGACAAGCAAAGACAGAAAAAAACATATTTTGGAATTTTATCTGCTTAAAACATTAATGTGTATTATAATAGAGCTACCATTATTAATATTGTTGAATTCTCAAGCGCATACAGACAATTAATACGAGGGGCCTATGATACATACACAATACATACATCGATTTTGATTTCGGACACGTGCTCTGCAGGACATCGCGTCGGTTGGGAGGTATGGAGCCCAGTCAGCCTACCATTTTATTGTAAGACGGTCTCAGTGAATTTTTGCAATTTATAGGAAAAGTCCACGTAGGTCCCCAAAGTTTCTTTCAGATATTAAAAGATTAGATTCCCATTAAGAAGAAGCAGTAGTCTTAAGTCGGGACCTACGTAAAAGTTACACAAAATTTTCACCATAAATTCAGTGTTATTTTTGACTAAATTCAGAAAATATTTTAGCGTATATAAAATTGAAATAAAATTCTCTGCCTCATAAACCACATAAATTTTAGCACGATTGGGTATCACGAATCGTTATATATGATGTGCAATTAATATTCATATATTCTTTTATACATAGGATGCTTCAGTTTTAACACACAAAATATTTCATTGAAAACCCTCCCACTCGGCGATTTCAAAAGGTAACCACGCTTCCCTAGAATGTGCAATAAATTAGCATTAAAATTTGCTTATTTTAGCAGCATTCTAGAAACTCTGGCGTATGGCGATCACTGCTGTAGCGTTTCCCGTGGAGGTTGGATGCACTCTCACTCCTAGGGTTGAAGGTTATTTTTAGCACTTGTGATTCAGTATCAATGCATACTTAGTCCCTGGAAGGAAGATTTTTTACATAATTTTTGTATAAGAGTTAACATTTTATTAATATTCATGCGAGAGTAGTTACATTATGTATCCTAAGGAATAAAAAGTGTAAATAATCTCCAAAATTCTTAACAGCCCCCCTCCCAAATGAAGCATTTTTTCTTAATGTTCTCCATAATACCTATTGGAATGAAAGGGAGACACTGCCCCAGAGACATTGGTGTAATCATGGAGAGGGCAGACCAAAGGGAGCAGAGGGGGCAGACTGCCCCTCATAAAAAAACTGCAGGAAAATTTGGGACAATTTAAAAAAAAAACTGCAGGTAAATTTGGGACAGCCCTTTCTGGATGCACTTTCCCCTCTATTTGGGACCAAATTCTCGGTGACTGGGCTTTCCTCCTATATAGGCTATTTCAGTTGAAATCCATCAGGGGTGTGAGTGACCTCAGATAAAAAATTTGGAAAGCTCCTATACTTTTGTACAGAGGAAGTGCAAAAAAGAGATAAAAATCAAAATAAACTAGAAACGTCACGGTTTTCGACGCAAAGCGTCGAATGGGATGCCTCCACCATGGGGCGATTTAAATGTGTACAAATCCATTTTTAGTAATTTGACCTCAGATGACCCTTGGGTGACCCTGGATGACCCCAAAATGACCCGCCAAAATTTGGCTCTAAATGTTGACTGTACCCACCAAGTTTCATACCCATATGACCAATTTTATTAATTTGACCTTAGATGACCCCATGGGTGACCCCGAAATGACCATCCAAAAATTTGGCTCTAAATGTTGAATGTACCTACCAAGTTTCATGCCCATGACAATTTTTAGTAATTTGAACTCATATGAACCCTGGGTGACCTTGGATGACCCTGAAATGACCTTCCAAAAATTTGGCTCCAAATGTTGACTGTACCCACCAAGTTTCATGCCCATACGATCAATTTTATTTATTTGACCGTAGATGACCCTGGGTGACCTCAGATGACCCCGAAATGACCTTCCAAAAATTTGGCTCTAAATGTTGACTGTACCTACCAAGTTTCATGCCCATACGACTAATTTTATTAATTTGACCTTAGATGACCCCTGCGTGACCCCGGATGACCCCAACATAACCTTCCAAAAAAATGACTCTAAATGTTGATTGTACCCACCAAGTTTCATGCCCATAAGACAATATTTAGTAATTTGATCTTAGATGACCCTTGGGTGACCCCGAAATGACCTTCCAAAAATTTGGCTCTAAATGTTGACTGTATCCACCAAGTTTCATGCCCATGCGACAGTTTTTAGTAATTTGACCTCAAATGACCTTTGACCTCAGTATATGACCTTGAACCTCACCCCAAAAAAAAATATCCAGAGTTTTTGACCATGACCCACCTATCCTGAAAATCTGAAGTCAATCCGCCCATCCATGCCCGAGATACAGCATCCGGACGGATGCACATACGACAGTTTTTAGTAATTTGACCTCAAATGACCTTTGACCTCAGTATATGACCTTGAACCTCACCCAAAAAAAGTATCCATAGTTTTTGACCATGACCCACCTATCCTGAAAATCTGAAGTCAACCCGCCCATCCATGCCCGAGATACAGCATCCGGACGGAAGCACGGAAGCTCGGACATTGCAAAAACAGTATGCCTCGCGGAGGAGGCATAAAAAGTCCGAGTTCAGATTTTAATCTGAACTCTCACACTCCTGATCCATAGGCCTTATATATTTTATTGTAGACATGACTTTAACCCTAATGCCTTACGTGCATTTTGGTGAATTGAAATTAAAGAAGAAATGTATAAAGAGAGAAAATGAACAAAGAAATTAGGCTTGATTTTTGATTGCCAAATCCAAGGATACTCACATATTTAGACTTTCGCCATCTTGGCTGATGGCTTCTTCAGAATGACCACTGGTGATCCACTTTTCCCGCGGGATTGACTGCTGTTTCCGCATCCCTAGATTTTCGCATCCATAGGTTGCTGAGTTCTTATGAGTGGATCGTATACGTGATCAAGAGAGTAACTACCGATGTCCCAGTTGACAGTTTTATCCCCCCGCCTTCTGATCCAAATTGCTTCTCTGATGAGTCTTGTTTGCTGGTTTCCATCTTTCTCGAGTAGTTTAGGCTCTTCCCAGTTGATGGTCCCATCAAGACCAGTGGAGTTGTGTATGAAATTGGGTGTAAAGGATGTGACAAGTCCTACATTGGCGAGACGGGTCGTCCGTTTGGAGTGAGACTCAAAGAACATCAGAAAGACGCTGAAAAAGTCGCTGATAGAAAATATACAAGAAAGAATAGATCTGTGTCAACAACTGAACTTAACAATCCGGCGATAACTGACCACATTGCCATTGAAAATCATGTCATCAACTGGGAAGAGCCTAAACTACTCGAGAAAGATGGAAACCAGCAAACAAGACTCATCAGAGAAGCAATTTGGATCAGAAGGCGGGGGGATAAAACTATCAATCGGGACATCGGTAGTTACTCTCTTGATCACGTACACGATCCACTCATAAGAACTCAGCAACCCAGGGATGCGAAAATCGCCGGAAACAGTGGTCAATCCCGCGGGAAAAGTGGATCACCAGTGGTCATTCTGAAGAAGCCATCAGCCAAGATGGCAAAAGTCTAAATATGTGAGTATCCTTGGATTTGGCAATCAAAAATCAAGCCTAATTTAAACTTTCAATCCTACAAAAGCATCTATTTCATGAACAAAGAAGTTATTTATTTTGGTCAGGATTCGAACCCCTTGTGTGTCAAGCACTAGGTCTGCGAACTGGTAACCATGCGGTGTTTCGCTCCGTCATCACATCACTTGAGATGTATGCATGCACAGTGGATATAATGCAGTATTTTGTGGTACCTGTTAGTGTTAGGGTTAATCCTCCACAAAGTATGCCTATCAAATGGGATTACCTGAATGGGTGACTCCCTTTGAAATCTACACACCCTGTGTGGGAGATTAAGGCCCGAGATTAAGGTCATGCCTTTCATAGGGGGGCTGATGGACTGCAACTGGAATAGCCCAATGCTAAGGCTGGTTCGGGTTATTTGCCTGTCAATACACCAGGATCCACAACATGCTCATCTATCAGGACGCAGTTCTTTAACTCTATTGTGTACATTCATTGAATGACCTTTGAAAATTTGGGTACAAAAACTCATACTCTGCAACTTGAGGTCAAATTTTTCACTATGATTGTTTCATTGAGGTTATTGAACAATGCCATTGGGATGAGGCCATTGTGGTCATAGTGATAGATCTGCCCCAATGGCTAGCCTCATCTTATGGCTACCTCGTCTTAATAAGCCAATAACATCATGTCTTGCATAATGTAGTCACCACCATACCATCGCCCCCAGCCTCTTCAAAACTGAAAACTTAACCCGTTTACATATTCTTCACCCAGATCTAGGTTTGTTTCACTACTCCAAATAGTTAAATACCAATACATTTCAAATTCTGTACATATTGGAGCTTGGATTGTTTTTGTCTGAGTCACTCATTCATTTCCTCTAGTTGCCAGGGGTGATGGGGAAATGATCGGAGGAGGAGGAGAATGTGTGTAAATGATGTTTTGGTTTTCTTTAAAGCATCATTCCTAACATTTTTTGCACTTCTTTTGTGAAAACTTGGTGAGTGGCAAAAACAGCCAAAAGTAGGTATAGAGAAAGTCAGCATCCGAAAGTCTGCGTGGCACATCTCCGTAAAAAATTTTCGAAGACCCCCCGGATTGTACTTTTATAATCTTGTTTCTTTAAATAGTTTTTGTATTGTGCCCTCAGCATGATGGTATGCACACGTTATAAATCTCATTCATTCCCCCATTCATTAATTTGTTATCAACTATAAAAGCCCATTGTTTCAAATGCAGTAATACAGAGCATATTGGGGTATTCTGTTTGAAATCCATTACCCCCCAACCCCCCCATGGAAGACATCACCATAATCTCCCACACAGGGAGTGTGAATTCGATAGGGAGTGTGAATTCGATAAGGTGTTACCTGAATGGATGGCTCAATTTGAAATCCAAATCTGGGGTTATACACTCCCTGTGTGGTAATGACTTTTTTGTTGTATGGATTTCAACTGGAATAGCCCACTTTTGCTCACTAAGAATTGAACATGGGACCTCAACTGAAGCAAAGATATGCCAGGTTGCTCTTTTCTTTAACTTCTTGGTCTGTCTGATATGAATGCATAGTAACCTCATGGAAACTATAAATAATCAGTTAAGGTAAATCTTGATTGTAATAATCCATTAGAAACATGTCACAATATAATAATTATTATGACAATAATGACCACATGTTAATTTGTTCAGTCAAGAAGAATTCACTGTGGTTAACCAAAAATACCAGTCAAAGCATTGCAGTACATTTCAACTGACCATTTACTTATTTTCCAGGATTCATGGATTCATGTACGAATCCAAATCCACGCATTCCTACACCTCACTAGCAGCCTTTAGTTGGGTAGCCGTCGGCTACAATGCACCCAAAATGTGAAATGATTCGGCCTTGGCGGAAATTTTAAACTGCATTCCATCACCCGTTTTACACCTTCCGCGAAAACACAGGAGACAAAAGAATGATTAAAGTTTACAAGCTTCCACATGGTCTATTCGCTGTTGAAGTGACATAATAATCGGATTAACTACACACGGTATCTATGCATTGATGTACTTGCGAACAAAAGGACTATGTATGAATAGATGCGACGGGATTACCTGCGGAATTATCTCCATTATATTATTAGCTATTATTTTATTAACCCTCCTCGTCCTTGCATCTTCTCTAGGTGTTCAGGTGTTAGGTGGCTTTTATTTGCACAATTGGACGCTCAAAACACCAGGTTGGTGCTGGCGGCTACCCAAAGATGTCCGACCAAATCCTGACCATGACTTGGCTCGTTGGATTCGTCTATAGACGAATCTAAATTCACGCATTCCTACACCTGACTAGCAGCCTTTAGTTGGGTAGCCGTCGGCTACAATGCACTCAAAATGTGAAATGATTCGGCCTTGGCGGAAATTTTAAACTGCATTCCATCACCCGTTTTACACCTTAAAACATAATAATCGGATTAACTACACGCGGTATCCATGCATTGATGTACTTGCGAACAAAAGGACTATGTATGAATAGATGCGATGGGATTACCTGCGGAATTATCTCTATTATATATATTATTCTATTAATCCTCCTCGTCCTTGCATCTTCTCTGGGTGTTAGGCGGCTTTTATTTGCACAATTGGACGCTCAAAACACCAGGTTGGTGCTAGCGGCTACCCAAAGATGTCCGACCAAATCCTGACCATGACTTGGCTCGTTGGATTCGTCTATATACAAAGCATAATTCATATCTACTGCTAAGCATGCTATGAATGCAGACAAGAAGGATGTTATTCTGAAAGTGATACATACTATTTGTATTACATATGAGATATGTAAAATGATGAATCCCTCCAAGGAAACTAAATACCAAATCTCTTCATGGAAACTATCATTAACATAAGATGTAGTGGAATTTGATGATGAGGAGGATAATGATGCCTTCTGATACCATTCTGTCCTTACAATGTCTCAATGACAAATATTCACCGCTACTCTATCCCGTCTCCAAGGAACCGGTGTTATATAGATATTAGCATTAGATACGGGGGAATTTCAGTGTCCCATCAAAAAACCACATCACAATGTCGTTTGCGTGTCATTGCTCTGAGGTTGATGGTCTGTGATATAATGTCTTCATAGCACGTATATAATGATACCGATCTTTCATATGCTCCTTGAAGGATGGTAAATATTCATTCAACACTCCTTTTATTCAACAAACCAACCCACATTTGCATAGGATGTGTAGGAATTTCAGTTCCTCATCAAAATCCCATCACATCAACATCATCCGTGATGATGACGATGACTTAACACAGTTTCTACGGTGATAAGGTCCGAGGAATATGGCTTATTTGAACAGGTGGCTTTCTAGTCTCATCCTGAGATTCCATGCATTTTATTGGTCAGCCATCAAGGTTCCAAGGGCTATATATCGTTCAATACAGATTGGACCATAACCTTCACATTCTTAATTCTATTGGAACATATCCTGTTCAGGGACAGATGGGGAACGGAGGGGGACCCAGGCCCTCGGCAATCTTGGTAATTGGCTCATTTCAAATTCCTTGCTTCTTACAAACCAGATACTGGTATGCAATATTACAGTCTACATTATTGTAGCTAAGGTGCCTGAGAGAATAAGCCCCTTGTGATCAAGCCATCAGCCAAGATGGTGAAAGCTCAAGCCGTAAATAATATTTCTGGTTTGTCACGCAAAATAAGAAATAGTATGATCTACAACCCTACTGATGCATCTGTTTGCGGAAGTCAGAAGTCGTTACGGACCCCGGGGGGGGGGGCACTCAACACAAATGACCATACGGGTATGCTCCCCCGGAAAGCCCCCCCTTTTTGGGTTTCGCAGCTCCGAAAGACCCCCTATATTTGACCAAAATAAAGCTCCGAAAGACCCTTGATTTTGATCATTTCAGCTCTAAAAGACCCAAAAATTGCTCATTCCTCATATTTCTTGTTTTTTCAGGCAATTTTCAACCAAAAAGTCAAGAAAGACCCTTGATTTTGCCTTTTCGCAGCTCCAAAAGACCCCATTTTACTTGTTCACAGCCCGGTTCGCAGCTCCGAAAGACCCCCTTTTACCGGTACGCCGTCAGCTCCCAAAGACCCACCACCTCAAAATTCCGGGGAGCATACCCACCAAAATTTTTCGATGTGCCCCCCCGGGTTACGGACAACCGGCAGTAAAACATATACGTGGCATAGAGAATACTGAGACAAAAAATGCCCCGTCACCGTCAAAATACGAAATTAATCAAAAGTTGTTAAAGGCTTATGCATCTTCATTTGGCACGATTTAAAGAACATTTTTTATTCAATTTTTTTCGCATGCTTCGCGCGCATTTGTCCCGGTAATGTTCTTTTAGTAGCAGACCAGTGGGACGATTTGGACATTTTTACCACTGACTCGGTGACTCCGGTACATCCCCCATTGAATTTTAACATTGAAATAGCAATTTTTCGCGCGCTACGCGTTCATTTTATCAAACTTTCGTGCGCTTTTCCTTCAAAAGTGAATCATGCCATACCAGCCAAATTTTTACTCAACACCTCCTTGAGAAAATGGTCTAGCGAAGGCTCTGGTTGCGCGATATTTAATCTGATTCAACTCGACGTGTCATCATATTTTACTCGTTGCCGTATATTTTGACGTCACAAAAAGTATTCAGCAACCAATATTCGCCTTCGAATTGACACACTGAACCGAGCTTACGCCCGATTGACTTGACTGTCCTGTAAAAATTGCCCCGACCAGCTATCTACGGCGATCCCCTTCGTTCACCAGGTCACTTGTGTCTGGCCGAAGATTCGTCAGCGTTATCTCCTAGATTTCAGCTGTTGATGCCTAGATATGCTCGACATAAATAAAAATGCAACATGCGCAATGTAAACTTTCTTAATTGATTGCAATGTTTGATTACTTACAAATATAGATTTCGCGTTAATTGCATATTCACTGATCTCAGCGAAAGTGTAAAAATTGTATAGAAATTACTTAGAAGTGGAGGATAAACCATTAAATAAAACTGCTATTTATTTTATTTCAGAAATATATACGTAATAACAGTTTAATGACGTATTCTTCACTTCTATAAACATGTCTAAGTCTATTGGCAAGTATTCTGACATTCTGGTCTGAAGTTACATTGCCTCATTTCAAATGTTTAGTTTTAGTTTTGGTTTTGGTTTTGGTCACGTGGTTTCCTATTGTCCTGCCTAACCACTTGAATCATAAGATATCGAACTCATTGTTTCTACCTTTTGTTTAAAACCGAACATTTTGTGTCAGTCAGTTTCGGTTTTGGTTTCAGTTTCTTATAAGTGGTGTGAATTGTAAAATTATTTGATTTGAAGTTACCTACTCTAAGTATACAAAAGAAATGTTTAAATTTCGCAGTGCAATATTCACGAGGAGAGAAATCGAGCATGGTAATCTACATTGAAAGACGTGGTTTACAAAACCGAATAAGCCTAGACTAATTCACCTGTGAAAAAATATAGACCATCGAAATATTTGCATTCGACATTACAAAAGGGGCCACTATTGTAATTGTATAGGTGCTATAAACAAAATCGATTCATGTCCTTAATCCCATGTACCAGAATGGATGGAAGGCCATTATACGAGGGGCAGTCAGTATGTTTTAAGAGTTGACTCGTGACGTCATATGTGGATTGTTTTCATGGCATTTCTCAATGATTACATAAACACTGTACCTTTGTCTTTCAAACAACACAATGTAAAAATTATATCATACACATGATTACGTAACAGCATTAGCATAAAATCAATATACTAGGGACACTGCCAAATCACGCAAAAAGGCGGGCCTTTTAAATTACAGAAAAAACACGTGTTTACAATGTCCGAAAACAGCAAAAGTACAGGAATAAACACTAGGTCCTCCGTTTGCATTTGGTAAAATATGAGACTTGCCATTAAACGTTGGTGGAAATGGGACGTCTGGAAACTTCAACAACTTTAGGGCTTGAATGGAAGCAACATTATTCTGCAAAAATGGCGAAAATGAAAAAGCAGTTATTACAAATGACAGTAATTATCTCCAAAATGAAACAGACTAAAATATAATGACTGGTCCCGTGTGAGAGCTGGTACTCAGTGCGATGATAACTGGTGCAAATGAAACAACAATCTGCGCATGCGCAGGTGGGATGACCGATGCAACATGGTGGAAATGCACGAAAATTGTTAAATTCCATGTAAATAGGGCCTAAAATATTACAAAATGCTATGAAAATTGTAATTTAAATATTCATATGAATTTTTATGGATGATCTCAACCTGAAATGAACAGAAAAGTTTTAAAATAAATTTCTCATTCAAACGATGGCCTCTCTCTTTGTACCACTACTTTTTGTATAAATGTAACAATGGTACAATAACAGTTATATTTTACTCACGGATTCAAATATTTTCTAGGGAGACTCCCGTTTAAATGTTTGGAGATTAGTCAACAGAGCTGGCAAAAAAATGATTATTAAAGCAAGAAAAGCCCTGTTTTTGTCAAAAATAAGACATATTTGACCACGCATTTTAAATAAACTAAAACCTTTACAGCCCAACAAACATGGTTTAATAAACTGATAGTTTGTTTTCTATTACTGTTCCAAAAGGCAGCATTCTCCATTATTTAATTCTCGAGAAAATATAGAAAATACAACAATACCTCATTTCAGCCTCTTATTTCCCTGAACAAAAACGCCTCAATTTCACCAGGTGACTCTAGACCATTGATTTTATGCTAATGCTGTTACGTAATCATGTGTGTGATAGAATTTTTACATGTGTTGTTTGAAAGACAAAGGTACAGTGTTTATGTAATCATTGAGAAATGCCATGAAAACGATACACAAATGACGTCACGAGTCAACTCTTAAAACATACTGACTGCCCCTCGTATGACCTCCACACCACTCTTCGCCATACATGCATTCTCCCAGCCACATTTCCCTAACATAATGTGAAATTTGAAAAAATAAATGAAATTTATTTTGTCAGAGGCGCCGGCGGGGTTCGAACCCACGCTGCAATCAGCCGCTATAATGTACTCCTATACGATATTGACATAACACCAGCGCCTTAGACCGCTCGGCTATCAGGCTTGATGGTGTCTTGATGAAAATTTAAAAATATAATCGCAACTTCATTACTTCAACATACCAAGTGACAAGCAAAGACAGAAAACGTAACATATTTTGGAATTTTATTTGTTTAAAAACATTAATGTGTATTAATAGCGCTCAATTGTTCATAACTACGTGTTTTATAAATGAGGCTATACACGCACAATAGTCGGGACAATAGTATATCGATTTTGATTCACACGTGCGCTACGAACTCGCCGTATACTAAAAGCATAGATTATCAATGTGGCGTGGCCTACCATTTTTCTTGTAGCTTCTTTTATACACATCGATGTTTTCATCAATTATACAATTAACCCACATTAGACCCATAATTTTATTTCAGGAAATAAAAGATTAGATTACCATAAAAACGAAACAGTAATCATTTGTTGGGTCTAATGTCATTTATACATGGAATTTTCAACGTTTTTTCTATCGCCATTCTCGCTCAATTAAAAAAATATTTTGGCGTGTATATAATTGAAATAAAATTCTCTGCCTCATGAACGACATCAAATGTGCCACAATTGGGTATCACGAATCGTTATATATGATGTGCAGTTAATATTCATATTTTCTTTTATACAGAGGATGCTTCAGTTTTGACAGGAAAAATATTTTCTTGAAAACCCTCTCACTCGGTTATTTTAAAAGGTAACCACGCTTCCCTAGAATGTGCAATAAATTAGCATTAACATTTTTCTTATTCTAACAGCAAGCGTTTCTAGAATGCATTATGGCGAAATGTGGTGTATATGACCTCTAATAACCTAATGACTTTTACTGGAGCAATTTTTACTGCAAAAAGTAGAAGATAGAGGGGAGAAGAGATTGTGTGGTGTGTGTGTGGGGGTGGTTGGAGGGCAAAGGGGATATGGGCTGGGAGAGAGAGAAACAGATGAGAGAGAGCTAAAGAGAAGGGGGAGGAGAGCTCGAGATGAAGATATCGAATGTAGGGGAGGAGGAGGGGGAAAGGGGTAATTTAGGGAAGAGGTGGTTATATAGGGAGGGGAGCCCCCTCTTAAAGAGGTATGGGTTGTGCTTACCGGGGATAATAAACTAATTCATAATCAAATCATCTCCATGCATCGTTTATGTTTCATACAAACAAACAAATCCCCCACCCCGCCCCATCCTTCAATATACGCGCATGTATATGATATCTAGGCCAAGAACTCGTGAGTGTAATATGCCACCTACCTTCGACAGAGAGCATCAACTGTCGTCCGCGGGATAGATTTCCGATATCAATCATGATAATAATTATGTTAGCACAATAGGCTATTGTATACTTCTGGTTATATACCCTATACTGTGTCCTCCCAGCATAATAGTGTTATGATTGCAGACCAGATCAGCTCTACTTTTTAATCCCTTGATTTTTGGTTCCTGAACAAAAGAGAAACCAAAACTAAAGATTTGAAATGAGGGATTGTCATTTAAAAGTATGTGTATTGACCGTGTATAGCTACTTATGATATACCGTATTACACAATTTAGCATTGAGTTAGACAAAACTTTCTTTCTTCAAACCTTTACAGCGGGTGACAGTTAGTTTTGGTTATCTGATCTTTTTGTGATTCGGTGTATAGGTATATCATTGTACAGAGGTATACTGATTTATATAGTGTTATACATAACGGCCGATGCTACTATATGAACATCCCAGGAACTTCATGCACACTTTTAAACAAACAAAAATTTGCACAAATACAGTCATTGATTTTCCGGTTATTACCCTGATAGGCTGATAAAGTTTCTAAAACCGACAAAACCCTCCCGGCAACATAAGGCTAAAAATATTGTTTTGGGCTTTAAAAGCTTTTATAGCTTTTTATTCGGCTTTAAAAGCTTTTACAGCTGTATGTTTAGATACTACACTTATCAACAGTTTCATCATGTCTATAGTAGGGATAACCATCAAAATTTCATGTGGCCCCTATTGCTACATTTTGGTGGTTAAATGGTCAAAATCGGTCAAAAACTTTTTGAATTATGAATTTTCAAAGTTTCTCATTCTGACCGGTCATTGGAACAAAATAAAATGACAAGGTCCAAAAATAGCAATTGGGAGCAAAATTGGCATAAGCATATATTTACCTTTATATATTTCTTTATTTTAACATATATGCAACCATGAAAGAAGCATATTGTGAAAGTATCAAAGGGGTTTCTTATGAAATGGCACTTTACTAGTCAATGCATAAATTGTTTTTTCAAACCGAGGCATTGAAATTAAAGAACATTTGCCAAAAATCATCCAAGATGGCCGATATGGCACAAAATCAAAATTGCACTAAGTCCATGTGAACTTTTTTTTTCACAACCAAAAATTTCAATGTTATTGGGTTTAATATGACCGATTAGTAGGTGTATGCAAACAAAATTGTAAGTGTCATTGAAGGTCATTGACTCATTCACAACAATAGAGGTTATCCACTTCACTCATCATGCTCATGTGTGACTTCTAATAAAAGGTGCTGGTTCCTGTAGTATTCCTCATTCAAAACAATTCAATGCATGACCTAGGAGTTACCTGCATGACTTTCGCGGCTATTTTGAAACAGTTATGGTTGCACATTCAGGTGCTTCTTTTGAAAGTTCTAAACAAGGTATAGCCAGCAGCAAGTTGTAGATGGTATAGGCCTAAATATAAGAAAACGTTTAGGGTTGAAATCAGGTGAAAAATACATGGAATGAGCACGAAACTTCACATTTATGTTCAGAAAGGTGTCTTCTTAGCATGATTCGAAAGGAGTATGGAAATTCGAGATCTACTTGTTCAATTTTTTAACCTTTTTACAGATGGTATGATAGAGGTATTATTGTCAACTCTGCCAAATTACAGCTCAGTAGGCCACGTTTTTCACCTGATCTTATTAATCTGAATATGTTGTGCCATTCTTGAGCAGTGCTGAACTCAGCCACTGTTAAGCGCACTGGGGCGATGGACCAATTTTGACTCGCACTTACAGGAAAATGAAATAAGTTATGTTGCTGTAATTTGCAAGATAGTTATAAAATATAATTGGCATTAACTTCCTTAATTTTTACAGAAAAATATTGAAAAATAAAGAATGAGATCAATTTAGAAATGTCTGTGCAAGCAGTGCACAGTTGAGCTCCCTGCATGTCTATGGGAGTGTTCTAATCAAGTTGATGGTTCATTGGTCATCCCTATCTATAGCTACGGATAAGTTGAGAGTTTTTACTGCACAAGATGACGCGTTTGTTGTAGGTGATACATTACGATCACAAGAGCAGCACAGTGTAACCCTAAATACTATTGCTCTTCTTTAATTGATTATTAATAATTGTAAAACCAGATAAATATGTTCAAGATGACAAATATAGTCTCTGTGTCGCAGATGATGACGTTAATGTTAATTGGTGTGGTTTGCAACTGATTGGGTGCAGCCCAAAGTAATGCTAATACGAACATTGTTCAGTTGGTAGAAGAGTCTATCGTGCACCCTCGGAAATCTACATCTAATCAACGTTTCTAGATCAGAAAACATGGGTAGAAAAAGGTAAGATATGTTAACAAAATCCAAGAAGTGTCCCTAAGGGTCTAAATTAGCCACGTTTTATACAACAGGGTTGAAATTTCACAAATGCTCAGATGTTGTCAAAAACCACGCCAAAGTGTTTTTCTTGTCATAACGATTCAGAAAATAGTATATAAAATATAAAATATTTGCCACAAACAGTCACTGATTTCCCAGTTATTTATACCTTGATAAAGTTCAACCCGACAAAACCCTCCCGGCAACATAGACTAAACACGAAAATTTTGCTTTCTGCCAACATAGACTAAAAAGGACAATTTTGCTGTCGGCGTTAAAAGCTTTCACAACCGTGTGTTTTTGCAAGCTATACTCATGTCTAAGCTAGCTACACTCATGTCTAGCTAGCTACAATAATTGTTTTACCTATAGTTGAATCATTTTCTAACGATCCGTGACCATTCATAGCATACCTTTGTTTCTCTGTGGATTTGACTAGATGGACATATTCTAAGAAAAAATAGCTCCTATGTCCCTCCCAAAAATGGCGGGAAAATCTATTTATAGCTCATTTTTCAAAATGGCTGCCGGTGACATTTTGAAAAACATGAATATCTATATACCATGTTCTGGATAGGCTATAATGCCAAATAATATGCCGTTTTCCACTATCTTTGGCATGCCCAACCTTTTAAGATAAAATTCAAAGTTTTGAGAGGTCATCTTGACCCCTAAATCCAAGATGGCCGCCAGTTCCATATTGAAAAACATGAAAATCGATATATCATGAAGTGGATAGGCTATAATAACAAACAATGTGTCGTTTTCAACTATATTTGGCATGCAAAACCGTTTAAGATCATATTCAAAGAGTTTGGGGTCACATTTACCCCTAAATCCAAGATGGCCGCCAGCGCCATATTGACAAAAACATGAAAATCTATATACCATGAAGTGGATAGGCTATACTGACAAACAATGTGTCGTTTTCCACTAGTTTTGGCACGCCAAATATTTTTGTCATATTCAAAGTGTTTGGAGGTCATCTTGAACCCTAAATCCAAGATGGCCGCCAGCGCCATATTGAAAAACATGAAAATCCATATAGGCCTATCATGAAGTGGATTTACAATAATAACCAACAATGTGTCGTTTTCAACTATTTTTGGCATGCAAAACCATTTAAGATCATATTCAAAGAGTTTGGGGTCACCTTGACTCCTAAATCCAAGATGGCCGCCAGCACCATATTGACAAAAAACATGAAGTGGATAGGCTATACTGACAAATATTCTACTATTTTTGGCATGCCAAACCTTTTCATGTCGTATTCAAAGTGTTTGGGGGCATCTTGACCCCTAAATCCAAGATGACTGTCTAAGCCATGTCGAAAAATTCACACACATGAGGCCAATACTTATTTTTACTCAGTTACTTATACTATAGATTTTGAAAGTGTTACCTTTGTTCTTTCAGGAAAGTTGCACGTTAAGAGCATGTGATGGACAACAGACACTGAAGAGCTACAGAGCAACCAAGAGACTGATAAACTAGAATGCATGCTGAAAGATCATTGCCCTGTAAAAGACAGTTTAGAAAAAGTAGAGAAATAAGAGAACATTAAGAACAATTTTTACAATGGGAGGGCCTTGATAAATTTCAACATGTCAATACAACAGTGGAATGGGATAAAGGACCTAAGGGTTATCATATGCATGCTACTTTTTGTACTACGATGTCTAACACACGCTCACTGCCAAGCCACAAAACGCAAGCACAAATCTGAGAAATCAAAAAAAAAAAAAAAGCTGGGATGTCCGGTCAGCAATCATCTTTCTCAGGACCTCCTCCCAAGAAACTTCGTTCAAGTATAGGTGTTCTGCATGATAAGGCATTGTGCGTCCACAAAAGTCTGGTAACCGGGACAAAACACTTTTGTTACTTTTGACACAAGATGCATGGAGAAGATTCAAGGCACACAATATCTACATTGCAGATGAGGATACAAGAGAGCGGTTAGATACGTTTATAACGTCAATCCCAGACAGGCAAACAGTCTTTGGCTTGGAAATCAGATACCACCGTCATTGCTGGCGTCAATATGTCAGCAATCAAGCGAGAGATAATCTCAGTGAAAATGCAGAGAATATATCTACAGCATGTTAACCTTCGGGAGGCTCAAGCTTTGTTCTTGCAACACATCCAACAAGTCATATTTAAAGATCATGAAATACGCACCCTTGAAGGACTGCTCCAAGATTACATTCGCATTACTTCAAACTACGGGCACTTTTCCCAAGTAAGGTCCAGCTACCTCAAGGAACTTCTGATTAAAGAATTTGGAAAGACATAGGATTTCACGTACGTATTCAGAAGAAAGTTAGTGAGCTTGAGCTTGTGTATGATACAAGCACTTCCGATACATACATCGAGGCCGCGCTGTTATCACTGGGAGTAACGGATGACCAGTTGGTCAAGAATGTCGCAACACGACTCAGAGAACAGGTCATCAAAACAACCACTGTTCCTTGGCCCCCGTATATACATGAGGTGGAGCAAGCTGAAAACTTGAGTGAGCTCCTACTAAAGTTCATTACCTGGTTGAAAAAACCTAACACAGGTCTAACTGATGACAACCCAAAGGTCCGACCAATTGCGTCAATCTTAGGGAGAGATCGTTATTTACGACAGGGGGAATGGGCATTTTGAGGGGGAACCCGAATTTTTTATTTGATCTTGAGGTGGAAACGCAAAATTGTTTGTTGAACCAGGGGGGGGATTGTTAAGTTTAAAAGGGGGAATCTGACAATTTTGAGTGGACGCGAGGGCGAAAGCAAATTTTCAAATTCCGCCCTTGTTTTCACGAATTTCTCCATTTAAAACTTAACAACCCCCCTCCTGGTTCAACGTTAAAAATTCACCCCCCCCCTCAAGATAACGATGCTGCTCTAAAAAAATCAGGTTCCCCCTTGAAAATTCATCTTGCTCAAACTCATGTATGTCAAGGAATCGTTACCTGTTCTCTAACGTGTGCATTGTTGACCAACTGGTCTCTGATAACAGCGCGGCCTCGATGTAAGTATCATTGACTGAATACGTTCGTGAAATCCTATGAATTCTTTGATCAGAAGTTCCTTGAGGTAGCTGGACCTTACATGTACTTGGGAAAAGTCAGACGAATGTAATTTGAGCAGTTGTCGTATCAACTCTGTGACTTGTTGGATATTTGAAAGAACAACGCTTGAGCCTGAAGGTTAACAATGTAGATGCTCTGCATTTTCACTGAGATTATTTCGCATCTTGACGCCAGCAATGACGGTGGTACTCAAGCCAAAGGCTGTTTGCCTGTCTGGGATTGACATTATAAACATCTAACCGCTCTCTTGTTACCTCATCTGCAATGTAGATAGTGTGTGCCTTGAATCTTTCCATGCATCTTGTGTCAAAAGTAACAAAAGTGTTTTTGTCCCAAGTTACCAGACTTTTGTGGACGCACAATGCCTTATCATGCAGAACACCTATACTTGAACGAAGTTTCTTGGGAGGAGGTCCATGACTGACCGGACATCCCAGATTTGTGCTTGCGTTTTGTGGCTTGGCAGTGAGCGTGTGTTTTAGACATCGGTGGTACAACAAGTAGCATGCATATGATAACCCTTAGGTCCTTTATCCCATGCCACTGTTGTATTGACATGTAAGGCCTTTCTTGTAAAAATAAAAATCCCATTTCTCTACTTTTTAAACTGTCTTTTTACAGGGCAATGATCTTTCAGCACGCATTCATTCAGTGTCTGTTCTGTTCTCATCATCTTTTGAAAATCGATGTTCATTGGTTTTTCATCACACTTGAAAATCGAGCCATGTTTTTGGACATTTATCTTGGATTTAGGGGTCAAGATGCCCCCCAACACTTTGAATACGACATGAAAAGGTTTGGCATACCAAAAATAGTGGAATATTTGTCAGTATAGCCTATCCACTTCATGTTTTTTGTCAATATGGTGCTGTCGGCTATCTTGGATTTAGGAGTCAAGGTGACCCAAACTCTTTGAATATGATCTTAAATGGTTTGCATGCCAAAAAGATAGTTGAAAACGACACAATGTTGGTTATTATAGTCAATTCACTTCATGATATATCGATTTTCATGTTTTTCAATATGGCGCTGGCGGTCATCTTGGATTTAAGGTTCAAGATGACCCCCAAACACCTTGAATATGACAAAAAAGATTTGGCATGCCAAAAATAGTGGAAAACGACACATTGTTTGTCAGTATAGCCTATCCACTTCATGGTATATAGGTTTTAATGTTTTTGTCAATATGGCGCTGGTGGCCATCTTGGATTTAGGGGTCAATGTGACCCCAAACTCTTTAAATCTGATCTTAAATGGTTTTGCATGCCAAATATAGTTGAAAACGACACATTGTTTCTTATTATAGCCTATCCACTTCATGATATATCGATTTTCATGTTTTTCAATATGGAACTGGCGGCCATCTTGAATTTAGGGGTCAAGATGACCTCCCAACACTTTGAATTTTATCTTAAAAGGTTAGGCATGCCAAAGATAGTGGAAAACGGCATATTATTTGTCATTATAGCCTATCCAGAACATGGTATATAGATATTCATGTTATTCAAAATGTCACCGGCGGCCATTTTGAAAAATGAGCTATAAATAGATTTTCCCGCCATTTTTGGGAGGGACATAGGAGCTATTTTTTCTTAGAATATGTCCATCTAGTCAAATCCACAGAGAAACAAAGGTATGCTATGAATGGTCACGGATCGTAAGAAAATGATTCAACTACTATCTATATTGTTCAACGCTAATGAATTCAATATAACTTATCATTATTTATGTCAGGCTTTTGAGCGATACAATAAAACTGTATATTGTACAATATTTGCAAAATACCCGGATGCAATACAATATTTTTTAATATTGTACGAGTATCTCGTACGCGTCGCGAGTTACCATGGTGACAGCACTAACACATCTACAAATAAACCTCCGCCATCTCACGCTCATAAGATAAGTTGCTTTTAATATACAGAGTTGAAACTAAATACTAAATTACAAGAAGTATGATGGATAAATAATATCACAAAATGTGGGCCATTTTCTACGTGTAACCTTTTTATGGGACACCTTGTACTTTATTTTGAACGACTACTATAATAATGCTACTATAAAAATTCGACACAGTTTTTTGGATTGTGGTTGTCTATTCTACAATTATAATATCAACCTTTCTTTGTGTAGATGTCTATTCTATAATTATAATATCAACCTTTCTTTGTGTAGTTGTCTATTCTATAATTATAATATCAACCTTTACTTGTTTAGTTGTCTATTCTATAATTACAATATCAACCTTTCTTTGTGTGGTTGTCTATTCTATAATTATAATATCAACCTTTCCTTGTTTAGTTGTCTATTTTATAATTACAATATCAACCTTTCCTTGTGTAGTTGTCTATTCTATAATTACAATATCAACTTTTCTTTGTGTAGTTGTCTATTCTATTATTACAATATCAACCTTTCTTTGTGTAGTTGTCTATTCTATAATTACAATATCAACCTTTCTTTGTGTAGTTGTCTATTCTATAATTACAATATCAACCTTTCTTTGTGTATTTGTCTATTCTATAATTATAATATCAACCTTTCCTTGTTTAGTTGTCTATTCTATCATTACAATATCAACCTTTCTTGGTGTAGTTGTCTATTCTATAATTACAATATCAACCTTTCTTTGTGTAGTTGTCTATTCTATAATTACAATATCAACCTTCTTTGTGTATTTGTCTATTCTATTATTACAATATCAACCTTTCTTTGTGTAGTTGTCTATTCTATAATTATAATATCAACCTTTACTTGTGTAGTTGTCTATTCTATAATTACAATATCAACTTTTCTTTGTGTATTTGTCTATTCTATTATTACAATATCAACCTTTCTTTGTGTAGTTGTCTATTCTATAATTATAATATCAACCTTTCCTTGTTTAGTTGTCTATTCTATAATTACAATATCAACCTTTCTTTGTGTGGTTGTCTATTCTATAATTATAATATCAACCTTTCCTTGTTTAGTTGTCTATTTTATAATTACAATATCAACCTTTCCTTGTGTAGTTGTCTATTCTATAATTACAATATCAACTTTTCTTTGTGTAGTTGTCTATTCTATTATTACAATATCAACCTTTCTTTGTGTAGTTGTCTATTCTATGATTATAATATCAACCTTTCCTTGTTTAGTTGTCTATTCTATCATTACAATATCAACCTTTCTTGGTATAGTTGTCTATTCTATAATTACAATATCAACCTTTCTTTGTGTAGTTGTCTATTCTATAATTACAATATCAACCTTTCTTTGTGTATTTGTCTATTCTATTATTACAATATCAACCTTTCTTTGTGTAGTTGTCTATTCTATAATTATAATATCAACCTTTCCTTGTTTAGTTGTCTATTCTATAATTATAATATCAACCTTTCCTTGTTTAGTTGTCTATTCTATAATTACAATGTCAACCTTTCCTTGTGTAGTTGTCTATTCTATTATTACAATATCAACCTTTCCTTGTGTAGTTGTCTATTCTATTATTACAATATCAACCTTTCTTTGTGTAGTTATCTATTCTATAATTATAATATCAGCCTTCCTTTGTGAAGTTGTCTATTCTATAATTACAATATCAACCTTTCTTTGTGTAGTTGTCTATTCTATAATTACAATATCAACCTTTCTTTGTGTATTTGTCTATTCTATTATTACAATATCAACCTTTCTTTGTGTAGTTGTCTATTCTATAATTATAATATCAACCTTTCCTTGTTTAGTTGTCTATTCTATCATTACAATATCAACCTTTCCTTGTGTAGTTGTCTATTCTATTATTACAATATCAACCTTTCCTTGTTTAGTTGTCTATTCTATAATTACAATATCAACCTTTCTTGGTGTAGTTGTCTATTCTATTATTACAATATCAACCTTTCTTGGTGTAGTTGTCTATTCTATAATTACAATATCAACCTTTCTTTGTGTAGTTGTCTATTCTATAATTACAATATCAACCTTTCTTTGTGTAGTTGTCTATTCTATAATTACAATGTCAACCTTTCTTGGTGTAGTTGTCTATTCTATAATTACAATATCAACCTTTCTTGGTGTAGTTGTCTATTCTATAATTACAATATCAACCTTTCCTTGTTTAGTTGTATATTCTACAATAACAATATCAACCTTTCTTTGTGTAGTTGTCTATTCTATAATTACAATATCAACCTTTCTTTGTGTAGTTGTCTATTCTATAATTATAATATCAACCTTTCCTTGTTTAGTTGTCTATTCTATAATTATAATATCAACCTTTCTTTGTGTAGTTGTCTATTCTATAATTACAATATCAACCTTTCTTTGTGTAGTTGTCTATTCTATAATTACAATATCAACCTTTCCTTGTGTAGTTGTCTATTCTATAATTACAATATCAACTTTTCTTTGTGTAGTTGTCTATTCTATTATTACAATATCAACCTTTCTTTGTGTAGTTGTCTATTCTATAATTACAATATCAACCTTTCTTTGTGTAGTTGTCTATTCTATTATTACAATATCAACCTTTCTTTGTGTATTTGTCTATTCTATAATTATAATATCAACCTTTCCTTGTTTAGTTGTCTATTCTATCATTACAATATCAACCTTTCTTGGTGTAGTTGTCTATTCTATAATTACAATATCAACCTTTCTTTGTGTAGTTGTCAATTCTATAATTACAATATCAACCTTTCTTTGTGTATTTGTCTATTCTATTATTACAATATCAACCTTTCTTTGTGTAGTTGTCTATTCTATAATTATAATATCAACCTTTCTTGTGTAGTTGTCTATTCTATAATTACAATATCAACTTTTCTTTGTGTATTTGTCTATTCTATTATTACAATATCAACCTTTCTTTGTGTAGTTGTCTATTCTATAATTATAATATCAACCTTTCCTTGTTTAGTTGTCTATTCTATAATTACAATATCAACCTTTCTTTGTGTGGTTGTCTATTCTATAATTATAATATCAACCTTTCCTTGTTTAGTTGTCTATTTTATAATTACAATATCAACCTTTCCTTGTGTAGTTGTCTATTCTATAATTACAATATCAACTTTTCTTTGTGTAGTTGTCTATTCTATTATTACAATATCAACCTTTCTTTGTGTAGTTGTCTATTCTATAATTATAATATCAACCTTTCCTTGTTTAGTTGTCTATTCTATCATTACAATATCAACCTTTCTTGGTGTAGTTGTCTATTCTATAATTACAATATCAACCTTTCTTTGTGTAGTTGTCTATTCTATAATTACAATATCAACCTTTCTTTGTGTATTTGTCTATTCTATTATTACAATATCAACCTTTCTTTGTGTAGTTGTCTATTCTATAATTATAATATCAACCTTTCCTTGTTTAGTTGTCTATTCTATAATTATAATATCAACCTTTCCTTGTTTAGTTGTCTATTCTATAATTACAATGTCAACCTTTCCTTGTGTAGTTGTCTATTCTATTATTACAATATCAACCTTTCCTTGTGTAGTTGTCTATTCTATTATTACAATATCAACCTTTCTTTGTGTAGTTGTCTATTCTATAATTATAATATCAGCCTTTCTTTTGTGAAGTTGTCTATTCTATAATTACAATATCAACCTTTCTTTGTGTAGTTGTCTATTCTATAATTACAATATCAACCTTTCTTTGTGTATTTGTCTATTCTATTATTACAATATCAACCTTTCTTTGTGTAGTTGTCTATTCTATAATTATAATATCAACCTTTCCTTGTTTAGTTGTCTATTCTATCATTACAATATCAACCTTTCCTTGTGTAGTTGTCTATTCTATTATTACAATATCAACCTTTCCTTGTTTAGTTGTCTATTCTATAATTACAATATCAACCTTTCTTTGTGTAGTTGTCTATTCTATTATTACAATATCAACCTTTCTTGGTGTAGTTGTCTATTCTATAATTACAATATCAACCTTTCTTTGTGTAGTTGTCTATTCTATAATTACAATGTCAACCTTTCTTGGTGTAGTTGTCTATTCTATAATTACAATATCAACCTTTCTTGGTGTAGTTGTCTATTCTATAATTACAATATCAACCTTTCCTTGTTTAGTTGTATATTCTACAATAACAATATCAACCTTTCTTTGTGTAGTTGTCTATTCTATAATTACAATATCAACCTTTCTTTGTGTAGTTGTCTATTCTATAATTATAATATCAACCTTTCCTTGTTTAGTTGTCTATTCTATAATTATAATATCAACCTTTCTTTGTGTAGTTGTCTATTCTATAATTACAATATCAACCTTTCTTTGTGTAGTTGTCTATTCTATAATTACAATATCAACCTTTCTTGGTGTAGTTGTCTATTCTATAATTACAATATCAACCTTTCCTTGTTTAGTTGTCTATTCTACAATAACAATATCAACCTTTCTTTGTGTAGTTGTCTATTCTATAATTACAATATCAACCTTTCTTTGTGTAGTTGTCTATTCTATAATTATAATATCAACCTTTCCTTGTTTAGTTGTCTATTCTATAATTATAATATCAACCTTTCTTTGTGTAGTTGTCTATTCTATAATTACAATATCAACCTTTCTTTGTGTAGTTGTCTATTCTATAATTACAATATCAACCTTTCTTTGTGTAGTTGTCTATTCTATAATTATAATATCAACCTTTCCTTGTTTAGTTGTCTATTTTATAATTACAATATCAACCTTTCCTTGTGTAGTTGTCTATTCTATTATTACAATATCAACCTTTCTTGGTGTAGTTGTCTATTCTATAATTACAATATCAACCTTTCTTTGTGTAGTTGTCTATTCTATAATTACAATATCAACCTTTCCTTGTTTAGTTGTCTATTCTATAATTACAATATCAACCTTTCTTTGTGTAGTTGTCTATTCTATAATTACAATATCAACCTTTCTTTGTGTAGTTGTCTATTCTATAATTACAATATCAACCTTTCTTTGTGTAGTTGTCTATTCTACAATTACCATATCAACCTTTCCTTGTGTAGTTGTCTATTCTATAATTATAATATCAACCTTTCTTTGTGTAGTTGTCTATTCTATAATTACAATATCAACCTTTCTTTGTGTAGTTGTCTATTCTATAATTACAATATCAACCTGTCTTTGTGTAGTTGTCTATTCTACAATTACAATGTCAACCTTTCTTTGTGTATTTGTCTATTCTATTATTACAATATCAAGCTTTCTTTGTGTAGTTGTCTATTCTATAATTATAATATCAACCTTTCCTTGTTTAGTTGTCTATTCTATCATTACAATATCAACCTTTCCTTGTGTAGTTGTCTATTCTATTATTACAATATCAACCTTTCTTTGTGTAGTTTTCTATTCTATAATTACAACATCAGCCTTTCTTTGTGTAGTTGTCTATTCTATAATTACAATATCAACCTTTCTGTGAAGTTGTCTATTCTATAATTATAATATCAACCTTTCTTTGTGTAGTTGTCTATTCTATAATTACAATATCAACGTTTCTTTGTGTAGTTGTCTATTCTATAATTACAACATCAGCCTTTCTTTGTGTAGTTGTCTATTCTATAATTATAATATCAACCTTTCTTTGTGTAGTTGTCTATTCTATAATTACAATATCAACGTTTCTTTGTGTAGTTGTCTATTCTATAATTACAACATCAGCCTTTCTTTGTGTAGTTGTCTATTCTATAATTATAATATCAACCTTTCTTTGTGTAGTTTTCTATTCTATAATTACAACATCAGCCTTTCTTTGTGTAGTTGTCTATTCTATAATTACAATATCAACCTTTCTGTGAAGTTGTCTATTCTGTAATTATAATATCAACCTTTCTTTGTGTAGTTGTCTATTCTATAATTACAATATCAACGTTTCTTTGTGTAGTTGTCTATTCTATAATTACAACATCAGCCTTTCTTTGTGTAGTTTTCTATTCTATAATTACAACATCAGCCTTTCTTTGTGTAGTTGTCTATTCTATAATTACAATATCAACCTTTCTTTGTGTAGATGTCTATTCTATAATTATAATATCAACCTTTCTTTGTTTAGTTGTCTATTCTATAATTATAATATCAACCTTTCTTTGTGTAGTTTTCTATTCTATAATTATAATATCAACCTTTCTTTGTGTAGTTTTCTATTCTATAATTACAATATCAACCTTTCTGTGAAGTTGTCTATTCTATAATTATAATATCAACCTTTCTTTGTGTGGTTGCCTATTCTATAATTATAATATCAACCTTTCTTTGTGTAGTTGTCTATTCTATTATTACAATATCAACTCTCCTTTGTGTAGTTGTCTATTCTATCTATATAAATAAAAGGAAGTCGCTAAATCTTGTCCAGAAGCAGGCTCCGAGATGCTTTCACTTTCAGCTCTGATTTATTCGTACATTGATCGGGCACATATTGCCATTAAACCATCTGACGTTCATTTTTGCAAAACTATTCAATCACTATGGAAATAACAAAAAAAAATGGTCTGTTGCTAGGCCGTTGAGGTCAATGACCTTATTGGTAAGGTCATGGCAGCAAACGCGTCAAATGCAAGCGGTGTCCAACACACGCGGCAAGTGGCCAGTCACGCATCTGTGCGTACACGGCACCATAGTTTCACGCGCATTGCGGCGCATGGTATGGACGCACTTAATGTTGACTTACCGCGCGTAGGCCTACGTACATATACGTGACTGACTGCTTCTCTGAGACAGCGGATCCTGGAATGTGGGAAGTGGGCACACTCCAAGTTTTTGCCGCCACCTTTTTGAATGGCCACGAAGCACCATTGTGTCGCGCACCGTGCAGCCGTCTGTGTCCCCTCGGAATTGGAAACTTGGTCAAAGCAAAGGCCTTGAAGCCATTTCGGGGGATCATTGGGTGTAAGCTGATGAAAAAAGGGGGGGGGGAAGTCATTGGGTGACAGTTTTGCAAAAAAGTCCACTTTTCAGAGGGAATGTTAAAATGTAGCCAACAGAGTCGTTCAACTGTTCAGTATAGCCCGAAAAGATTAAATGCTAGGGTGGGTGAGCCCACTTTAGTGGAACTTTGAAAGTCCACATTTTTGAAATTCTGCGGCCCCGCTAATAAATCCTGGCTATAATGTAGGCCTAGCTATTAACAACACGGGCTCGCTTAAAATGTTTTGCTGCAACTTTGAAACAAGTTGCTTACATGTTTTATACCATTATAACCCGAAATTGAAACGTTTTCTTGGAACCTCTTCTAACATTAATGTTTTATGTTTGTTGGGATAAAGTTAAAATCAACCATTTTGTCACGAGCTGTTTCAAAAGAAATCCGAGGGATTTATAACAACATTATCACAGGTCTGGATATTCACTTAGAGTTTAGCTTCTTTAATATGACAGGAGCTAACATTAAAAAAAATATGATTATCAAGCTAACATGATCATTACTAATACTGGATGAATAATCTACACCAAGACACCATGATTATCATCACCGTTTACCATGTTTACTAACCACTCCCGTTTACTAACCGCTCCCGTTTACTCAACTAGCGGGTCTCCCGCTAGTTATTATAATATCAACCTGTTCTTGTTTAGTTGCCTATTCTGTCAATATCAACATTTCTTTGGGCAAATGATAGCAACCTCTAGCTGTTGCTATATACGGGCTTATGACCGCGTTATTGCATTGAAACCCTAACAAAATGCAAAGAGGGCGGTTGTGTTGGTAATTTATCAGTGTCGGAGAGAGCCATCAATGATAACAATGTCACACAATAAAAGATTAGTATATACGAATATGGATGTACGGTGTCTAGATGCATATCACGCGGCTTTTGTGCTCAAATCCATTTGGGAATTAGAGGATTTGTGTCCATTATGTTAAGAGATATATGTAAGGGAATACATGGAATAATACATGGATTATGCACTCAAAAGGAGCCATCAATCACAAGAGTTATGCCATCAAAATGAGATATTATTCATCTGAAACAATTATATTCATCGTGGATTATGATATCGATAGTACGATGTTATCAACTGGGATTTGTCTTTGGATTCATAGAATAGTTGGATTATCGTTAGAAGAAAAGAAGAGAAGGTCAATAATGAAATAAAGAACCAAAAATAGTGTAGCAGTAAAATGTTTTGTGTGATTTACAAAGCTATCATCGACATACACGTTTTGGTAATGCAAGATTTGTCTTATTTTGAATGGATACCTCAAGTGTGTTAACCGTTAACATCATCTGTGCTTGTCGCTTGTTAAAAGGCGAAGCAGCTTCTACTTTCTGTCGTAACTTAACCTTTGGCAATAATGTGGTAAAACCAGTCCTTATTGGCATTGTTCTTTTTTGAATATCTTCTAATACTGTTTTATTGCGCTTAAGGTCTTCATTAAAATCATAGTGGTATCACTCGGCGTCTTCCTCAACGTCTTGTTTGTTTTCTTATGCGAAGTGTCTTATCTTCAGACCTGTTTCCTCTGCTGTGTAATTTGGCGACGGAGTTTCGCAAAGACCAATGGAAACTTTTACAAGTTGCTGAACTACTCTGGGTTACTTTTGTCAGTTGACGTTGCAAAACGACCTCCAGTAACTTCATCCTCAACAACCGGGCTGAAAAGGATATTACGACTATAAACATCCTATAATTATTGCTTTTCGGTCTATAATGACTATTAATTACTATAATTATAGTATTAGATTTAGAAGCCATATTAGGCGACAAAATAGTCTATAATGAATATCAACATTCATCAGGGCAAATGAAATTAAGTTGGCCTAATTGCAAATGTACGTCAACGCTAATGATATTAACTAATTACGTCAAGAACATATGAATTAGTCATAGTTGTTTGTATCTCATTGCATAGATAGTTATGCTGATTTTGTAGAGCTGCAGACCTGCTTTGCTCGTTTCAAAGGAGAGACACTCTAGTTATCATGGAGCGTGTTAAACCTTACGCCCCAAGCTTGGCAAACGAGAACGTGAACGACGCGCCACCATCACTAACACCAGATACCTTAAGTTTGGCTTCATCTCTCGGTGCAGATACCCAAGAAAAACGCAAGATGAAAATCCTCATAGAAGGAGTCCTACAGACTCGGTCTTCCCGCCAATTTCTTAAGATGTTAAGCTACCAGGCAATACCATTACTAGCGTTGATAGTAATGTGTGGTGTGTTGTTACAACAAATGGCCCAGATGTATCGAAGTGCTACGTTGTTAGAAAGCGTCGCAATAGCAAACGATAGATTTGGTAATTTAGTAGTCTCGTTGCAGGTTGAGAGGGGTTTAAGCGCGGCATATTTGAGCTCCGAAAAATCGCAACAAAACGTCTTTGCTGAGTTACAAAATGCACGAAGAAAAACTGACGACGCTTTTGGCGCCATTAATTTTTGGCCGCTTAATATAAACGTCTCGTCGATAGGGTCGTTTACAAGTAAGGCAGCTCTACACGAGGAAGTGTGGGCCCATAGACTAAAAGTTGATCGTCGCGCTCCAGGGACAACTTTCGACACTAACATCAAGTTTTACACCAGTATCAATGTTGAATTGATTGAAGTTAATATTGTTGAATCTCGAAAATTAACATCTCGTGTGTGGTACCAGCTTGTTGCGAAATCAAGCCTTCTGTTAGCGACAGATTTCTATGGGATCGAAAGAGCTTTGGGGAGTGTGTTCTATGTGCAGTGTAGGTTGAAAGATGATATAGTGCAGTGGTTCAAGACTGTTCAAACTCAGGGAGACATGATGTTACAACAATCATTTAGCTACGATGGTGACACAGAGACACGATATAATGAACTGGTATACTTGGCAGGGAGTGTACTAAGCGATGTTGACAGCATGCGATTTGAAATTGGCGCCAATATTGACACATGCGCAGGCTACGACAGTCTCGAAATAGAAACCAGGTCATTAAATTGGTTCAGTAACAGTACCGTGCTAATTACTATCTTATCATCCGTACGTGGTAATATTAGTGAACAACTAACCGAATATGTGAGCGGTTTAATTCAATATTCAAATCAACAGATCGCGCTGTATAGTTTAATAGGTGCGTTAACATTAATTTGTTGTCTCGTCTTAAGCATATTCCAAGCTTTGAACTCGCACAAATTATTATCTTCAGTTGGATATTACGCTAAAGATCTTGGTGAGAAGAAAACAGAACTAGCTCAAGAAAAGAGGACAACGTTAAGATTGTTATATCAGATGATACCAAAGAGGGTAGCGAAGCAATTGCAGTTAGGGAAGGCTGTAAAGGCCCATTTATTTGACTCTGTGACAGTATACTTCAGTGATATTGAAGGGTTTACCGATATATCATCACGAAGTACCCCAATGCAAGTGGTCCATCTCTTAAACCGATTATACAGGTAAGCCACATTTACCAGTATGCTTCGAATATATTTATAATACGTATTCAAAAATACGCACGTGACCACCTCCGCGCTGCCATAACAGCTTGTAGACAGTAAGTCTCGAAGTGACTTTCTACATAGCGAGTGGTCTTCCTGTAAATTTGAATGCAAAGGCGGTAAACAACGCGAGTATGTGCAGCAAAATTGTCTATTTTGTTCAACTTTGTTGTGATTATATTGTAAGCTTTTCCATTGAAAAGTATTTTTTCATTCGGCAAATAATTTCAAAATGTTGTTTTGGATAACATATTGCAAATTTGGAATTCTCCCATATGTAATAAGTTTGCTATTCCATTGATACTTAATATTTATCTATAGAGTTCCTATCCTCAATGGTATGAGAATTTGGTCACGCTTGCTGGTTTTGATATGTCGTGCCCATGGGTCACGTGCGTATTTATAAATACGTATTTATAAATAAAGTCAAAGGTAGCTGTTTACATTTCATGTTCTTGCTGTTATTGTTGCTCTTGTCCTTGGAGATCTTTCTTTCTGCGTCGTTCTCTTTCTCCATCTCCTCCTTTGTTTCCTTTTTTCTTTACCCCTTCCTCTTTCCTCTTGCTCCGTCATCTTTCTTCTTTCCTATTATGCTGTTTCTTTATCTCCATCATCCCAATCATCATCAGCAGCAGCAGCAGCAGCAGCAGCAGCAGTAGTGGCATCTCAGCAAACACAAAACATTTTACTGACCTTTAAATATCGGGTTATTTATATAAGGGCTATAAAGCATTTCAGAAAACATTTTTAAAAACTTAATGCAAAACATCCTTGCATAATGTAATGTAGGGGATCTGGAATGAGCGTCTTGAACGTTTCGACAGTATTTTTTGTGGGACATGAGAGCACATCAGACATGTCGACTTGCATTCTAAATACGAAGAATGTCTTTCGGATATCAAATAATTTTCATTTTTTGAAATTCACGATACAATACACATTTTATGACAAATTATTAAAATTTGATATTTTTCACATTTTTGATATAACAGTCCTCGAAGTAAATTTTATAAATCTAATGATATATTCTTAAAGTGTATGTAGCTGGGAGGAAAAGCCGACGATCAATTGAAAATTTTGACCTTTCATATTGAAGATATGGATTTTTTTCCCAAAAAGACCTAATTTTTTTGTGTGTTTTGTGAAAAAAATCCATACCTTCAATACGAAAGGTCAAAATTTTCAATTGATCGTCGGCTTTTCACCCCACTTACATACACTTTAAGTATAAATCATCAGATTTATAAAGTTTACTTCGAGTACTCTTAAATATCAAAAATATCAAATTTTAATCATTTGCCATAAAATGAGTATTACATTGCGAATTTCAAAAAATCAAACTTATTTGATATCAGAAGGACATTCTTCGTATTCAGAATGCAATTCGATATGTCTGATGTGCTGTAATGTCCCACAATAAATACTGTCCAAATGTTCATACCCCACCCCTTAAGTGTTGGCAAAATATTTTGCAAAAATTTGTTCCCATAAATATTATGTATTGTACACATATGACATCTGGCAGCTATTGCAGATGCGACCTTCGTGCACTAATGTGATTGTGTTTACTATATACCCACGTATGGCTGCTATGTGCTACAAAAAAACTCGGTAATATCGGATTATATAAAACAGCGTGGGTTGTATACAAAGGGTTATCAAATGAATTATAAATAGCTAGCTTGTAATTAAGGATTTTCTGCTTTGAATTACAGTTGGATTTTGATTATGTATTGTCAGAATATGTCAAGAAATCTCTTTATGATTAGCCTACATAATTACTTTGCATGTATCTTCGTTCTATGGTATTCAACTCATAATTAATTGACCTACCTTGACCTAGGTCAAGGTCATATCCCCTTTTATTTTTGAGGCGAACAACTACGGCAAAGCAAAGAAAATTGGAATTTACTACCAGCGCACATGTCGATAATACGTACCACTCCTTCGGTCATGTTGTGGTACGACCCTTTGTTGTGTATATCACCGTCCCGCACGCCGTGTATGTACTGTGTGTTATGAACATCGTGCATGCGTTCGACTAATAATTCCATCGTAATAATAAAGCGCCGGTTCCGGCGTTTTATTCAAAATCTCGGATTTTGACAAAACTACAGCACCTAGAGTCTTGATTTTTGCAGGGTATATTGGTTTAATAAAGTACAATTTAATCGTGTAAAAAAAGGAATTTAAAAAAATTTAGTGAAGGCGTCTTCCTCAGCAAATGTTATAATATGGCTTTAATTATCAGCCAAATTAGTAGTGACTTATGAAGACGTTGGAGTGATTTTTGTCATGTTTGTAGCAATAAAATATGCACTGTTGATTTTACTTTTTGGCGCAATAAACAACATTCACATTTTTGTTTGTTTTGATTTTAGTCTTTTGTTAATTGTTTGTTTGTTTACTAGTGTGTTGGGTAGACTTCATAATTAATTATTTAAACCTACAAGACGTACCTCAAATTTTGGGTCACTTATTTAACCTTCATCTGGAGACTAGCTGTTTGCTTTTTTTTTTTTTTTCAATTGCCAGTGTAAACTGTTATCGCCTGAGATAATACTAGGAGTTTGACCATGGTTCCGAATTCAACAGTCTCATTCACACGATAGTGCGGACGCAGCTTAATCCCGCCTTCAATTTGATGCCAGATTTTGTCTTTTTTTAAAATAATATGTGCTATTGGATGTTGCTGGATATAGTTATGTTCTATTCATTCGTAAACATCTTATAGGGTGCGTTTAGATACAAATTCAAAGTGTGATAATTTGTAAACCAAAAAAAAGTGTTGATCCCCGGTGTTGATCTTATTTTGGATTTGTTACGTGTAGGAGAATAGGTTTCCAAATATGAAAGCCTTTTCTGAAAAGGTAGATGTAGATAATAATAAAAATTTGCTACACGCCGAACGTGTTTAAAAATGTTACAGTTAGGGATCACGAATCGTTATATATGATGTGCAATTAATATTCATATATTCTTTTATACATATGATGCTTCAGTTTTAACACACAAAATATTTCATTGAAAACCCTCCCACTCGGCGATTTCAAAAATGTAACCACGCTTCCCTAGAATGTGCAATAAATTAGCATTAAATTTTTTCTTATTTTAGCAGCATTCTAGAAACTCTGGCGTATGGCGATCACTGCCGTAGCGTTTCCCGTGGAGGTTGGATGCACTCTCACTCCTAGGTTGAAGGTTATTTTTAGCAGTGGATCATATAGGTGACTGAGAGAATAAGCCCCTTGTGATCAAGCCACCAGCCAAGATGGCGAAAGCTCAAGCCGTAAATAATATTTCTGGTTTGTCACGCAAAATAAGAAATAGTATGATCTACAACCCTACTGATGCATCTGTTTACGGAAGTCAGAAGTCGTTACGGACAACCGGCAGTAAAACATATACGTGGCATAGAGAATACTGAGAAAAAAATGGCCCGTCACCGTCAAAATACCTAGACGAAATTAACCAAAAGTTGTTATTGGCTTATGAATCTTCAGTTGGCACGATTTAAGGAACAATTTTATTCATTTTAGCACGGAAATTGCATTTTTTTCGCGCGCTTCGCTCGCATTTGTCCCGGTAATGTTCTTTTAGTAGCAAACCAGTGGGACGATTTGGAAATTTTGGCCACTGACTCGGTGACTCCGGTACATCCCCCATTGAATTTTAACATTGAAATAGCAAATTTTCGCGCGCTATGCGTGAATTTTATCAAACTTTCGTGCGCTTTTCCCCGGGGCTTTTCCTTGTAAAGGAATTCTGCAGACAATCATCATGTTGCCATGTGCAGGTGCCAGCAAAAGATAAATCATGGCATACCAGCCAAATTTTTACTCAGCACCTCCCTGAGAAAATGGTCTAGCGAAGGCCCTGGGTGCGCGATATTTAATCCGATTCAACTCGGCGTGTCATCATATTTTACTCGTTGCCGTATATATTTTGACGTCACAAAAAGTATTCAGCAACCAATATTCGCCTTCGAATTGACACACTGAACCGAGTTTACGCCCGATTGACTTGACTGTCCTGTAAAAATTGCCCCGACCAGCTATCTACGGCGATCCCCTTCGTTCACCAGGTCACTTGTGTCTGGCCGAAGATTCGTCAGCGTTATCTCCTAGATTTCAGCTGTTGATGCCTAGATATGCTCGACATAAATAAAAATGCAACATGCGCAATGTAAACTTTCTTAATTGATTGCAATGTTTGATTACTTACAAATATAGATTTCGCGTTAATTGCATATTCACTGATCTCAGCGAAAGTGTAAAAAAATGTATATAAATTACTTAGAAGTGGAGGATAAACCATTATATAAAACTGCTATTTATTTTATTTCAGAAATATATACGTAATAACAGTTTAATGACGTATTCTTCATTTCTATAAACATGTCTAAGTCTATTGGCAAGTATTCTGACATCCTGGTCTGAAGTTACATTGCCTCATTTCAAATGTTTAGTTTTAGTTTTGGTTTTGGTTTTGGTCACGTGGTTTCCTATTGTCCTGCCTAACCACTTGAATCATAAGATATCGAACTCATTGTTTCTACCTTTTGTTTAAAACCGAACATTTGTGTCAGTCAGTTTCGGTTTTGGTTTCAGTTTCTTATAAGTGGTGTGAATCGTAAAATTATTTGATTTGAAGTTACCTACTTTAAGTATACAAAAGAAATGTTTAAATTTCGCAGTGCAATATTCACGAGGAGATAAATCGAGCATGGTAATCTACATTGAAAGACGTGGTTTACAAAACCGAATAAGCCTAGACTAATTCACCTGTGAAAAAATATAGACCATCGAAATATTTGCATTCGACATTACAAAAGGGGCCACTATTGTAATTGTATAGGTGCTATAAACAAAATCAATTCATGTCCTTAATCCCATGTACCAGAATGGATGGAAGGCCATTATATGACCTCTAATAACCTAATGACTTTTACTGGAGCAATTTTTACTGCAAAAAGTAGAAGATAGAGGGGAGAAGAGATTGTGTGGTGTGTGTGTGGGGGGTGGTTGGAGGGCAAAGTGGATATGGGCTGGGAGAGAGAGAAACAGATGAGAGAGAGCTAAAGAGAATGGGGAGGAGAGCTCGAGATGAAGATATCGAATGTAGGGTAGGAGGAGGGGGAAAGGGGTATTTAGGGAAGAGGTGGTTATATAGGGAGGGGAGCCCCCTCTTAAAGAGGTATGGGTTGTGCTTACCGGGGATAATAAACTAATTCATAATCAAATCATTTCCATGCATCGTTTATGTTTCATACAAACAAACAAATCCCCCACCCCGCCCCATCCTTCAATATACGCGCATGCATATGATATCTAGGCCAAGAACTCGTGAGTGTAATATGCCACCTACCTTCGACAGACAGCATCAACTGTCGTCCGCGGGATAGATTTCCGATATCAATCATGATAATAATTATGTTAGCACAATAGGCTATTGTATACTTCTGGTTATATACCCTATACTGTGTCCTCCCAGCATAATAGTGTTATGATTGCAGACCAGATCAGCTCTACTTTTTAATCCCTTGATTTTTGGTTTCTGAACAAAAGAGAAACCAAAACTAAAGATTTGAAATGAGGGATTGTCATTTAAAAGTATGTGTATTGACCGTGTATAGCTACTTATGATATACCGTATTACACAATTGAGTTAGACAAAACTTCCTTTCTTCAAACCTTTACAGCGGGTGACAGTTATTTTTGGTTATCTGATCTTTTTGTGATTCGGTGTATAGGTATATCATTGTACAGAGGTATACTGATTTATATAGTGTTATACATAACGGCCGATGCTACTATATGAACATCCCAGGAACTTCATGCACACTTTTAAACAAAAAAATATTTGCACAAATACAGTCATTGATTTTCCGGTTATTACCCTGATAGGCTGATAAAGTTTCTAAAACCGACAAAACCCTCCCGGCAACATAAGGCTAAAAATATTGTTTTGGGCTTTAAAAGCTTTTATAGCTTTTTATTCGGCTTTAAAAGCTTTTACAGCTGTATGTTTAGATACTACACTTATCAACAGTTTCATCATGTCTATAGTAGGGATAACCATCAAAATTTCATGTGGCCCCTATTGCTACATTTTGCTGGTTAAATGGTCAAAATCGGTCAAAAACTTTTTGAATTATGAATTTTCAAAGTTTCTCATTCTGACCGGTCATTGGAACAAAATAAAATGACAAGGTCCAAAAATAGCAATTGGGAGCAAAATTGGCATAAGCATATATTATTTACCTTTATATATTTCTTTATTTTAACATATATGCAAACATGAAACAAGCATATTGTGAAAGTATCCAAGGGGTTTCTTATGAAATGGCACTTTACTAGTCAATGGCATAAATTATTTTTTCAAACCGAGGCATTGAAATTAAAGAACATTTGCCAAAAATCATCCAAGATGGCCGATATGGCACAAAATCAAAAGTCCATGTGAACTTTTTTTTTCACAACCAAAAATTTCAATGTTATTGGGTTTAATATGACCGATTAGTAGGTGTATGCAAACAAAATTTTAAGTGTCATTGAAGGTCATTGACTCATTCACAACAATAGAGGTTATCCACTTCACTCATCATGCTCATGTGTGACTTCTAATAAAAGGTGCTGGTTCCTGTAGTATTCCTCATTCAAAACAATTCAATGCATGACCTAGGAGTTACGTGCATGACTTTCGCGGCTATTTTGAAACAGTTATGGTTGCACATTCAGGTGCTTCTTTTGAAAGTTCTAAACAAGGTATAGCCAGCAGCAAGTTGTAGATGGTATGGGCCTAAATATAAGAAAACGTTTAGGGTTGAAATCAGGTGAAAAATACATGGAATGAGCACGAAACTTCACATTTATGTTCAGAAAGGTGTCTTCTTAGCATGATTTAAAATGAGTATGGAAATTCAAGATCTACTTGTTCAATTTTTTAACCTTTTTACAGATGGTATGATAGAGGTATTATTGTCAACTCTGCCAAATTACAGCTCAGTAGGCCACGTTTTTCACCTGATCTTATTAATCTGAATATTTTGTGCCATTCTTGAGCAGTGCTGAACTCAGCCACTGTTAAGCGCACTGTGGCGATGGACCAATTTTGACTCGCACTTACAGGAAAATGAAATAAGTTATGTTGCTGTAATTTGCAAGATAGTTATAAAATATAATTGGCATTAACTTCCTTAATTTTTACAGAAAAATATTGAAAAATAAAGAATGAGATCAATTTAGAAATGTCTGTGCAAGCAGTGCACAGTTGAGCTCCCTGCATGTCTATGGGAGTGTTGTAATCAAGTTGATGGTTCATTGGTCATCCCTATCTATAGCTACGGATAAGTTGAGAGTTTTTACTGCACAAGATGACGCGTTTGTTGTAGGTGATACATTACGATCACAAGAGCAGCACAGTGTAACCCTAAATACTATTGCTCTTCTTTAATTGATTATTAATAATTGTAAAACCAGATAAATATGTTCAAGATGACAAATATAGTCTCTGTGTCGCAGATGATGACGTTAATGTTAATTGGTGTGGTTTGCAACTGATTGGGTGCATCCCAAAGTAATGCTAATACGAACATTGTTCAGTTGGTAGAAGAGTCTATCGTGCACCCTCGGAAATCTACTTCTAATCAACGTTTCTAGATCAGAAAACATGGGTAGAAAAAGGTAAGATATGTTAACAAAATCCAAGAAGTGTCCCTAAGGGTCAACATTAGCCACGTTTTATACAACAGGGTTGAAATTTCACAAATGCTCAGATTTTGTCAAAAACCACGCCAAAGTGTTTTTCTTGTCATAACGATTCAGAAAATAGTATATAAAATATAAAATATTTGCCACAAACAGTCACTGATTTCCCAGTTATTTATACCTTGATAAAGTTCAACCCGACAAAACCCTCCCGGCAACATAGACTAAACACGAAAATTTTGCTTTCTGCCAACATAGACTAAAAAGGACAATTTTGCTTTCGGCGTTAAAAGCTTTCACAACCGTGTGTTTTTGCAAGCTATACTCATGTCTAAGCTAGCTACACTCATGTCTAGCTAGCTACAATAATTGTTTTACCTATCTATATTGTTCAACGCTAATGAATTCAATATAACTTATCATTATTTATGTCAGGCTTTTGAGCGATACAATAAAACTGTATATTGTACAATATTTGCAAAATACCCGGATGCAATACAATATTTTTAAATATTGTACGAGTATCTCGTACGCGTCGCGAGTTACCATGGTGACAGCACTAACACATCTACAAATAAACCTCCGCCATCTCACGCTCATAAGATAAGTTGCTTTTAAGATACAGAGTTGAAACTTAGCAGATACTAAATTACAAGAAGGATGATGGATAAATAATATCTAACAAAATTACATTGTAATGTTGAGCCATCACAAAATGTGGGCCATTTTCTACGTGTAATCTTTTTATGGGACACCTTGTACTTTATTTTGAACGACTACTATAATAATGCTACTATAAAAATTCGACACAGTTTTTTGGATTGTGGTTGTCTATTCTACAATTATAATATCAACCTTTCTTTGTGTAGATGTCTATTCTATAATTACAATATCAACCTTTACTTGTGTAATTGTCTATTCTATAATTACAATATCAACCTTTCCTTGTGTAGTTGCCTATTCTATAACTACAATATCAACCTTTCTTTGTGTAGTAGTCTATTCTATTATTACAATATCAACCTTTCTTTGTGTAGTTTTCTATTCTATAATTACAATATGAACCTTTCTTTGTGTAGTTGTCTATTCTACAATTACAATATCAACCTTTCTTTGTGTAGTTGTCTATTCTGTTATTATAATATCAACCTTTCTTTGTGTAGTTGTCGATTCTATTATTACAATATCAGCCTTTCTTTGTGTAGTTGTCTATTCTATTATTACAATATCAACCTTTCTTTGTGTAGTTGTCTATTCTATAATTATAATATCAACCTTTCTTTGTGTAGTTGTCTATTCTACAATTACAATATCAACCTTTCCTTGTGTAGATGTCTATTCTATAATTACAATATCAACCTTTCTTTGCGTAGTTGTCGATTCTGTTATTACAATATCAACTTTTCTTTGTGTAGTTGTCTATTCTATAATTATAATATCAACCTTTCTTTGTGTAGTTGTCTATTCTATCATTACAATATCAATATTTCCTTGTGTAGTTGTCTATTCTATAATTACAATATCAACCTTTCTTTGTGTAGTTGTCTATTCTATTATTACAATATCAACCTTTCTTTGTGTAGTTGTCTATTCTATTATTACAATATCAACCTTTCTTTGTGTAGATGTCTATTCTATTATTACAATATCAACCTTTCTTTGTGTAGTTGTCTATTCTATCATTACAATATCAACCTTTCTTTGTTTAGTTGCCTATTCTATCATTTTTATAGTAGCATTATTATAGTAGTCGTTCAAAATAAAGTACAAGGTGTCCCATAAAAAGATTACACGTAGAAAATCTTTCCTTGTGTAGTTGTCTATTCTATAATTACAATATCAACTTTCCTTTGTGTAGTTGTCTATTCTATCATTACAATATCAACCTTTCTTTGTGTAGTTGTCTATTCTATGATTACAATATCAATCTTTCCTTGTGTAGTTGTCTATTCTATAATTACAATATCAACCTTTCTTTGTGAAGTTGTCTATTCTATTATTACAATATCAACCTTTCTTTGTGTAGTTGTCTATTCTATAATTACAATATCAACCTTTCTTTGTGTAGTAGTCTATTCTATTATTACAATATCTACCTTTCTTTGTGTAGTTTTCTATTCTATAATTACAATATGAACCTTTCTTTGTGTAGTTGTCTATTCTACAATTACAATATCAACCTTTCTTTGTGTAGTTGTCTATTCTGTTATTATAATATCAACCTTTCTTTTGTGTAGTTGTCGATTCTATTATTACAATATCAGCCTTTCTTTGTGTAGTTGTCTATTCTATTATTACAATATCAACCTTTCTTTGTGTAGTTGTCTATTCTATAATTATAATATCAACCTTTCTTTGTGTAGTTGTCTATTCTACAATTACAATATCAACCTTTCCTTGTGTAGATGTCTATTCTATAATTACAATATCAACCTTTCTTTGCGTAGTTGTCGATTCTGTTATTACAATATCAACTTTTCTTTGTGTAGTTGTCTATTCTATAATTATAATATCAACCTTTCTTTGTGTAGTTGTCTATTCTATCATTACAATATCAATATTTCCTTGTGTAGTTGTCTATTCTATAATTACAATATCAACCTTTCTTTGTGTAGTTGTCTATTCTATTATTACAATATCAACCTTTCTTTGTGTAGTTGTCTATTCTATTATTACAATATCAACCTTTCTTTGTGTAGTTGTCTATTCTATTATTACAATATCAACCTTTCTTTGTGTAGTTGTCTATTCTATCATTACAATATCAACCTTTCTTTGTTTAGTTGCCTATTCTATCATTTTTATAGTAGCATTATTATAGTAGTCGTTCAAAATAAAGTACAAGGTGTCCCATAAAAAGATTACACGTAGAAAATCTTTCCTTGTGTAGTTGTTCTATTCTATAATTACAATATCAACTTTCCTTTGTGTAGTTGTCTATTCTATCATTACAATATCAACCTTTCTTTGTGTAGTTGTCTATTCTATGATTACAATATCAATCTTTCCTTGTGTAGTTGTCTATTCTATAATTACAATATCAACCTTTCTTTGTGAAGTTGTCTATTCTATTATTACAATATCAACCTTTCTTTGTGTAGTTGTCTATTCTATCATTACAATATCAACCTTTCTTTGTTTAGTTGCCTATTCTATCATTTTTATAGTAGCATTATTATAGTAGTCGTTCAAAATAAAGTACAAGGTGTCCCATAAAAAGATTACACGTAGAAAATCTTTCCTTGTGTAGTTGTCTATTCTATAATTACAATATCAACCTTTCTTTGTGTAGTTGTCTATTCTATCATTACAATATCAACCTTTCTTTGTGTAGTTGTCTATTCTATCATTACAATATCAACCTTTCTTTGTGTAGTTGTCGATTCTGTTATTATAATATCAACCTTTCTTTGTGTAGTTGTCTATTCTATAATTATAATATCAACCTTTCCTTGTGTAGTTGTCTATTCTATAATTACAATATCAACTTTCCTTTGTGTAGTTGTTTATTCTATTATTACAATATCTACCTTTCTTTGTGTAGTTATCTATTCTATAATTACAATATCAACCTTTCTTTGTGTAGTTGTCTATTCTATAATTACAATATCAACCTTTCTTTGTGTAGTTGTCTATTCTATCATTACAATATCAACCTTTCTTTGGGCAAATGATAGCAACCCCTAGCTGTTGCTATATACGGGCTTATGCCCGCGTTATTGCATTGAAACCCTAACAAAATGCAAAGAGGGCGGTTGTGTTGGTAATTTATCAGTGTCGGAGAGAATTAAAGCCATCAATGATAACAATGTCACACAACAAAAGATTAGTATATACGAATATGGATGTACGGTGTCTAGATGCATATCACGCGGCTTTTGTGCTCAAATCCATTTGGGATTTCGAGGATTTGTGTCCATTATGTTAAGAGATATATGTAAGGGAATACATGGAATAATACATGGATTATACACTCAAAAGGAGCCATCAATCACAAGCGTTATATTAATGCCATCAATATGAGATATTATTCATCTGAAACAATTATATTCATCGTTGATATCGATAGTACGATGTTATCAACTGGGATTTGTCTTTGGATTCATAGAATAGTTAGATTATCGTTAGAAGAAAAGAGAAAAGGTCAATAACGAAATAAAGAATCAAAAATAGTGTAGCAGTAAAATGTTTTGTGTGATTTACAAAGATATCATCGACATACACGTTTTGGTAATGCAAGATTTGTCTTATTTTGAATGGATACCTCAAGTGTGTTAACCGTTAACATCATCTGTGCTTGTCGCTTGTTAAAAAGCGAAGCAGCTTCTACTTGCTGTCGTAACTTAACCTTTGGCAATAATGTGGGAAAACCAGTCCTTATTGGCATTGTTCTTTTTTGAATATCTTCTAATACTGTTTTATTGCGCTTTTGGTCTTCATTAAAAATCATAGTGGTATCACTCGGCGTCTTCCTCAACGTCTTGTTTGTTTTCTTATGCGAAGTGTCTTATCTTCAGACCTGTTTCCTATGCTGTGTAATTTGGCGACGGAGATTCGCAAATACCAATGGAAAATTCTACAAGTTGCTGAACTACTCTGGATTACTTTTGTCAGTTGACGTTGCAAAACGACCTCCAGTGACTTTATCCTCAACAACCGGGCTGAGAAGTATATTACGACTAATATAATATAATAATTATAGTATTAGATTTAGAAGCCATGTTAGGCGACAAAATAGTCTATAATGAATATCAACATTCATCAGGGCAAATGAAATAAAGTTGGCCTAATTGCAAATGTACGTCAACGTTAATGATATTAACTAATTACATCAAGAACATGTGAACTAATCATAGTTGTGATTATCTCATTGCGTAGATAGTTATACTGATTTTGTAGAGCTGCAGACCTGCTTTGTTCATTTCAGAGGAGAGATACTCTAGTTATCATGGAGCGTGTTAAACCTTACGCCCCAAGCTTGCCAAATGAGAACGTGAATGACGCGCCACCATCACCAACTCCAGATACCTTAAGTTTGGCTTCATCTCTCGGTGCAGATACCCAAGAAAAACGCAAGATGAAAATCCTCATAGAAGGAGTCTTACAGACTCGGTCTTCCCGCCAGTTTCTTAAGATGTTAAGCTACCAGGCAATACCATTACTAGCGTTGATAGTAATGTGTGGTGTGTTGTTACAACAAATGGCCCAGATGTATCGAAGTGCTAAGTTGTTAGAAAGCGTCGCGATATCAAACGATAGATTTGGTAATTTAGTAGTCTCGTTGCAGGTTGAGCGGGGATTAAGCGCGGCATATTTGAGCTCCGAAAAGTCACAACAAAACGTATTTGCTGAATTACAAAATGCACGAAGAAAAACTGACGACGCTTTTGGCGCCATTAATTTTTGGCCGCTTAATCTTAACGTCTCGTCGATAGGGTCGTTTACAAGTAAGGCAGCTCTACACGAGGAAGTGTGGAGCCATAGACTAAAAGTTGATCGTCGCGCTCCAGGGACAACTTTCGACACTAACATCAAGTTTTATACCAGCATCAATGTTGAATTGATTGAAGTTAATATTGTTGAATCTCGAAAATTAACATCTCGTGTGTGGTATCAGCTTGTTGCGAAATCAAGCCTTCTGTTAGCGACAGATTTCTATGGGATCGAAAGAGCTTTGGGGAGTGTGTTCTATGTGCAGTGTAGGTTGAAAGATGATATAGTGCAGTGGTTCAAGACTGTTCAAACTCAGGGAGACATGATGTTACAACAATCATTTAGCTACGATGGTGACACAGAGACACGATATAATGAACTGGTATACTTGGCAGGGAGTGTACTAAGCGATGTTGACAGCATGCGATTTGAAATTGGCGCCAATATTGACACATGCGCAGGCTACGACAGTCTCGAAATAGAAACCAGGTCATTAAATTGGTTCAGTAACAGTACCGTGCTAATTACTATCTTATCATCCGTACGTGGTAATATTAGTGAACAACTAACCGAATATGTGAGCGGTTTAATTCAATATTCAAATCAACAGATCGCGCTGTATAGTTTAATAGGCGCGTTAACATTAATTTGTTGTCTCGTCTTAAGCATATTCCAAGCTTTGAACTCGCACAAATTATTATCTTCAGTTGGATATTACGCTAAAGATCTTGGTGAGAAGAAAACAGAACTAGCTCATGAAAAGAGGACAACTTTAAGATTGTTATATCAGATGATACCAAAGAGGGTAGCCAAGCAATTACAGTTAGGGAAGGCTGTAAAGGCCCATTTATTTGACTCTGTGACAGTATACTTCAGTGATATCGAAGGGTTTACCGATATATCATCACGAAGTACCCCAATCCAAGTGGTCCATCTCTTAAACCGATTATACAGGTAAGCCACATTTACCAGCATGCTTCGAATATATTTATAAATACGTATTCAAAAATACACACGTGACCACCTCCGCGCTGCCATAACAGCTTGTAGACAGTAAGTCTCGAAGTGACTACATAACGGGTGGTCTCCCTGTAAATTTGAATGCAAAGGCGATAAACAACGCGATTCTGTGCAGCAAAATTGTTTATTTCGTTCAACTTTGTGATTATATTGTAAACTTTTCCATCAATAATTTCAAAATGTTGTTTTGGATAACATATTGCAAATTTGGAATTCTCCCATATGTAAATAAGAATTTCGTCACGCTTGCTGGTTTTGATATGTCGTACCCATGGGTCACATGCGTATTTATAAATACGTATTTATAAATAAAGTCAAAGGTAGCTGTTTACATTTCATGTTCTTGCTGTTATTGTTGCTTTTGTCCTTGGAGATCTTTCTTTCTGCGACGTTCTCTTTCTCCATCTCCTCCTATGTTTCCTTTTTTCTTTACCCCTTCCTCTTTCCTCTTGCTCCGTCATCTTTCTTCTTTCCTATTATCCTGTTTCTGTATCTCCATCATCCCAATCATCATCAGCAGCAGCAGCAGCAGCAGTAGTGGCATCTCAGCAAACACAAAACATTTGACTGACCTTTAAATATCGGGTTATTTATATAAGGGCTATAAAACATTTCATAAAACATTTTTAAAAACTTAATGCAAAACATCCTTGCATAATGAGCGTCTTGAACGTTTCGACAGTATTATTTGTGGGACATGAGAGCACATCAGACATATCGAATTGCATTCTGAATACGAAGAATGTCTTTCTGATATCAAATAATTTTCATTTTTTGAAGTTCACGATACAATACAAATTTTATGACAAATTATTAAAATTTGATATTTTTCACGTTTTTGATATAAATAACAGTCCTCGAAGTAAATTGGTAATCTAATGATATATTCGTAAAGTGTATGTTGCAGGGAGGAAAAGCCGACGGTCAATTGAAAATTTAGACCTTTCATATTGAAGATATGGATTTTTCCCCAAAAATCCATATCTTCAATACGAAAGGTCAACATTTTCAATTGTTCGTCGGCTTTTCATCCCACTTACATACACTTTAAGTATAAATCATCAGATTTATAAAGTTTACTTCGAGTACTGTTAAATATCAAAAATATCAATTTTTAATCATTTGCCATAAAATGTGTATTAAATTGCGAATTTCAAAAAATCAAAATTATTTGATATGAGAAGGACATTCTTAGTATTCAGAATGCAATTCGATATGTCTGATGTGCTCTTATGTCCCACATTCTTAAACACTTGAGAACGTTCCTGCAATCTTATTGGTTCTTACCCAGCTTTACCCGTGTGATATGACACGATATCATACGGGAGTACGTCGACGTGATACCCGTACTCGCTATTTGGACCAATCGGAGGCGCACAGCAACAACGGGACTGATCTATTTTAAGCCCTAGGTAATTCCTTGCAAAATGTAGGATTTAATTTGATTAAAACTTGTATAATATTTTTATTTGAATTGAAGTGTTTAGAATGAGAATAAGTATTGTTTTTGCTGTCGTGCATCCATCGTTCATATAACACGGGCGACATCATTATTTTTGGCGTAAAACAACTCGGCTTCGCCTCGTTGTTTTACTTAAAATAATGATGTCGCCCGTGTTATATGAGACGATAGATGCACTCCAGCGGCTAAAAACAATACCTTTATTCTCTAAATAAATACTGTCCAAACGTTCATACCCCACCCCTTAAGTGTTGGCAAAATATTTTGCAAAAATTTGTTCCCATAAATATTATGTATTGTACACATATGACATCTGGCAGCTATTGCTGGTGCGACCTTCTTGCACTAATGTGATTGTGTTTACTATATACCCACGTATGGCTGCTATGTGCTACAAAAAAACTCGGTAATATCGGATTATATAAAACAGCGTGGGTTGTATACAAAGGGTTATCAAATGAATTATAAATAGCTACCTTGTAATTAAGGATTTTCTGCTTTGAATTACAGTTGATTTTGATTATGTATTGTTAGAATATGTCAAGAAATCTCTTTATGATTAGCCCACATAATTACTTTCCATGTATAGATGACATCATATCTTCGTTCTATGATATTCAACTCATAATTAATTGAATATATGAATACAAAAGCCACCCAAGTCCATACTTTGGCCAAATTGAGTTAAGCATGGGAAATTGTTGCTATACATAGGCCTGTCATATGAATGAAAGAACAACTCAAATTCATCCTCTGTGTCTATTAAGCATGTGAAAAATAGCATGTATGAAAGAATCACCCAACTCCATGATTTGAGTCTTGTAACACATTGTTTGAAATCAAGTATGTATAAAAGTCCACTTGTAACACATTCATTGCTAGAGAGTGACTTTTGAAAAAAAAAAAAAGAGTTTAATAAAGGAAAGTGTGTGGTTTATATTACATGGCAGAATGCTTATCAACATTATACATACCTGTGTGCTTTATTTTGTATTATCTTACTAGTAGTAATCTCATTCTAACATTGTTGTTTTTGTATAAAAATAAAAAAAAGTCCAAAATTTAAAATGAACCCCACGAAGTCCCTGAAATGCTAATCGTCATACCTAATACAGGTTAATCCACTCATTTGTACGTTAAACTTACTATATTGACCAGGTAAATCTAACTGAAGGAATTAAAATGATACACAGGTTTTTCTCTCAAAATCACTTCCCATGGACTTGGGTGGCTTTTGTATTTATGTATTCAATTAATTATCAGCAAAATTAGTAGTTGAAGTGATTTTTGTCATGTTTGTAGCCATAACATATGCACTGTTGATTTGACTTTTTGGCGCAATAAACAACATTCACATTTTTGTCAGTTGTTTTGTGTTTGTTTGTTTTGATTTTAGTCTTTTGTTAATTGTTTGTTTGTTTACTAGTGTGTTGGGTAGACTTCATAATTAATTATTTAAACCTACAAGACGTACCTCAAATTTTGGGTCACTTATTTAACCTTCATCTGGAGACTAGCTGTTTTTTCTTTTCTTTTTTTTTTTTCTTTTTTTTTCATTTTTTCAATTGCCAGTGTAAACTGTTATCGCCTGAGAAAATACTAGAGTTTGACCATGGTTCCGAATTCAACAGTCTCACTCACACGATAGTGCGGACGTAGCTTAATCCCGCCTTCATTTTGATGCCAGATTTTGTCTATGTGCCGCGTTCTTACTGGATATAGTTATGTTGTTCTATTCATTCGTAAACATATTATAGGGTGCGTTCAGATACAAATTCAAAGTGTGATAATTTGTAAACCAACAAGACGGTGTTGATCCCCGGTGCACACCGACATCGCCTGGCTAATAATTACCCGCGATCGATAATGTGCTATGCACGATTTGATATTCAGACGATCAATCTTTGGATACCGGGGTAGAAAATGATGAATATCTCCCGTATTTTGTTTGTTCTAAAGAAGCCATATCTAAATCCTTGCACTTGAACATATGTGTTGAAAGGATATGATAGTCATTAGCTTGAATATTGAGAAAGAAGCGTGCGTCTTGAACTCAAAAACTGACCAAAATTCTGATTTTTATATTGCGTTGATCCTGTATGGACTACAGCGCGTAGGCTATCTACACTCACACCCGTGGAGGCAGTATAAAAGTCGATGACCATTGACCGCAATGGCGTATACACGCTTACTCACACACAGAGAGGTCAATTACCTGGCTGTTGTCAGTAGCCTTAGTCATGTCCCGATCGGCTCATTATGCGTCTCAGAGGTCGGAACAAAATGGCTATGCGTGGCTGTGGATTCAACCTACCATGGCGATTTCTGCCATGGAGATATCGGGGCGATGACACTGTACGGTGTTGATCTTATTTTGGATTTGTTACGTGTTAGGAGAATAGGTTTCCAAATATGAAAGCCTTTTTCTGATAAGGTAGATGTAGATAATAATAAAATTTGCTACACGCCTAACGTGTTTAAAAATGTTACAGTTAGGGATTTACAGGGTAGGAAATTTTAAAACGTACGGTTTAATTTGGTATAAAATTTGGTATCTGATAATTAATATTTTTATTTGAAGTGTTTAAGAATGAGAATATAAGTATTGTTTTTAGCCGCATCTGTCGTCTCATATAACACGGGCGACATTATTATTTTAAGTAAATTTCGCCTCGTTGTTTTACTTAAAATAATATAACGGCTAAAAGCAATACACGAATCTCAAAAACAAGAGTTTTAATTCCATCCTTTCTATAATGTAAATCGTAAATAATCTGAGCGCTAGGACAGCTCCTGTGATGCCTGAAAATCATAAAACTTGTATACTGGATCAAAATACCGGGACTAAATTAACCAAAGTTGTAAAAGGTCTTTGCATCTTCTTTTGGCACGATTTTAGGGCACATGTTGTCCTCAATTTTAGCATTGAAATTGCAATTTTTTCGCGCGTTTCGCGCGCATTTGTCCAAGTAATGATATTTTAGTAGCACATTAGTGGGACGATTTGGACATTTTGCCCCTGTTACATCCCCCTTTTGGTACATCCCCCTTTGAATTTCAGCATTGATATAGCAAATGTTATCATTAAAACTTTATCATTTTTTCATGCACTTTCGCGGTAAAGGAATTCTGGGGACAGCTTGGAAAAACATTGGGTTACAATTGTGGGAAAGTGGTGATTGTTAGATATCAATATTTGAAACTAGAAAAACAACATAGTTGTTACATAAATATTTCAATCCAAACCCTTTTAAGTCTCAGTAATGCAAGAAATAATCATGCATCCCCTTGTAATTTAATCACGAAAAACTATGAATAGCATGTTTTAGCCATTTGTAATGAACTCTAGAGTCTGCAATTTACTTCGACTTATATAAGCGTCAACTTCAGTCATTGTTCATGCCTTGTACATTATTTTTTGAATACATAGTATTCTAGACGGTTAAGTTAGCAACTATTTTGAATTGTTGCGATTTGGTAGTTCACAGCATCTTGCGAATGGTAGTGAGCTTTGGCAAAAATTGCATTATTTCATAGCGAGTGTGTGGAAGAATTCAAATATCACAATATACTTTTGTAGGTCCTGTGGTTTTTGAGTTATGTTATAAAGAGGACTGAAACAACAACACTTTTGTAAAACGTACATAAATCATTAACAACAACAAATCAAGCAAGATTTTAAAGTATATGATTTGTAGAATGAACTTTGAAAAATATCAAAGTGTTGTTTTTCAATGATATATTGATTTAGATAATGAAAATCTTTTTTTTTTTGCCTGCTTCTTACAACAATACCTCGTCTACCTTTAAGTAAACTGCATTTCGCAAACTCTACATGTAAAATTTTCAAACTACAAGAAATGATTCGTGATGACAAAAAGCGATAAAAGTTATTGAGATAACTTTGATATAATATATTAATATATTAAGATAATTTTAGACTACAAATAATTAAAAGAAGTGTGAAATGTAACGTGCTAAAGATGCCAAATTACCTTAATTCCGCTTTACAGATGTGTTTTTGTGTTTCTTTAAATGATTGGTTGATGTATGTCAAATCATATAGTCATCGTTTATCAAACAAGAAAATGCATAGTTTGATCAGCTCGCAATCGGCGGGAACAGTAGTTCCACATAGTGAAATAGTTGACCTGTCTAGTCTACATTTCAATAATGCTTTTAGCGAGATGTCACAAGATAATTCTCGAAATAAAAAGATAATAATCCACGATGTTATAAGACCTGCCGATTACAAGCTGATCAAATTATAATGATTTAATGACTGAACGAAACAATAATTTGCATTTAAATAGTATAGTGAACCGCACACAGTGTCATCGTCCCGATATCTTCATGTCAGAAATCGACATGATGGAAGATCAAATCCACTTGTTCTTTTTGTTCCGACCTGTTTAATAGTTTTGAGACGCATAATGGGCCAAGGGACATCCGGCTAAGGCTATTGGCAATAGACTGGTGACTGACCTCTGTAGACGTCAGTGAGCCTGGTACGTCATCTGCATTAGACTGCCTCCACCAGTGGTCCACATTGCGCTTGTAACGTGATATGTTTCGTTACCCCGATTGTTTACGAATGAGGGCAGCGGTTCCATTTTTTTGTTCTGCACATATAAAATCTTAATTTTTGTCAGGTTTTTATTTCAAAACGCACGGTTGTTTGTCAATACGCTCGCTAACGACTATCATGTTCTTGCAACACATATATTCAAGTGTAAGCCTTACAATTGGTTTATTTAGAAAGTAAAAATTACGGGTGATATTCATCATTTTCTACCCCGGTATACAAAGATTTATCGTCTGAATATCAAATCGTGCATTTTAGTTTCCATGCCTGTACAATATAACTATTTACCAGGCGATGTCGATGTGCCGCAGAGGATTTTACATCAGACAAATCTGATCAGTGACGTTTTTATTTAAGCTGAAATTATAAACACTCAATTAATATCAGAGTTATGAGGAATCTTTTTGCTATATAGCTAGAATAACAAACAATAATTATAGTAAATTCCACTTGTTCACTTCAATCTCTTTGGAGATAGATCGCATAACCATCGCAGCCTTGACACTTTCTGTTCTGCCCAGGCTGCAAAAAACAGCAAATTACTTCAACAAACACTTCAACATGTTCAGGATGCATAATAGTTATATTTCCCTATACTTTGTGTACAAAACGGGCGGTGTATTATCAAAGTAGTGTTTTCCTGAAAGACAAATAAACAAGCAAGTAAGCAATCAAAAAGAAATATTTCCGTGATCTAAAAAAGGCGGCTAATTTAAATTTTACCCGACTATGTCAAGGTGTTTTTTAAAGGGTCACACACACTAAAAATTGGCAATGAAAAATGCGGCACAAATGAGTCGACTTCAAGTGAAGCAAGAATTAATTTTGCAACGTAACAAACTGACCAGCTACTCAGGGCGTACACTTTGATTTGAAATTAATCAAAATAACATGAGACAAAATTTGCCTGATTTTATCTACAGGGTGTCCAAGAATGATTTATACCGTGTTTCAACAAAATATCAAAATATATAGTCAACAGTGTATCTTATTTTAATAAATGCAATACAATGCCACACATGTCTCCTACTTATTCTGTGACTTTCATGGAAATAGCTTGATTCGTTTTGGCGTGACATTGCTATATATTACTGAAAATGAACGAAAACTGCATGTGTGTAATTTACAGTGCAAAGGCATCATAACACATGGATCATTTTATCACCATCGTCCAGCTGCACTGTGCAATATATTGGAAAAATCATACATTCTTTGATAGGAAATACACCAAATTTGGCACAGATGTAGAGCTTACAATTCTAAATAATTTTTGATATGGGATTAAGTGAAACATTTCAATATGACATCAGATATTTAGGTTGAAAAACATACTTTTTACCCAAAAATGTCATTATAACAGAGGATATAACTTCCTCAAGGATCCCCCAAAGTAAATTTTAATCTTCTTCGTTACGTAGCTGTGGGTTTGCCCATATACTGTGGACATAAATGCATGCTGTGACACTAAGGACGAACTTTCTCTATACGTTTATGAAAATCCATCTCTGCCGGCATTTCAAGTGATGAAACTCACACACCTCAATAATTGTCTTTAAAACTGCCGCCAAAGAAAGAATAGTTTAAGGTCACTCAAGCGGAGCAAAACTTTTATTCCATACAATGATTGCTTCGTAACATCATAAATAAACGATAGATATCGACTATTTAGTAGAAGTAAGAACAGAACACAGCAATATACTGCATAACATTACTTTGTGCTGAACGGTTAGTCATTTTACAGATTTTCAAAATAGGTTGCTTTGTGAAAACTTGGAATTCACCATTTTTACGCAATCCTCTCTAACTTCTACTAGAAACGTCCAATTTTTAAAATCTAAAAAATCTGAAAAAGTTAAATATATGTAGAACAACTTAAAATACAAAACAATGTGACCAATAGAAATGCCGTTCATACCTAAAAAATTCCATCTTTCTCGGTATAAATCATTCTGGGACACCCTGTATGTGTGCAAAAACCATAAAATTTGTAATACTTGATTCAGAGTTTTTTCTGATGGAAACAACACCCGGAAACAATACAATACGTTCTGTACATTGACAGTGTTGGCAATTCTCTCACAACGTTTATATCATGACGTCACTGTATAGTTTCAAGGATTAAATCTGTCTCGTTCGAAGGAACTCACTCGCTTACAGTTGTTTTTGCGGAATATAAACGACTTATATTCTCAAAGAACAGTCATTTTCCTCATATTATTAGTTTTCCAACGATATAATGATGTCCAGTAATGTTTAATAACAGGTAAAATATAGAGTTTTTATAATTAAAAATCAGGGATATCCCCCCCCCCCCCGTTTTATTCGCCAATTTCCCATAGAGCTCCACAGTTAAGAGACTAAGTAGTGTTTTCTCATTTGACCTCATTTTTTTCGGCTTAAATTGATCAAGAGACAGGTGATATAAATATTATGTGATGCAAATAATAGCAAAATTGGACCCAAATCAAACATTATAAGAATTATGGCGTTAACATATATAAGTGCTTATTAAGTGTTTTTAAACTGCAGAATACTACGTTAAAACGTAGTATTCTGCAGTTATCATGATTATATTATTATGACGCTAAATTGGGAATTAGCCAAAGGAAAAAAGTAGAACAAGGTACCGGATTTGGAGTCCCAAAGGATGAGGGATAATGAACGGGAAAGGAATGATCCAGATGAAATAGATAGACACTGATTGGCAGTTTATTTAACTGCAGATACCGTATTTTAACGTGAGTGGCCAGGCTTAATTTAGTTTAAATATGTTTTTGTTTCGCCGGAATGCAGATCTGTTAAATGAAGCAAGCACAAAAACCTTTACATATTTGTGGAACAAGTGACTTTTCCAAAATACAATATTGCTTTCATACTTTAATCGCATAAAGAAAACCAAATTTATATGACCTGTTTACAAGAATGATAAACCTAGTAAATCGGATAACAACAGTTTTAGCCTTACAGCTATATAGATTTAAGATATCTGATATTCAGGGCCCAAATAGTTTTTGTTTATGTGTGGGGTGAAAACCTAGCGACGTTCCAAAAAACAATTGGCGACATTTTATTTTTCCCCGCAATTCACTTATTTCACCGTGCCAAATTTAGTAAATTCTCTATGGCTTAACCATGCAAATCCCACTTGTCCACTTTAATCTGTTTTGAAAATAGATCTCAAGGCCATTGCTATCTCGTTTATTCATATGAAAAAAGTCTAGCCTCTACGCATTCTGTATTTATACTTAAACAACATCTCTTCAATATTGCATTCAATCAGTAACTGTATTCATTTTGCTTGATTTTGGACTTTATCTGATGTTATGATGTTTTATGTATTTAATTATTCTTGTTTTCATCCATTGTTTATGTTTTCATGCGCCTTAGTGCAAATTGTTTTGGTTTTTGGCGCGGTATTAAATTTCAATTAGTAGTAGTAGTAGTAGTAGTAGTAGTAGTAGTAGTAGTAGTAGTAGTGGTAGTAGTAGTAGTGTAGTAGTAGTAGTAGTAGTAGTAGTAGTAGTAGTGGTAGTAGTGGTAGTAGTGGTAGTAGTGGGTAGTAGTGGTAGTAGTGGTAGTAGTGGTAGTAGTAGTAGTAGTAGTAGTAGTAGTAGTAGTAGTAGTAGTAGTAGTAGTAGTAGTAGTAGTAGTAGTAGTAGTAGTAGTAGTAGTACACGGTTGAGTGCATATACTCTGATCAGCTCTTAATAGGCGGGGACTCATAACATCGTGGATTGATATAGAACGGCGTACAGACATCTGGGCGCAGCAGTTACGCGAACTGCGTTTTGCGTTTTGCGTGAAAACGCGTGCTTTTGTAAATTTACGCGTACGTAAGTTGGAACTTTATTGACTCTCGCAATAACAAAAACCGAATAATTCCCGCCTATTAAGAGCTGATCATAGTGTAGAGCTGTGTGAGATCGAGTGGGAAATAGGCATCAGTGATTGTTTTTTGTTAAAACCTCAAGTGTTACCTTCATCCAATCATATTTTATATCGAACGAAAGCTAACACTTCCCCCTAAAACATTTTTTTTCATTACGTCAACGGTAACGCAATGCAATGTATATAGCAAGGCGAATATGATAACACTGTTGAAAACGACCTATCCAAGCAGAGTGTATGACCAAAATGTGGGTTTTAAAAGTCAAAACCTCACGTGTTCCTTACAGTATTTTTCAAATTTTATGTCATTAAAATGAAAGAGCACACTTACATTGTTCATATGCTAGCTTCATTTCAATGAGCAATGGCAAATTCTCATTAAATTGCAAATCCTGTGCAAAAAGTTACTATTTTCGCCTGTTTTGTCATACGGTTGTTTTGTAAATTTAATGAACTATGACTTTGCTGATATACAACTCTTTGAAATATGTTTTCCCTTTTTCGGCTTGAATGCGGATCAGTTAAATCAAAAACAATTTTTTACTTCATTTTATTATGGAATCTATATCATATACCGAATTATATTATATGAAACAAAAGTAAAGCAAATTCTTTACTTTCCAGATACGTATTTATAGCTGTATGAATAAGCCTAATCAGCATTGTAACTTCCGGTTTTGGAGAGCAGTTTTGGGACACTTTGATCTCTGACATATCGGGAAAATTGCTGTAATTATTAATAATTTGTTATTGTCATAATGTTATCATTAAAAATATTTAAATACATTAATTTATGAAATAATAATGTTTTTTAAAAGTTTACACTTAGATTATATTTTGAACGCACAAAAAACAATTTTTCTGTTCCCAATAGGTCAGAGGGCAAAAACTGTCCCACAATGCATTGCAAACTTCCAATGCCGATTTGGCTAATACATGGATACTATTTGGTCAAACATATTAAACGTTCTGCATCCTCAAAACCATGACAAAGTCGTAAAATAATGTGTAGCCATTTGTATATGATTAGTACCCATTATATCTGATCGAGCTATAGCGACTTTGTCAAGGTCTGGTGGCAGTAAGTCTCATTGGTCTCAGATAATATCAAGTCGCATCATCTTTTTTTTCATACAGGAACAAACATTTTGAGACGAATGGCAGGTACAATCATCTATCTCGGCAGGCATCTCGGCAAATATACAGAATTTGTGCCCACACATATTGATCGTGTTGATATTACAGACTTGACATTTAATATGGAATACTTTTTCGCAAAATTCCAAGACTGGTCTGGTAGAGGTCTGCATAAACGGCGCGGGCTAAATATTAATTGGGGTGTGTCGGGAGATGGTGTAAAATAATTGTTTTACAGAAAATGTGCTTTCCATTAGTTTACATTATGGCGCTCATAATGTAGTAAATTAGCCTAAAATGGCGGATTTAAGGAGACTGAATTTGAATTTTGTGGGGGTAAAATTTCTGAATTTTAGCAACATTATTCTGATATTATTAAATATATTGAGGCTTGAAGCAATTTTATTGAACCTAAATACCAATAAGTGTTCGTCCTGTGATCTACCAGTTTTGAAAGTGGGAGGAGCTTCAAAAATATGGCTCTATAATGTGATATGCACTCAGAAAATTTGAATGGTCCCCTGGGGCCAAATGTTATAAACTTGCTGTACACAAAGAAGCAGTGTGAGATCATTGGACAACCAGGAATCCGACCAGTTCTTTTTGTACCATAAGTTTATAACATTTGACCCCAGGGGGCATTCAAACTTTCTGAGTACGTACAGCTTTTAAGATCCCTATTTTAAAGATCCTCCCCTGTTCAAAAACTTGGTACATTGTAAGTGTATTTCAGCTGTGATGAATGCCAGTTGCTGACGCAGTTTAAGAAATATCACCTCAAACCCCTATACATTTGATAATAACAGAACCACGTTGCATAAAGTCCGAAAGTGTGTCCCCCACAAAGCTCAAATTTAGCCTCCCTATATCCGCCATTTTAGGCACATTCGTTACATTATGAGCACCATAATGTAAACATGTGGAAAGCACATTTTCTATCAAACAATTATTTTACACCATCTCTCGACACACCCCAATTAATATTTAGCTCGTGCGGTCTATGCACACTCCGTCCAGGCCAGTCGTGGAACGTTGCGAAAAATATTCCATATTAAATGTCAAGTCTGTAGGTTTATTCAAGTCTATTTCAAACTGTATCAAAATTATTGGAACTAGGATATGTGACATTTCCAAATCGCTAATAATAATCATTTTTGTGTTACTGATTTTTTGTAATTTTGAGAAGTACAAAATATAGTTCAAGCATGCATTTAAACATATTTATTCACCAATCTTTGCACAAGAAAAATTATAATGATACTAATAAAAGGGAATAATCCGAAATAATTCGGGTGATTACGTAATTGATGCATGCTTGAAGCACATTTTGTTCTTTGTTCTCAAAATTACAAAAAATGACTTAGGCAATTAGCGTAGCAGGCTGACTATATGTGAACTTAATAATCTGATAATCTGAACCCAAATAGGTTGTTCATCAAATGAAAATCAACGTATGCATAGTTTTACTCACACACAAGTTGCAGACGGAAAAATATTTATCGACGGAAACGTTTACATGCATTCAAGGCTCCCTTTGACATAACTGGAATTGTAGACACAAACTAAAAGTGCCCTCCCGTAAAAATCCCACCAGCAAATAAGGGCACCTACCCTTAATTCTTGTTGGGATTTTTAGAGAAGAGAACTCTCTTATTTTGTACATGAAGTTTACCCCAAGGCAAAGGAGCCCAGGTGTGCCATTAGGGGAACGTTCAAGGTAACCCCTTCCGTCCCATTTATTAGCTTACTAGCTCCTAATCTTACTTACTTTATGCATGGAAGTACTCTAGTACTTCCATGCTTTATGCAAAGAACATTTCCATGGAGTATGTCGGTGGAATCGTCAGGATGCGGGATCAGGATAGAATTCAACTACAGTTTGGGGAATTCTTCTTTTTTCAGCAATGTTGCAATACATTTGTGTAATGTGTGTAGATATGATCAACAACTTTTCCTCCTTGTTACATGCATAACCTTGGCCTTTCATACTAAAATACAAAAAAAATAGTGATCACTATGTAGGTGTTTTGCGATTCACAATGCGCTATATAAATGCTGTTTTACGCTTGTATTATTATTATTATTGTTATTTTATGACTTTAATTTTTAAAGGCAATAGGATTGATCCCAGTGATAACGTAAAACTAACGTTTGCTTTAGGTTTTCTTTTTCATATAAAATAATTTTGTTAAAAAAGATGAAAAGATGTGTTGATAAATATGAAGGTCCGTTCAAATACATATACAGGGTGTCCCTGAAAGAACTGTACCGTCGGAAACTTAATTGTTTGGGTATTTTAACGGCACAACTATAACAAACTAAATAACTAGTGTGGTTGAGGAATAAATCAGCTTGTTTTTAATTTAGAGAATTGACCGCACCGTTCTTAGAATATTTAGAATTTTACGAAACGCCTTCATTTTCAAACCTTTCAATCAAATATCAATCGGAGTGTTAATCACTGCGCATCATCAGCGCATGAGGCGTATGTTGTCATTGATAGATATTTGACTCTGTGGAACGGATTCAAAATGAGATTGTCAAAATTCAAAAATGATGTGTTAGCTGATATATTCCACAACCACATCTGTTATTTAGTATAGTTATTCATGTTTGGTTTATGCGTTAAAATACCCAAAAAATCAGTTCCCGACGATACAGTTCTCATCATTGACAACATTGTGAATTTTTATCCATATTAGGTCTTTTTTTAGTATTGTCACTTGCAGGCACAGTTGCTGATTTTTATTTTTTTATTTTTTATTTTTTTATTTTTTTATTTTTTTATTTTTTATTTTTTTTTTTTTATTTTTTATTTTTAAAAAATCGTATTTTTATTTTTATTTAAATCAGATTTATTTTTTATTTAAATCAGATTTAAAAAAAAATTTAAATCAGATTAATTTTTTTATTTAAATCAGATTTATGTTTTTATTTAAATCGATTTTTCTTTTATTTCAAGGACGGCTATATCCCATGATAAAGCCAAAAGAGACCAGTGGAATACTAGACATAATAATGATAATAAGCAATCTTATCAGGTATTTACAAACAAAAAATCAAAACGTGTTTTTACATGTGAAAATTTCAATGAAAAAGAATTGGTAAAATCATGGGAAAAGACATTTTGAATTCTACACCATGAAGATGAATTATTAGCAATAGATGAAATGGCATCATAGAGGTATTTTAATTATACCCAAAAGTTGTAGAAGCATTAGGAATGATGATATTTGATGAAAATGTGATTGTTGGTTGTTAAGATGTGTTGGTTAAAGTAAATGCAGATTTGGTACGCCGGAAACGGTCTGAAAAGAAAAGCCATTTTTGATTAGAAAGGTTGCCCACATCTACCAGTAGACGGTTGTATATAAAAATGCGCTTTTATAAATGCGCACGTGACCAGATGGCCAGCGCCATATTTGCATTACATCACTGTCAATCACTGAAATGGCGACCATTGAAGGAGTGGCTACAGTTGTGACCTTGTTTCTGGCAAGGAACATTGGCTGGAGTTTCGATGCTATAAATTTGCAAGGATAAATCATGGCTATCAAAGGATCATGATTATTGCACAGCACCCCCCCCCCCCATGTACAAACATAACTAATGTTTATTTATTTATTTTTATTTATTTATTTATTTATTTATGTATTTATTTATTTATTTATTTATTTATTTATTTATTTATTTATTTATTTATTTATTTATTTATTTATTTATTTATTTATTTATGCGACGAAAAACGAAAACCCTGTTCTATTTTGAACAAATTGGGAAACAATTTTTTTCCTGTACAAATGAATGCCGACCCCAAATTTCGGATTTTCTCAAATTGAAATTTATTTACAGATTTTTGTGATTTTTGGGTTATTTAAAATTTTTAGAAAATACCAACCAACCGACCGACCGACCCTACTTGAAAGGTCCGTTCGCCCGTAGAACAGGGTTTCTCTCTTTCTCTTTATAAATATATACCTTCCGTGTAAAGTAAAACTTTATAAGCCGGTTGAATCAAACTGAACAAAATTGACGTATACAATTACAATATAATACCATGACAATAATGTGTATGACGAGATCTAACTTACTAGCTGAATAAACCTCAAACCATGCATCACATACGTGATTGTACGTCAAATTGTCATATAACGTATGAGCGTGATGTATAGTATACGAGTCTTCCTCAACATCTTCCAGCCGGGATGATTAGATCATGTACAGTCATCTACGTGTTTATACTCTAAATTGTACGTCAAAGGGTGACAAAGGGTGTACAGATTACCGATTTAGCATGGGGGACACAATAAGGTGTTTAAAAACACATTTTGAATTTGTTTTTTTGTCCATTTGCGAGCGAATGAGTAAGTTAGAGTTGAGGAGGTCGGGCGGGGACATCTAGCCTATTAGTTTGAGAGGGTCATTATACCAAAAAGGGCTAAAGTTATAGTTTCTTCAATTTACGTTATAATTAGAGTTAAAATTAGGGTCAGAGTTATGTTCATTGGCGGTACTACGGGGGGGGGGGGATACTTATCTTGACTCCCAAATAAATAAATCCATAACCCCTTCCTTCCGAAGAAAATGACAGCCCCCTAAGTTCCCTACGTGCAGACATTATCAAATAACATCATCGGCAGCTACCCAGTTCTGACCTTAATGCCAGTAAGAATCACATTTCGTCATCAATATGGCCAATTGCCACGCCCATTTAGCAGTCTCTCCCGGCACTCACAGCAGTGACACATGGATGTGTTACTGGTGCAAGTGACATGTTTAGATGATGTTACCTGCAGCAGTGACATCTGAACAGTCTCTGCAATTCACACCTATTGGAGCTAAATAACAATATGTATCATATCAGTAAGCGACTGTTGTGTGTCTGGATGAAGAGAATAGGTCTGAATAGGTATTTTCCCAAGTAAACATAGCACACTGACCAAGGTCAGATGGACTTGTGGTTTGTAAAGTGTTGAAATCAGTCATAATTGGGTGTGATAATGCTCCTCTTTAGGGGTCTATTACATCATTTAGAAATCAAATGATTGTAATTGTATCTGGATAATCTGTTACCTTGATACTTAAAGATCTTGTTTACATAGTTAATTTCTTTGCGACTCTTATTTCTGTAGGTGCGACGGTCAATTGAAAAAAGTTATGGCCAATATTTTACAAGTGTTACTTGGTAGGGTAACACTCTTGGCAGCCATGTTTTTTAATGGTTTTAGATGTTACTGCATGCAGTAACATTGTAAAATTTGACCTCAAATTGACCTCATTTGAAGGGCGCCGCCAAGATATGGACTGTTGTGTGTTACTTGTAGCAGTAACAAAAGTGTGTTACTGCTGTAAGTGCTGGGGAGACTGTTTAGCACGGAAATAATGAAATATAACTTTTTAAATCAGCTATATCTAGCTTTTCCGTCATAATTTTGTTTTTTGTCCGTAAAGAGTTTTATCTTTCGGGTCAAATTATTTTGCCCTTTGCAATCAATGCCACTATTTTGCAAAACCAATTTTCCTTGTAACCTGTCATTTTCGCCTATACTTTTGCGTGTGGAATTTGTGATGTCACGTGCGCATTTATAAAAGCGCATTTATATATACACCCGAAGTCCACTGTCTACGTGGAAATCATTACAGATTGTCAGATTTATTTCTGAAAATGATTAAATTGCTTTATATTTGTTCAAATAATTTAATCAATATCTAATGCTTGCAGGATAGGATAAGATGTTGACTTCGCTCGGGTGAATTCAAGTCTTAATAAGTTAAAATAAAATAAATATATACAAGGTTATTAACAAACTGTCCATCTCATATCCACGTCAAGATGCATCCATTGCTAAAAAATGAGGACGTAATTGCGAATTACCCTTAAACGTGATCTAGCCAAAATCTGGCAAATTTCACTATTGTGTTTCATTGGAAAACAGTGGCATTTGACGGGAATCATGTTTGTTTATTTATGTGTTTGTTTGAAGTCCCGAGGCATGTTAGGGTGCTCAAATAGGAACAAGATATTTAATCCAAGTAAGCAGTTGGACAACCGCATCTTAAAAACATTTTTATGGAGATTATCCAAAGCTACTACAACATGATGCTTACTAAACTTTTTGCTTCACGTTTCTGACGTACCAAATCTGTATTCGCTTTAACTAACATATCTAAACAACCAAAAATCACATTTTTATAAAATAACTTGTAGCCTAGATATAAGAGTATAATCATGGGAAATTTCAATATACTAGCACGTAAGACAACAGAGATGTGATGGTAGAGGTAGAACTTTTTGAATTACCCTCGTATATTGATCAAAATATTTTAAAAAGAAAATTTTTATTTAAATCAAATTAAATGTGATTTAAATCGCGATTTAAATCAACGTGAGATATATCAATATCAATGTAATTTTCAGATTGTGTGATTTATTTACAATGCATCATTTTAGAAGGCATTTTACATTATTTGCATTGATCAGATATATACATAAAGGCTTCCGGTAATGCGTATGTTATTATCAATCTCCTCTTTGAGATACGTTACGAAAAATGCTTTAAATGTTGACCTTAAATTGAATTAAATGTTGTTCAGCAAATTGAAATGACTTTGAATTGAAATTGCATGATAAATATAATTACAGCCATGCTGTAAAATTTCCATATAAAGTAGGGGAAGGTGGGGCATAACGGACCCCCGGGGCAAAACGGAACCACCTGGAAAAATAGGCCTTGGCAATACTGCCGTCTATGCAAATTATATTGAGGAACACAAGTATGGCTACGAGGATTTACAACAAAAATTTTATCTGAAGCAATCCACTGACATTCGAGCAAGATCGAGTCAAAAAATTACTACCCGTCTGGTGTAAGATATGTAGATGTTTAATGCGCTGAAATTTTACTTCATTAATATCGGATTCCCAAATAATTGTGTATATTGCAAACACGAAGGTACTAGCCATGAGCTGTATTAAGTGCATGGCCTATATGCTACGATGTATTATGCATGCAACCAATTTCTAAAAAATCGGGTATGGGGCAAAACGGAACCCTAGGTGCGGGGCATAACGGAACAGGGTTCCGTTTTGCCCCGGGCGTTTTGTCCCACAGATGGGTTCCGTTTTGCCCCAATTTGACATAACTTGTCTTCACTCAAGGAAATGTAGGCGTTATCTAGGGGCCTACTCGAACATGGTAAACACTTCGCTGAAACATGGGCATATAACTAGACCTACAGATAGAATTAATGATTAAAAGTTAACCACTTACTCCACAGAGATGGTAGGCCTACTGAATATTTCTTTCTAATCAAATATTGGTCATAGGCCTACATATTATAGGCCTACTAGGCCTATAAGAAGTTAACTACTCACTCCACAGAGATGGTAGGCCCACTTAATATTGTAACTGAATATAGGCCTACATATAACTAGGACTAGGGCCTACCGATGGAACAACTAATATAAGTTTGCACCCAGGGTGCCGTTTTGCCCCATAGGGGGGTTCCGTTTTGCCCCGATAGTGGGGCAAAACGGATTTTTTTTTTTGAAAACATTTCTTCATTTTTATAAAAAATTGTAAGATTCAAGTTATATTGGTTAATGGTATATTAAAGGTAAATACAAACTTCAACTGAATATATAATTTTTACAGTCATATTACTTATGGTGACGTCACAGAGCATCCTCAAAGTTAAGTGTTCCGTTATGCCCCACCTTCCCCTAGATTTGTATATATTTTTTTCCACGAAATGTTAGTTTTCACTGTCAGATATGCCCCCTTTGAATTTTGACCCAGGCAGATTAGGCAAAACAAAGACACTCGTTATTTAAAATACCAACGCATATGACGCCGATTCGTGTCACTCTGTCGGCCGTGACTCGGTTCGGTTTTGATATGTCGTTCTTGAACGCTGTGTACATACTAGTACAGTGTTATCAGGTTATGGTCATCGCGTACGCGTTCGACTAATATTTTAATTGTAACCATGGTAACAAGTAAACGACTACTAGTATATCGACTTTTTTTCCAAAATTTCAGGTTTTGTGACAACTGCAGCACCTAAAGATGTGCGTATTCCGTCGTTTTCCAAAAAGACCTAAATATTTAGGTCTTTGAGGTAAAATGTATTTCTTCAATACGAAAAAGGTGAACATTTTCATATAATGGAGGCTTTTCCTTTCTCGGGGGGGTAAAATAACAATTTCGGGGGCAAAGACGAAAAAGAACTTCAGGTTGCATCATTTTGACACGGCGTTATCTGTGGGATTCAATAAAGGGATTCAATACAGGGACTTTATTGTGTCAATATTGGCCTTATGCTTGTTCAGTGCTTATGGGACCATACCAGGCTCTCTCTGACATTACAAAATTATTCACAAGTCAACGCTTTGCCCTTACCCCCTATCGAGGAACTAGAACTAGTTCTATGTTGGCCAGATCTGGGTGGATTTTGATGGGAACCGGTTCTTTTTCCCTTATCGTCTCCTTTACATTTTGCCTCTTGAATTTTTTGTCACTGACGGGTATTTTCGCTTTCATTTTGGTTAGGGAATATTTTTCTCATTCATTATTGTCAGAGTGCAAAAAATCAGTATTTGTATCATTGAATGCATATGCTACATTTGTTACCTGACGGTCGTAACTAACGAAACCTAATTGGCATGTAATTTGTTAATGTAAGCGTGAAACGACTAATTGACCATGGTGAATTACATAAGGCTTCTTAAAGGCCCACTGAATATGCATTTAATTTCCAACAAAATTCAACTAACTACCTGAACGTTACATTAACGTTACATTAGCCTTACGTATTAAATATACGGCGCATGTCAGGGGAGCATAGCCTAGTAGTGTTCCCAGCAAACACAAAAACGTTTTAAAAACGTTTTAAATAAGTTATATTTTGGGTTTGTTTATTTGTGTGTTTGTTGAACCCTTCGATTTTTTTCTAATAGAAAATATGTTTCATTTTGTTTGAAGTCCCGAGCCATGTTAGGGTGCTCAAATAGGAACAAGATATTTAATCTAAGTAAGCAGTTGGACAACCACATCTTAAAAACATTTTTTATGGATATTATCCAATGCTACAACATGATGCTTACTAAACTTTTGGCTTCAGGTTTTGACCGTTTCTGACGTTTCAAATCTGTATTCGCTTTAACTAACATATCTAAACAACCAAAAATCACATTTTTATAAAAATAACTTGTAGCCTAGATATAAGAGTATACTCATGGGAAATTTCAATATCCTAGCACGTAAGACAACAGGGATGTGATGGTGGAGGTAGAACTTTTTGAATGACCTCGTATATTTATCATTTTTTAATTGTGATCTAAATCAAATTAAATGTGATTTAAATCGCGATTTAAATCAACGTGAGATAAATCAAGCAACCCTACTTGCAGGGTATGCTAGCACACAAGGATGTAAAAAGGTTTTACAAATGTAATTTTCCAATTGTGTGATTTATTTAGAATGCATCATTATAGAAGGCATTTGACATTATTTGCATTGATCAGAGATATACATAAAGGCTTCCGGTAATGCGTGTGTTATTATCAATCTCCTCTTTGAGATACGTTACGAAAAATGCTTTAAATGTTGACCTTAAATTGAATTAAATGTTGTTCAGCAAATTGAAATGACTTTGAATTGAAATTGCATGATAAATATTATTAAAGCCATGCTGTAAAATTTCCATATAAAGTAGATTTGTATATATTTCTTTCCACGCAATGTTAGTTTTCACTGTCAGATATGCCCCCTTTGAATTTTGACACAGGCAGATTAGGCAAAACAAAGACACTCGTTATTTAAAATACAGGGTGTCCCAGAATGATTTGTACCGTGTTTGCAAAAATAACTAAAAATAGAAGACGGGCAGTGTATCTATTTTTGATACCAGCATTATAATGCTGGACATGTCTCCTACTTATTCTGTTTATTTCAGCACGCTACCTTTATTTGTTTTGGCGTGGCATACAATAATGTAAAATCGATGAAAAACGACTCGCATACCTTTGAAATATGGCACGATACGTATCTGCCGATTCCTGACAGTTCCGTCAAACTTCTTTACGTTATACACTATTGTCTAATGAATCTTCTTTGCGTCTCAACATAGCTGCCGGTTTGCCAGTAAGTTTTTGAAAGAAATCCACGCTACTGTACAGTAAATTGAGGAGCCGTCTTTTCTGTACCACAACCAGTTTGATCTCTGCATGCATTTCAAATGAAACTACCGCCAAAGAGAGAATGGGATTAGGCCACAAATCCTTAATTCCATATAATGATTGCTTCGTAACGTCATAAATAATAGATAGATATCGGCTATTTAGTGGAAATATGAACAGGGCACAACTAAAATACCTGCATAACTTTTTCCAAATAACTTTGTGCTGAACGGTTAGTAATGTTACAGATTTTCAAAATAGGTTGCGTTGTCAAAACTTAGAATTCACCATTTTTACGCAACCTTCTATAACTTCTACTAGAAACGTCCAATTTTTAATATTTATAAAATCTGAGAAAGCTAAATATATGTAGAACTAAAAATGCAAGACAATATGACCATTCAACATGCCCTTCATATCTAAAAAATTCCATCTTTCCCGGTACAGATCATTCTGGGACACCCTGTACCAGCGCATATGACGACGATGCGTGTCAATCTGTTCGGTTTTGATATGTCGTTCTCGAACAGTGTTATCAGGTTATGGTCATTGCGTACGCGTTCGACTAATATTTCAATCGTAACAATGTGCGCATTTTCATGAAATTGAGACTTTTCCACACACCTGTTCCTCCGAGCAGGATCAGCTCCCTTTGTCGGGGGGGTGTCAAAATAACAATTTTGAGGGCAAAGACGAAAACGAACTTCCAGTTCCATCATTATGACCCGGCACAGTGTCATCGCCCTGATATCTTCATGGCAGAAATCGCCATGGTAGGTTGAATCCACAACCACGCATGGCCATTTTGTTCCGACCTTTGAAACGCATAATGAGCCGAGGGACATCCGACTAAGGCTACTGACAATAGCCTGGTAATTGACCTCTCTGTGTGTGAGTGAGCATGTATACGCCATTGATGAGGTAAATGGTCATATGCCTTTAGACTGCTTGCACGAGTGAGTGCAGGAAGCCTACGCTCGGCACATATAAAATCAGAATATTTTTGTCAGTTTTTGAGTTCAAGACGCAATGGTTCTTTCTCAAGACGCAAGTTAGCGACTATCATATCCGTTGAATACATATATTCAAGTGCAAGGAACAAAATCTGGTTTCTTTAGACTAAATAAATTACGGGAGATATTCATCATTTTCTATCCCGGTATCCAAAGATTTATCGTCTGAATATCAAATCGTGCATAGCACATTCACGTGTATCAATCCCGGGTATTCATTTCAGTGTCTCTGCTGTATCATGTAGGCCTAATTATTAACCGGGCGATGTCGGTGTGCCCGGTGTTATCTGTGGTATATGTACATGTAAAGTCTTCGACAAAGGGGCTTTATTAATTGGGTTGGCCCATGATCTGGGTGCATTGTGATGGGGAACCGGCTCTTTTTCCCTTATCGTCTCCTTTACATTTTGCCTCTTGAATTTTTTGTCACTGACGGGTATTTTCGCTTTCATTTTGGTTAGGAAATATTTTTCTCATTCATTATTGTCAGAGTGCAAAAAATCAGTATTTGTATCATTGAATGCATATGCTACATTTGTTACCTGACGGTCGTAACTAACGAAACCTAATTGGCATGTAATTTGTTAATGTAAGCGTGAAACGACTAATTGACCATGGTGAATTACATAAGGCTTCTTTACCAATTAAAGGCCCACTGAATATGCATTTAATTTCCAACAAAATTCAACTAACTACCTGAACGTTACATTAACGTTAGATTAGCCTTACGTATTAAATATAAGGCGCATGTCAGGGGAGTATAGCCTAGTAGTGTTTGCACTCAAGTCTTGATTGAGTGTATGGATTTTAATTGAAATAGCAAAATTCTAGACCTTTTTTACGTTGTATGTCCCTTGAAATTGAAAACAATTCTCCTTGACAACTTTATGTCCCAAACGAATTATTTGCCTGTCATTCAGTCAGAGGCAATATATGACCCAGATGAGGAATCTCTATAAAGCTGACACACAAGAGGGTTCTATAAGTCCCAAAGATTGATATAAGGCTGCCATTCACAAAGGGGAACTGCACATTCGCACACTGGTTTTACAAGGCTATTTCCCCTTTGTGACGTCAGCCCGACCAAGAGAATGGAAAAGCCCCAAAACTATCATTTAATATATTATTGACCTTATTAACCTTAACCGCAGAACCTATGGAAATATAAACGTAACCATCCCCCCTCACCAAAGTATTATAAGCTCCCAGCAAACACACAAACCTTCTAAAAACTTTTAAATAAGTTATATTTTGGCTTTTGGTTTACATAAAAACGTTTTAATAACATTAAAATGTCGGGTTATATAAATGTCATGATAACGTTTTAAAACGTTTTGTATGAAAACACACTCCAATTTTCCCAAAATAACAATATTTTTAAAATGTTTTCAAAAATTTTATTGTAAACTATTTTTGCAAACATTTTTTACCAAATATTTTGTCAACACTTAAATAACATTATGTTAAAATATTTGCACTCAGGAAATACAGAAATGTTCTTTAAATGTTTTTTCAAAACGTTTTAATAACATTTAAATGTCGGGTTATATAAAGGTCATGAAAACGTTTTTAAAACGTTATTGCAAATATTTTGGGCAAACATTTTTCGCAAAATATTTTTTCAACCCCAAAATAACATTCCGTTTAGAATGTTTTGTATCAAGTTTTCAAAAATGTTTTTGGAATGTTATTAAAACGTTTCATACCCTCTATATAACCCGACATTTTAACGTTTTCTGACAACCTTTTATAACCTTTTGCGAATGATGTCGAAAACGTTTTGTGTTTGCTGGGTCCCTGTATTTTTTTTAAATAGCAGAATAGTTACAGCCAAACAGCGGTTAATGTATCTGTAAACATGGTAAAAGATCAGGTAAATAAGTAGATGACCCACAATAACAGAACTGTTTGTTTATTTATTGAGTTTTGTTTGCTATATATAATTGACTATTATGCAATTATTGAAAGCACTTGTAATCATATTTAGAAGGTCGCCATTGATTTTGTGGACATTTTAAATGCGTCTATTAAAATCCATCCTTTAGAGATTTTTTAAGAAACATGCATGGCAATACAGATACTGGTCGGTAATTAGAATATTTCTCTGGATATTCTTTTTTTTTTTTGTTATAATTTGACTACTTTAGCGACTTTCATTTATTGCTTAAAGGAGGATTTCGTGATCCTAGCATCCTCTTTTTATGACAATTTTCAGTAGACATCCACGAAAAAAGCTTATTCCCAAAATTTCAGTTGATTCTGATTTTGCGTTGCGAGTTATGCATGATTATGTGTATTACACTGCTCCATAGGCCACTGTTGTAATTTCGTTCTGGTATACCAGAACGAAATTCAAATTTGATGATATTTTTGCTAAACGAATTAATCTGCAAGAAATTTTTGGTACATAAACATTATGTAGCCAGAGGTTTCCAGTGGTATAAAAATCTCAACTTTTTTTTAGAAAAGTGGGGGGATGAGGCTGTGGATCACGAATTGCCCTTTTAAGATAGACCGATGGCTACTCTCTTTTCTTCCAGCTACTGTGTTGTTGTTGTTGTTGTTTGTTTGTTTTGTTTGGGGGGGGGGTAATCCATAAATTTGATACATTTTATAAATACAGGAATTATGTGTGATATTGTATTCTGTCCTTTACTTGCATAAGTAAAAGTAAATTGAATGTGTATTATAGTCGTAAAGTTGTTGTCTAGGGCGTACCAGATTTTAATTGTCATTTATTGTTATTTTGTGATGTTAATGACAAATACAAGCAAACAAAGCAAAAGAAATATTAAGCCGCTGTAAAATATTTGAACAAGTTCATTAGTGATGAGTTGCCAGTCTGATGAAACCACTGGTGTAGTGGTGAAAAGCACTAAAACGTGAGTAAATCACAATCGTTTTTAGTTGGAATTGTTCAAAACGAACAAAAAGGAACCGCTGTAAAATAAAGTTTTCTGTGTCCTCTTTTTTAGCACATGTGACGACTGCATAGATAAATTTGACGTGTACAAAGTTGAGACGGTGGGTGACGCGTATATGGTAGCCTCCGGTGTACCAGAGCCTTCAGATGCACATGCATGGGAGATAGCCACAATGGCAGTTGAACTCCTCGGTGCTACAGAAACATTAACTGTGCCTCATTCACCAGATGAGAAGATCAAACTAAGGATTGGGATACATACAGGTACGTGCAATAAATGTGATACTGTGGGTGTTTTGAATATGAATTACGTTATAGTCTACCAAGATAATTGGTCCTATTTTACCAACGAGATTGCAACAGTTGCATTTAAATTATTACGGGTGACAGAAACAGTGACTGACCCTTACCAGATAAAAAGACCAAAGTAAAGGATTGACACACATACAGATACTCTTAATTATTGACACCAAAATATTTGTGGCAAAATCTCAAAGTGGAAACCATATTTAAACTGTGGAAATGAGGCATACCAACGTAGTATTATATTTTCATTGAATTGAAAGACGAACATTCAGAATTCAGCATCGAAGTGGTTACGTAATTCTCTTGGTTACCGGATCACGCTACTTTGGTATGCCTTCGAGTGCCATATACTTTATGTGGTGATCATTTCGATCGTGGTTCATTACTCTAGCGCGTGATCCCGTTGACATAGTAACATTACGTAACTTCGATACTGAATTGCCAAAAGATTTGCTTCTTGCATAATGGTAAAAAGTGGGCACCCTAATGCTGGTTTCATACTTTCCTGCCACTTGTCGCTTAGCCGCAGTGAAGATGATTTTGCTTCACTGCGCAGTCGCACCAGAAACGCTAGCAGTGACCAGCGGCAATCCGATATATCGATCACTCCACCGCTTTGCCCAAGCAATTCGTTATCGTAGTCCTGACGTCATATCGGTGACCTCGGAGCGTTACCATAGCGACTGGATCGCGCTTTCATGCACAGCCAAATTGCCGTATCAATGTATGGAATCATGCAGCATTTCGCCGAAAACAACACAAAAACTGTTAGACGATGAGAAATTGACGTGATTTCTATCATGTTATTTTTTCCTACATTGATCCTGAATGTGGCAAAATAACAAGCAAAAGTAAAAGCAAGCCAAAACCCAAAAGAACGATAAGATGTGTATCAATGTTTCGCCGTGTTCATCGACTCGGCACTCGTCGAATTCGCAGGATTCCTGCATGCCGTGTAGTTTAACTTGTCAGCATGCAGTAGCATGTAAATAATTATATAAATTAATTAATAAGTTAATAAGTAAATAAATGAATAAATGATTGAATACATTAATAAGTGAATCCATAAATCAATCAATCAATCAATATATAAATAAAAATTTTATTCAAAAAGGTAAGATAATTTTCATTACCGGTAATTAATATAATATAATAAATGGTATTTAGCACATATTTTCATTCGTTGTATCAGTTCAAAACAGCCAACAAATTTATCAAGATGTATTTTAATGATAAATGTTGAACAAATTTTAAGATATTTAAATTAAATCAATTTATTAACCGTCGTGATTGGCCACAATCGCTATTCATTGCTAACGGGCCAACCACACGCATGGTACGCAAGCCAGTCGGCATACGTCATCGGGGAATTCCCCTGTCCTGCCTCTCACTGTGGCGGGCGGTATGGCGTCTTCGACCGTAAATTTTATCAAAATTATTAATTACCAGTCATATTTAAGACCTGTAACCTCATGATTTCAAAGGAAAAACATCTTGCAAAAGCTGGCAAGGCAGTGAAACAAATAAGAAATGGATAAAACTTGACTTTCGAACAGATGAACATCAACGGTGTTTTGGTGAGTCGATATTACGAATTCTACATACAAAACAATGGCGATTCTAGGGGTGGGCAGGGTGGGCGACTCGCCCACCCTGGAAAAATCGGGGGGGGGGAATTTTGGGGGGACAAGAGAAAAAAGGAGGGAGGAAAGGGGAAAAGAAAAAGAAAAGCCTAAGGGAAAAGGAAGAGGGAATGGGGAAAAGAAAGGGTCAAGAGGGAAGGAAAAGCAAAAGAGAGGAAACAAGAATAAATAAAAAAGAGGGAAATGAAAAAACAAAAGGGAAGCCTAAGAGGGAGGGGGAAGGAATAGGGAAAGGGGAATGAAAGAGGGAAAAAATAGGTAAAGAAAACAACTTGCATGTTTATTGTGGGGAAGCAATTCATGCACAAGGGGAAGGAGTGTAAAGGGGAAGAAATTGAAGAATATGAAGAAGAAAGGAAATTTAAGAGAGGGAACGGGAGGCGATTTGAGGGGGAAGTAATTCAAGTGAGTGTAATGGAAGGGGGAAGGAATGAGAAAAAGGGGAAGAAATTGATGAATATGAATGAAGACGGAAAGAGGGGGAACTTAATAAATAAGTAAAGGGTCAAGAGGGAAGGAAAAGCAACAGAGAGGAAGTAATTTAGAGGGAAGCAATTTAATGGGAGGGGAAGGATTGAGAGAAATGGGGAAGACATTGAAGAAAAAAACCTTACAAATGTATGCAAGGAGGCTTCTCCTCAAGGTATAAAAATGCCCAGAACCCATGAGCTTCAGGGGGCTTCGCCCCCTGGACCCCCACCAGGGCCCTAATGCGGGCCCCTGGACCCCACGCCAGCTCCGCTCGTTCGCTTTGATCTATTTCTTAATGAACTTGGGGGAAGTTTTGGAGCCTTGCCCACCCTGGCAGAGAGGGTTAGCTACGCCCCTGGTGACGTCGGACTACGATAGCGAATAGTGGCTTTCAGAGTCATGCCGCTGCCGTTCAGCGATGTGCCGCTGCGCTTGCAGACAAGTGCAAGCGGCATGATGAAGTGTCACGCCGCTCAGCGGCAAGCGGCAGAAAGTATGAAACCAGCGTTACCATAGCGACCGGATCGCGCTTTCATGCACAGCCAAATTGCCGTATCAATGTATGGAATCATGCAGCATTTCGCCGAAAACAACACAAAAACTGTTAGACGAGGAGAAATTGACGTGATTTCTATCATGTTATTTTTTCCTACATTGATCCTGAATGTGGCAAAATAACAAGCAAAAGTAAAAGCAAGCCAAAACCCAAAAGAACGATAAGATGTGTATCAATGTTTCGCCGTGTTCATCGACTCGGCACTCGTCGAATTCGCAGGGATTCCTGCATGCCGTGTGTAGTTTAACTTGTCAGCATGCAGTAGCATGTAAATAATTATATAAATAAATTAATAAGTTAATAAGTTAATAAGTAAATAAATGAATAAATGATTGAATACATTAATAATTGATCTATTTCTTAATGAACTTGGGGGAAGTTTTGGAGCCTTGCCCACCCTGGCAGAGAGGGTTAGCTACGCCCCTGGTGACGTCGGACTACGATAGCGAATTGTGTCTTTCAGAGTCATGCCGCTGCCGCTCAGCGATGTCGCTGCGCTTGCAGACAAGTGCAAGCGGCATGATGAAGTGTCACGCCGCTCAGCGGCAAGCGGCAGAAAGTATGAAACCAGCGTTAATCACTTAAGTAACAGATGAGAAGAAATAATGCTTATGAGGAATATGCATTATAATTCACTATGCATTGTTATAATTCACTATGCATGTAGAAATCAATGAATAAGTTTGAAATGAACGGATTCCCCGTCTGGGTCATTTCCTCTGGCTGAATAACAAACTAGTAGACCTTGTCATCACGGGGACGTGGGCAGACAAAAAATTCGTTTGGGTCACAAAATTGCCAGCAAGAATTGATTTAAACATACATACGTAAAAAGTTCTAAATTTGTGCTATTTCAATCAAAATCCAATTCCTGGAAAACATTACCTTAATATACCACACAGGGGTGTATTTTTCAAAAGTGGGAAATTATTTTCCATATGTCATTATTTTCCATAGATTATTTTCCATATGTCGATATTTTCCATAGATTATTTTCCATCATTTTCCATGTCTTCCATATGGAGTGTATTGATTTTGAATAGCCCATTCTGCTTTTACTCGTCAATGGGATCTGTAATTCTAACAAAATACCGGCCGAGTATACAGCAATAATTGTTGACATTGCCCACAATAATAAAAATATATATCAATCGCTAGGCGGGTGAAAACTCTTGAATTCTTACCCATCCGACTGTTAAAGAGCAGCCATGGCTGAAATGTAATAGGCTACATGTATTTAAAAAAAACATAGCTAAATAGTGTTAAGTTTTACAGAGAAAATATTGGGCGGAAATTGCTTTGTTTTTGTAATATCTTATATCACCTTTTGTTTCAAGGTCCGTGTGCTGCTGGTGTGGTTGGACTCAAAATGCCTCGATATTGCCTCTTTGGTGACACAGTGAACACAGCTTCTCGAATGGAAACCATGGGAACGGGTTAGTAACAAAACACATTGGGTGTATTTAGCACTGGCTTCTGTGCTGTACTCTGATACCTGTATGATGATTTTCCAACTGTAGGATAGTAGCTGATAGTCCTCGCTACGCTCGGTGCTCCCTTCGGTCGCTATTCGAGAGGCGTCGCGGTTTGTGGAACGGGGCTAGTTCTAGGTGTATTATAATTTTTAAAGACATTTGGGTGTATTTTGGAAACATTTGGGTATATTTTGGAAACATTTGGGTATATTTTGGAGACGTTTGGGTGTTTTTACACCGAACATTTTATAAACAATAAATCTCCTGGTGCTTCTTGTACGTACACACAGAATGTACAATTCGTTGCAAATTATTTTCTCTAAATGAGCATAATTATTAAGCCATTGTTCCAAAGAGCTATAATTTAGAGTTAATAAGTCTAAAAATAGTGTCATTACATTCTATTGTGCTGGTGTTACAGCCCATTCCTTTTTGCGCGAACAATCTGGTCGTCTCAGCTGTCTCAGTTCTTTTAGACATAGTCTAGTACAGACTCCCAAAAGACACTACAGCACGTCAAGGCCCAGCTCAGTGTGTGGCGGCCAAAAGCGACGTGAGTGGCGCAAATCCAAAAAAGTCGATGTGTGAAATATTGTAATATACAACATTTGTTTTGTAAATATCAATACCAGATTTGAGTGAGCCAGAGTGGGCCGGACCCACTAGAGTGAAGCTGGTTTGTGCACTCAAACCTAAGGACATTCTAATCACCTCCTTGATCTAGAGATTTCCTTTAAAGTTGCCACATTCTAGTTCACCACAGACAAACATACCTTGCACACGTCGTCTAGCTGATAACAGACATGGCAGAGTTTATTGAAAAAATCCAACCTTGAACATTTACTTCATGGTGTGGCTGGACAAGATCATGAGATGGGCAATGCTCTTTAACATTATAACTTTCCCCCTGCCAACATTTTTAAAAATCAATCGAGTCGCTGGTTTAATGATTTTCTAATGTAATCTATAAAGTCTACTAAATGGTAACCGTAAGAACAGGATGCAGCTGCTTTTACTTTCAATTTTGTTGTTTGTACCATTTTCAGCTCGTAAAATTCATATAAGTGAAGATACGAAGAAAGCGTTAGAATGTGAACGTACATGTAACCTAGGAAGATGCATTATAACACCTAGAGGAGAGATCCAAGTCAAGGTAACGTATTCAACACAACACAAAAAGAAAGTCCTCACTTATGTAACCGGCTATAAATCTAAACCTGCTCATGTTGTGACGACTTAAAGTCATATTATAACATTTGCTGAGGAGGACGCCCTCACTGACTTTTTAAAATTCCCTTTTTACACGATTAAATTGTACTTTATTAAACCAATATATCCTGCAAAAATCAAGACGATGTAGATTTCACATCTGGAATGTAATGCATGTGATGTCATTGCTGCTCTTCTAAATTCTTTTTTAAAATGTCCGCCCCAGACCAAGGTGGGCTGTTCGCGGGTAAGCCATACATAGAAATCCAATCTCTTTGTTTCTCTTTCTCCCTCCCCCCATCTCCCCATACCCACCCCCCCCAACACCCCCACCTTCTCGATTTACTCAATTCTCTTTTTTTTTATCGGGAGTCCTAGCTTCAATCGATGCCCCTCCAATTTAATTTGGATAGATATGTATTACATCACTCGAAGTCTATTCTTTTGAAATCTCGGGAGGTTCTATATTTAAGGATAAGGATTATTTGTAGATCGAAACTAGGCTTTCAAATGTAGATTGACAAATCAAAGCGATTCTGTGGTCACACGATTATATAACAATTTCAACTGAAATGAAAACCGAAAATGCAAAAATTACAAAAATGTGACCCGTTCTGACAAAACCAGGAACAAGTTGCATTTTTGACCTTTCATGATTTGAATACAAATGAAAGCACGGGACAATAAACTTCAAAATGATACCAAAATTAAATACATAGCATCAATACTTTTCAAGATATGGCTAGTTTTGTAAATGATACCTTGATATCACAAATTATTAATCCCGGTATTTTTTATTCAATCGAATCGCACAAGGTTTTCCATGCGTATGAAAGTTAACAAATTACCGACCAATGTTTGTAGTGGATCTTTTACAAATTACTGAAAAGAATAATAAATCCATATCAAGACTGCTGGCATGATTGAAGGAAATGCCGTTTTGTAAATTTTAATAAGGGAACACTAGGGGTTTATTAGAAGCTGCCAATCACATTCAGAAATTACAAAAACCAAAACAAACTCAGACCCCGCGACTCGGACACTTGAACTGACCCATTGTACATTGTATACTTCGGCAATTGTGTTTGTGAGCTAATTTAATGTGTAAAATGGCCAAGGTCATCTTTAGCTGGTTAATAAAAAGGTATGAATGATGTGTTATTTTTTTTCATTAATTACTGATTGATTAATAGCATCGGTGTAGTTGTCTTTCTGACAGTGGGGGATGTGGTTAGGAAAAATTTCTTGAAGTATAGTGAATGCAGCCCCTTTTGACGACAGAATAAATGAAAAAAAATGGCACTTTTTAGGCTAATATGCCAAAACATGAGGTTAATTTGGTGAGAAACGGGCGTCAAGATGGAAGGTGAGGTGATTGTATGGACCAATCCCTATCAAAATCCCCATCACCCGGGATCTACGCCTATGATTTATATAGGTCGATCAATCGATTGAATGATCACTTGATCGATTGAAATATTATAAGTGGTTAATTGACTAATTGATTTATTTCCTGATCGATGAATTGATTGATTGATTGATTTATTGATTAATTGATTGATTATATTTTGCAGGGCAAAGGAACCATGTCTACCTATTGGCTTGATGGGATAGTACACGCGGTTACAAAGCGACGTGTGGCGTGGACGCGGAAGACGAATAGTACGCATACGGTGAACGCCTTACCTCAGCATAGATCGTATTCCATGATCGATATAAAGGAAGATACCGATCGATTAGATAATACTTTTCGTGAATCATTTGATAGCGCCCATGTTTAATTTTGGTCCTTGTTTACCCTTACAATCCCCTGGAGTTCATACCAAGAACCCTTTGCTGTTCTAATTTATACCAATAATGGATATTAATGTGTCTCTATAATAGTTGATGAGTAATATAATATGGCTCAAATGGGCTATGCCGGTTGAAAGCCACACTACCCCTGTGGAAGATTTTGGGAATATCTTCCACAGAGGGAGTATGTTTTTCAAATGTAATTGGTCAGGCTTACTCATTTTGAAACCCATACTCCCTCTGTAATATGTCTTTTCTTATAATATATTCCAAAAATGGAGTGAGTATTTCAAATTGAAGTTACCCAATTGTATATGCTGTGTTCAAAACACATTCTCCCTCTGTTAGCTAAATCTTCCACAGGGGTACTGTGGTTATAGAGGCCTTGCATGTGACGTATCATCCCGTACATATGGCGGACTACTCAAATGCATTCAACAAAAGCATGATTGCAATCTACCGTGACAGTTCGTCTCACACACATAACCCTGCACTACGATCAAATATAGTCCAGTCAAAGTGGGTTTTGACTCACCACTAATTGCAACAGAATTTTTTTCACTGCTATGAATGTCAGAGATATCCCCTGAACAGCATACAAAAAGTATACTAAAATATACTTGGTAGAAAGATAGTTTTGTTGAATGGACTGCACTCCGCCATAACTACGGTGAAGGACACCGGCTCAAATCCTTTGCTTGGAGCCAATCGATAATTTCATGCAGGGCCTCTATTAATTGGAATTGCCCAATTAAATAAATAAATAATAAATAAATAAATAAATAAATAAATAAATAAATAAATAAATAAATAAATAAATAAATAAATAAATAAACGAAAGAAAGAAAGTTCCAAACATTCTATTATAATTTTCTGCTATACACGCAAAGGAGATGTGCTTTTAATATACGCGCCTAATCAATAACTGGTCTTTCCTCCATTGTCAAACAGTGCTACTGTGTTCCCTGTAGGATTATGTAGATTATGTAATGACCAGGTCCTATACCACTCACTCAGTTTTAAACTTTAGCAGATCGCAGTACCCAATCAAATCTAACAAGGTAAATCATTAGCCGGCTTGATGATTGGTAGAGCATTACCAAATGGCCCATAAGTTGTGTTACGTAGGCCCTTTGTCCCAGCTATGGGCCAAATAGCTGAGGTAGTTCACTACCTCAGGCGTACAGGAGAGAGTAGGCCTATCCAGTAAACGGCAAGAGAACGTAGTGATAAGACTTCATCATACCGACCAGTGAACAAAATCAAGGTGTCCTGGAACCTGTACTGTTTCTTGTTTTCTTTGATTGGAGACAGAGAACACAAATGTGAAGGGCGAGAAAGACGTCTTGTATGTATATTTTTCTGTTACAAATTTCTGTTAAGAAAGCGCTATATCAGCAACCGAAAAACTATGAAGGCGAACAGTTATTGGCTACTAGTTCTAATTATGACATAATGGTTGTTTTTTTTATTTTGGATAATTTGAAAATAATGGGTATCTTAATTCTTTTGCGGTCGGTATTAGAGTGTCATGTGTGTGATGCTATCAAGCAAAATCAGTCGGAACTCAGCAATCCTAGTTTTGAGATATGGGCCAAATAAATATATATGTGTATAGGGACAATCAAAATTTACTTTTTTTTTCAAAAATGAAAGGAAAAACATTTCTTTGTTGACATATTTCTTGTTATACAAATCTAATAAAAATTAACTCACAATTTAGTGACGTTTCAAAAGTACACTAGTGGTTTCTTCAGACTGGCAACTCATCACCTCTGACTGCTTTCTTTTATAGGCAACAGGAACCGCTATAGAGGGCGTGATGAGTTGGTCAAATATGTTGTTGAGTAACTAGGCCCCCTCGTCCTTGTTTACAGTGTCTTTTTTTCCTTTTCGGCGTATCCAGATGGCTTCTTGCAGCCATCTAGTGATCTTGTCAGCTTCTCTATCGATGACTTTTGAGTCCTCCCGAATGATGGAATGATTTGTAGAGGCAACATGATCGGTGATAGCTGACTTATGAATATCTGTGATAGATGACTTGCGGCTGGCTCGTGTGTAGGGCTTAGTTTCAAATATTTTGATGTTGTTTGAGGCGAACGCCGAATGGACGGCCGGTTTCTCCGATGTAAGTGCCAGCAGAGGATTTCATAGATCGCCTCTGCTGCTTATCTGGCTGCGGTTATCCAGGTTGGTCAATCAAAAAAGTCAATAGAGCCACTCTAAAAACAAAGTCTACCTCAAAGAATAAAGATAACAGTGAAAAGTCTAAAGGCATATTGGTAGTTCCCTATGGAGGGACTATCTGAGTGAGTTTCAAGAGTTTTAAAAAAAACATGGATTTTCTACTGCTATGAAACTCCACCGTACCATCAGCAGTATGCTTGTTCACCCGAAGGACAAACTTCTCTCGCAACAAAGGAAGCAGTCAGATGTGATTGCCAGTCTGAAGAAACCACTAGTGTAGTGGTGAAACGTCACTAAAATGTGAGTTTAACATCTTCATTTTTATTGGATTTGTATAAAAAGAAATATGTCAACAGTGAAATCTAACAATCCAAATGAACTTGTTTAAAGAAAAAAAAAAAAAAAAACATTTCTTCTTTCACACGTAAATATTTTTTGATGAAGTTCTTCGATAATTGTCAAAAATCGTGAAATGATTCCAAAAGAAGCTCAGATTTGCTTAGATTTGGCGTTTTGTTATGCCAAATTTCGTAGCCATATCTTAAACCAAAGGTATTGTTGCGAAGTTGACTATGTATTTACATGTATTTTAGGTGTGCTAAAATGACTCAATTAAAGTATTCTAATTTTTTTTAATGTACCGGTGTTCAAATTGCTCTAACTTTGTAACCAAATGTAGCATTGACATGGGGTTTTTCTCTGATGTGGATCTTTGAATACGCTAAAATGAAAATGTAAGAATCCTATCATTGACCTGGGCCTATTTTAGACTGATTTTACTTGATCGCATCACATATAGTATTCCATGAACTTGGTATCACTTGACAGAGGAGATCCATAGCCATTACCGTTAATGCCAATTAAAACAGGCGGCATAGGACACGCAACACGGACGTACGAGGCTGGCGAAGATACAGGGCTGACAGCCCCATTCACAATACACGGTTAGCGATTATAAATGGACAATTAACATACTTGCAGTGGGGTACTTTGCAGAACCCCAACGGTTTTAGAGTAAGATAATTTTGCTTTGACACCACATAACAAATTTAGAATTGTTTGTGAAGATTTCATGATTATGTGTTAATCCAATGGCGACGTCAAAATAGCGATATCGCATCCACCATCATCTGAATTAAAACACATATAAGCAACGCACTGCATGGTCTATTGTTCTATTGTGTCCAATTTGAGCGCTGACATATTGGAAAATGTGGCCAATCACTATTCATGAGAGTGTACATTGAACGTCTTATTTTCGAAATTGGGTGACTTGTGCTTGGCACGTGTGAAGTACATCTGACTGGGCCCTTGGGTTGTACCTCTCGCTCATGTAGGTGCTTTCACGTGACTTTCGTTTGATCACTTATTGACAGTAGCCTGCCTATTATAGCGTTAATACGCTGTCAGGCCATTTACCGATTTAATGGCGGAAGCCCTTTGTCCCACACAAAAGTACCTCTCGATGAATAGTGTGTCGGTAAATCAAATCGGCACAAAGGAACAATGCGTTACATAATCTACGTTTATTAAAAGCTCTTTTGATATAAGACCCCCCCCTTAATCCCGGCCCTTAGTAAACTGTGCAACCACAAATACCTCAGTAGAGTTGAAGATGTACCAAAAAATCTTGTCTTCACAGTGGCGTAGCGTGACTCATCCTAGGGGGGCACCGACCATATATTGTTAAATCTACATCATAATTATGCAAAATTTGGAAATAAAAGAATCGGGCGTATTTTAGGGCTGATTCTTTATAACGGATCTTTACATGTAGCTCTATGGAGAGAGTGTCCGTTGAGGAGGCTGTTACCTCCATTCTAGTAACATAAATGCGATTTAAAGAAAACGACCGTTGCTATTTTTCTGAAATTTTGAGAGTATGTGGTATGAACATGTAGAAATATAATTAAGTAGTTGTCCTACCTGCTCTTCTCCGAAGAAAAAAAATCCTATACCTCAATGATGATGAAACTTTGGCGTGGACCCATTTATTAAACTATATAATATAGCTGATGGTTACCATGCTGTAATTTATAAGCTACGTTTTCATCTATGAGCATTGGTGATTTTCCCATCAAGAAAATACTGATTGTTAGCGTTTTCTTCTTCTTTTGAAAAACAGATTAAAACTACATTATGTGATGCGATCAGGCAAAATCAGTCAGAACTGGGAACTGAGATTTTGAGATATAGCCACAAAAAGAAAATGTTTCCTGTTGTTTTGGAGACTCTTTAATTGCTCATATCTTTGGAACTGGCTGTTCAATGTCAAAGTTTTTTTCTGCAAATTCAAGATTTGTAAATGCCTCAATGATGATGAAACTTTGGCGTGGACCCATATTATATTGCAGAATAAAAAAGCTCTCACGTGATGTTTTTTCAACAAATCAGAGAGCGCGATTCTGAATAAAGGGCAGTCGGGGTAATAGAATAATGAATGAATTTTACCCACTCGTGGAAGTACCTCGATTTCAATTCAGAGTTGTATATAATAAATTTGTAAAATGTGACATTTTGCTTTTTCTTGCTTGCCATTATTTCTATCCTGTTATGTATTATATAACCAAACCTCGTAAAACATGAGAAGTTGTACATCGTAAGCGTGTTTACATTGTGAGCCGTTTTATCAGCATTGCTTTTGCGGATAGCAATCAAATATTTTTAATCTAGAACGATTTGCATAGCCCGTGTCTCGATCTGCCAGTGCCGATATTCCAGATACTACGGAAATTGTAAGACGGACTTCCTAGCAGGAAAGCGAATATATTATCTACCATATTTATGAATTTATGATTAATTTCATACCCCGTGCCTGAAGCTGCCCGACCAATGTATAATATATATTGAATAAGGGCTGATGCAGGGCCGGATTTACCATTGGGCCAGATGGGCACGGGTTGGGGCCCCCAAAATTACCCTATGCATCTTTCTTTTAACCCCAATAACAGCATGTTTATTGGACAAAATTGTAAAATTTTCCGCGCTTCGCGCGCATTCAAGTACCAAAATTCATGTTGATCTGGTGTTAAAGTAGTCTGAAATTGAATTTTTTCACGTGCTTTGCGTGCAGATGTCCTAGTAACATCGGAACAAAATATGTTAATCCATTTCTATATTTTCGTTTATAGGGCTTCATCGAACTTTTGGGTTGTTCCCTAACATGTCTCACACTATAGTTGATGTAGGTCATGTATACCTTCCAACAGTAACCTGAAAAGGTCGCTATGAGACCCCTTAAATACTAAAATGATATAAGTATATATTTGCTAGTTTCAATGTATATTGACTTTTATCGATTGTGTTTTTTCTGCAGGTACTCAGCGAGTCTTAAATTTCTATTGACAATCGAGCTAGAAATAAATTGTATTACATAGCCCGATGCATTTGTACGTTTCTTTCATAGTTATGAGTTCAAATTCATCGTTGTCATCTGCATTGTTTTCATTTTATGTCAAGGCGAAGTAAAATTCTTTTGCTCTACGTGTCAGCCATAGGTTTCAACCTATAAGGCCCAAGTTTTTAGATATTTTCTCAAAACAAGGCTTATTTGTACTCATTTTAATGCATCTTTCAATGGTCATGAAAATGTCCAATTCTGAATATTTTGAATTTTTAAGGGGGTACTACACTGGAAATTTCATTTCAGCACAGACAACAGTTGTGGAGTTACAGTAAAAAATGAGGGAAAATCAATATACTTGCCTTGAGTTGCTGAATTTTCAGTGCAGTAGTTGTAGTCTTGCCCCTATAATATACATATCTTGTCACCAGTGCACAGTGTCAACACCCTATATTATAAATATTTTTTCCATACAGCTCCATACTCCGTTGGTGAGCGACGGGCGAATGGTATTTCACCGAAGGCAAGAAAAGGATTTCTATCTGATTGGCTAGAAATCGATCGCTAGATCGCTCAGTGGTAAAGTACAAACTCAAAATGTATTCAATTCTATTGAAATCAATATTCTATTATTGACACAGATAAAGAAAGTTTACATATGCATTGTGTTATAGACGTGTGATTGAATATTCTATACAAGCACCTGGATCTTAGGTGAATGGGCTAAACGTGTTCCTTTATAAGAGCTTTTATATAATTGTAATTCTCAAAATTAAATATATCACAATTTTGACTTTCGATTTAAAATCTTTACGCATAAAATGCAGTAAAATATATCCACAGCAAACAGCCATGGCCGCTAATTAGTGTATTGCATTTCAAGTTAGTGTATTGGAAACAAAACCTGGGTTTTACCTGAAAACAAATCGAATTTTCTTGTAATAGCAACGTCATATGGGGTAATAGAGCATGCGCAAATCGTAATAATGTGTAGTATAGAAACTCTGCGGTATCTCATTATGATAGTCATATGGTGTAAATGGTATGCTTAGCCTGAGTCGCTCGGCCTATCTCGAACAAAATCGCCAAGCATAGCTGTTGAAAAACGAGAGGATTCGCCGTACTATCAAGGCAATTTTTAACACAAATATATAGGGATGATGACGCTGTGCAGTGTGCTATAATTTTTGAGAAAAATGCAAAAATAGGCAGATTTAAAGAAAATCTGAAACTTGTCGTCTGCAGTCGACACCCTCGTGGAAGGGATAAATTAAGACTTGCTTGGTAATTTTTTTGATTTAAAGTGCAATTAGCCTATGTTGTTGTTTAAATAATTCAATTATAATTCTTAACTATATAATATAGCGGATAGGTGATAGTGTAGAGGATCGATTTACGGATGGACCAAGGCAAAGTCCGACATGTTATCCGTCCACGCAACGGCTGACCAAAGAGTTTCAAATAATAGGAGGATATATTAGGCTATGTGTCCTGACTTCACCACCCTTAGCGTTACATCACAAATATGTGATGCGATCAAGCAAAATCAGTCGGAACTCGGAAATATTGATTTTGAGATAAAGCCAAACAAAGGAAATATTTCCTTTTGTTTCCTATTGTTTTGGAAACTCTTTAAATGCTCATATCTTTGGAACTGGTTGTTCAATTTTAATTGGGTTTTCTGCAAATGCAGCTTTGTAAATGTTTTTACTATCATATAAGAAACTGAAAATTTAATATTTCCGAGTTCCGACTGATTTTGCTTGATCGCATCACATATTATGAATTTTTAAACCAATCGAGTTTTCAAATTAGAATATCTCCTCAATTATCAGCCCTAAACTAGCAAAAGTATACATTTTTGCAAAGGTGAGGGCATAAGCAATTCGAATATATACATTTCATTATTATACAGGGGTGACCTTTAAAGAGGAAGCCCCGCTTGGCCAGTTCTTCTGTGAAGAACTGACTTACACCTGTTACTTTGATGACAGACAGAACAGAATTTACATGGATGCATTTTAGCCTTGACTAATTCCCTAAGGAACTTAGACCAAAAGTGGGACTTCATCTTTAAGTTATACAGCGTAGAATAAAGAAGAAGATTCGGATAAAAAAAAATGGGTTACTTAATGCATTACTTATTGCCAACTTGCAGTAATAAACTGGAAGTAAACAACATTCATTTAGAGAATAGGGGTACCGTACTGATTTTGGAAGAAACCAGAATCACAGCTGTTTGATAATCTCGGAATCAGGGTGTCCCAAATTATGTTAGATGTTTTCACAATTCAAAATATTTTAAACTGAAACATTTTGCCCCTAACCAATACAGAAAAATAAGTCCATATTTAGATTCCTCATCAAATTACCCTTCAGAAAATGTATATTGACTATGATAGAATAAGTAATTGAATTTTACAATAACTGTTAGATTTTGAATACTTCCGCATTACTTACTACAATGAGTAATATGAAAACGGGTAGGTTTGTATGTAAAATGTTGTATTTTCTAGACTAAACCAATCATAAATGATTAAAAACAATTAGTAGAATTGTTTAGCTGTAAAGTCATACGTCTTGTAAATGTCAAAATTCAATTTACAACCTTTACAGAAGCAGTGTTATGCAAATTATACACTAAAAATCCATCCCATAGACTTTGTGTGTTCATTCATTCATTCATTCATTCATATTTTATTTTGCCAATCACCAATCAATAATACAATGTACAAATGTAATTCAATAATGATAAGCAGAAGCAATAATAGTGATAATGATAATAAAATCATGGTAATAAATAACTAATATAATAACAATAGTAATATTGAATCAACCTGAAAATATAGGGTTAAATCAGGTGATTGACGAGGACCCTGCTAAACGCGGAGCGTGGGGTGCAGGGCCCTCTTAAATAGTTACCAAACAGACAGACATACAAACACAAAACAGATGATCCGATTTAACACGAGGATGATAGTTAAGATAGAAGGAATGAAGTTGAAGTAAAACTATGGCTCCTGAAGACTAAGGATGAGAGGGTGTGAGCAAGTACTTACTAAAAAAATGGATTGAACTAAAGTACAAAAGAAGAACGAAATCTATCGTGAAGGTATTAGATGTCCTCTGTGTAACCACAAATGATATATTTCTTAAAGTTGGATTTGAAGGTAGCAAGAGTCCGAGTCAATTTGAGAGAAGAAGGGAGTTCTTTCCATAGTATGGGACCTTGCGTTTTGGAAGAATTGTTTGCAAGGGCAGTGTTAGAAGGAAAGATAACATGTTCGTGAACATTCCTAGTGTTGTAAGAGTGAGACAGAGTGAGAGTGTTGAAAAAGTTGTCAGGGACTAGATCCGTAGGAAGAAGGTCATTATGAAATTGATACATGAATGAAGCCAGTTGGAGTCTATAGAGATCACGAACTTTCAAAGTGCGTAGTGAAGAGAAGAGCGGGTCTGTATGGGCAAGCCAGAGGGAATTGGTACAGCTTCTGATCACTCTCTTTTGAAGAAGAAATGCAGAGTCTAAGTTGGCATTGTTAGGATCAGCCCACACGAGGGCCCCATAGGATAGATAGGGAAGAACCAGAGAGTTGTATAGAGTGGTAAGTGAACTAGAAGGAAGAAAATGGCGGACCTTTCGAATCACACCGTTGTATTTAGAAACAATCTTAGAGACATGTTGTGTATGTGAGTGCCATGAGAGATTATGATCTATTAATAGGCCTAGGAATTTAGTTGTATTAACATTTTCAATTGGGGTATCATCTATTTTAATATCATATTTAATATCAGGCTTATTACTATGTTTATTTTTAAATATAATATAATTAGTTTTCTTTATGTTTAGTGATAATTTATTCAGTTTAAAAAAGTTTGATATTATTTTTAGATCACTATTAATGTTTTGTTGGAGTATCTGAGGGTCAGAGTGAGAAAATAAAATGTTTGTGTCATCTGCAAATAAAATGAAGTGAGGAGTGGAAGTAGTGCAAGGGAGGTCGTTGATATAAAGTAAGAAGAGTAGAGGACCCAAGATAGATCCCTGGGGCACACCACAGGTTACATTAATAGATTTAGAAAGGCAGTTATTGAAGATGACACGTTGATTTCTACCAGAAAGATATGCTTTGATCCAATCGTTAGCAAGGCCTCGGATACCATAGTGGTGAAGTTTTTGAAGAAGAATGTTGTGGTTTATGGTATCAAAGGCCTTACTCAGATCTAAGAAGATACCAATGGTGTGCAGCTTGTTGTCAAGATGTTGAACAATTTTACAGTAGAGGTCATTAACTGCCATATTAGTTGATCTGTTTGGTCTAAATCCAAATTGATGATTCGAAAGGATATTGTTTTTAGTTAGAAAATCCTGGATCCGGGTATACACTGTTCTTTCCAAGAGTTTGGAAATGGCGGGAAGGATGGAAATAGGCCTATAGTTTGTGAAATCATGTTTATCACCAGCTTTGAAGATGGGAGTAACATTGGCACATTTCAAAGAGACAGGAATAGTGCCCGTTGAGAAGGAGAAGTTGAATATGAATGAAAGAATATGGTTGATTGAGGGAATAATTTGTTTCAGGAGAATGTTACTGATGTCATCATTACCACTACTATGGCTATTTTTCAGATCGGAAGCTAATTTGGTGATTTCTTCTGGTGAAGTTGGTCCAAGGAAAAAACTGTGAGGAAAGTCGTTAGATGAAAAGGAGTGTTTGAAATCCGGAGGGGGATCTGGGATTTTTTCAGCAAGAGTACTACCAATGTTAGCAAACAATGAATTGAAACTTTCAGCGCTTTGTTTATTCTCAGTAATTTTAGAGCCATCATCAGTCATGAAAAAGTCAGGTGATTTAGATTTTTATTACGTCCAAGTAGATTATTCAATGTTTGCCACAATTTTTAGTATCACTTTTATTATTTTCAATTTTATTTGTAATGAAGTTCTTTTTACTTGTTCTTAGAAGTAAATTTAGATAGTTCCTATATTTAGTGTATTTATTTTTATTATCAGGAGTTGGTTTTTGAGTATACATTTTATATAGTTTATCTTTTGTTTTAATTGATTTAATAAGTCCTTTGGTTACCCACGGGAGTTTAGGCGTATTACGTTTAGAGATAGTTTTAGCTTTAACAGGGCAGTGTAAGTTGAGAAGTTCAGTAAACTTATTAATGAATTTATTATACGCGACATCAGGGTTGGGTGAGCATTCAACAAAGTTCCAGTCGACAATTGAGAGGGCATTCTTCAATCCATTGATGTTATTAGGATGGAACTGGCGTCTCTTATAAGTGTATTGTTTTTTAATTGATTCAGTTCTATGGGTCTGTTGTGTGGTGAAAACTGGGAAGTGATCAGACAAATCGGTGATGATGATACATCCCCACCTCCACATCCCCTACCTCCGCCACCCTGCCCATTCTGAATTCTATGAAGCACAGTTAGTGTTAGTATTAAAAAGGCTAGAGAATTTCTTTTTTCATGGTTGAAAGTGCATTTTATTTAGCTATAAAATGAGACCAAAAGCATTGCAATACGCTCTTGCATGGCAGCGATATCATCAATTAATTTGAGACGCATTTGAAAAAACGTGTAACCTCTCCACCTTTTTGGGGTGGCGAGTTCAAGACACATGGCCATAAAGAAAGTGGTCTTTTGTACTACCTGTGTTAAGGTGTGTTCACACGGTCGGACATAAGTCACTTATTACATAAGTGACTTATTACCGGTAATAAATGACTTATGTCCGACCGTGTGAACCGTGTGAATACGACTTTATAGCGATGCATAGCGAGATGAATACATATAACCCTCTTACGGCCATTTCGCCTTAGAAGTGATGTAATAATTCTTGTATTATCGACTTGTTTATTGTGTCTGCACAGGGCGAGGTTACTGCGAGTGCTAAAACTACGGTTAACGATTAGCGCCACTAGCACTACATAAGTTATTATCAACACATCTCCCTTTCTTTGGAGATTAAAACCAAATCAGTCCAATTTCTGAATGTGTCTTTTAAAGTCTCAGAGTTCAGATTGTGCTAATTTCAATTTGCACTTGTCAAATCATTTGTTTGAAATGTCTGAACATATCACATAATCATGTGATTGTGATCTTCTGATTATTTGAGTGAATCTGTTAATAAAACAATTATAACTGTAACATCCTAATTTACAGAGTCTCTGTCTCCTTTCAATTTCCAATTGTCTGAGTTACATGTATCTTTACTTCACTCACATTGACAAGATTGCAAACACATGTTTTAATGTGTGTCAATTCAAAAGTTGGTTTTGAAAAGTAGCAAAGTTTGCTCTAATAATACTTAAAAATTTTGAAAACTTTTCAACACTGCTAAACTAATAAACAACGTTAGCAAACGAACAATTTTGTGGAAACTTTCCAAACTGCAAAACATGAAAATAGTTTTGGCAAACCACTAAATTTTGCCTAACACCTATGTTTGCCAATTACAAGTCAAGTAATTTGGGTGGCTTGATGACTCTTCCACATCTGGTGGTTCTTGCTGTTGGTTCTTGACGGGCTGCATTGTTGACCTCAGGCGATGCTGGTGGTGTCGAAGGCGTTGACAAAGCTGAAGCTCCTTGGTCGCTCTGATGCTCTTCTTGGTGCTCACCCGATGTATGTAGCAGATGACGACGGTTCCTACGGAGTACCTCGCCGTTGTCATTGGTAACCAAGTAGGATCGATTGGGTAACTTTGCCGTGACTACACCTCGTTGAGACCATTGTTTGCTACCTGTATCATAGGTCTGCAGTCGGACATGCTCTCCTTGCTGGAGTGGTTGCAGATCACAAGCTGTTTTGTCATAGTTCAGTTTTTGTTTATACTTGATTTCTTCTTTCTTCTTTTTCACTGCCTGAGTATCAATTGGTTGAAAGTCTAACAGTTGATCAACCATTGGAAGATTTGACCTCAGCTTTCTGTTATATAGCAGTTCAGCGGGTGATTTTCCGCACTCAAGTGGTGAGCTTCGGTAGATTTGAAGAGCTCGGTAGATGTCTTGTCCGCTATCAACAGATTTCTTGATGAGTTGTTTCACAATCTTGACGGCACCTTCCGCTTGCCCATTGGACTGGGGATAATGTGGGCTTGAAGTATTGTGTGTGAAGTCCCACTCATTTGCAAAGCAACGGAACTCCTGGCTGGAAAACTGGGGTCCGTTGTCTGATACTACTACACATGGGGTGCCGTGTCTTGCAAACACTGACTTAAGATTGTTAATCACAGTCTTACTCGTGGTACTTCCTAGTAGACACACTTCCACAAACTGAGAAAAGTAATCAACAACCGTCAAGTAGTTCTTATTGTTGCACAAAAACAAATCCGTCCTCACCTTCTGCCATGGACGACTTGGTACCGGACGTGACTGCAATGTCTCTGCTTGCTGTTTAGATCTGTGGGAGTTACATGTGCTGCAGTTTTTTACAATCTCATCAATTTGTTGGTTAATTCTAGGCCAGTACATGACCTCTCGTGCTCGTCGTTTACATTTCTCCATTCCCAAGTGACCTTCGTGGATCTTCTGGAGCATTTGATGACGCAGAACCTTTGGCATGATTATTTTCACACCTTTCATGATAATGTTGTCTACCACCGTCAATTCTTCACGAAACTTCCAGTAGTCGGTGATATTGACTGGGCACAGTTTCTTGGTTTCAGGCCATCCTTGTTGGATCACTGTAGATAGTGTCTGAAGATCTGGGTCTTTCTTGGTTTCTAGTCTGATTTCCTCCAGTCTAGAAGAGGATACTGGTAATGCAGTCATCACCATGTTGACATATGTTTCTATGTCGGCTTCAAACTCTGTCTGTTTCTCTGCGGTGTTATCAACTGCTCTAGACAACGTGTCAGCAGTATATAACAGCTTGCCGGGAGTATAATGCAGCTTGAGATCATACTTCTGAAGTCTGATCCTCATTCGTTGAAGACGAAGTGGGCACTCTGCTAGCGGCTTGTTAAAGATTGCCACCAGGGGCTTATGGTCTGTTTCAGCTTGGAAAACTTGTCCAAACACAAACTGATTGTAATGCCAGGCACTCTTTCTCTATTTGCGCGTAATTCATTTCCGCCATCGTCATAGCTCGAGATGCGTAGGCTACTGGATGCCACTCTTCAGACTGATGCTTCTGAAGAAGGACTGATCCCAATCCAAATTGAGATGCATCTGAGGAGATTTTGATCTCTTTATTGGGATCATAAAATTTCAAGACAGGTTCAGTAGTCAGCAAGGTGTTTACATCTTGCCCAGCTTTCTCTTGTGTTTCCTGCCATGTCCATTCCACATTGTTGTCTAGCAGCTGTCTCAGTGGAGCTGTCCTGGTAGAAAGATCTGGTATGAACTTGGCATTGTAGTTCACCATACCCAAAAATCTCTGGATATCTGCCTTGCATGTTGGCCTGGTCATGTTCTTTATTGCCGACACCTTAGACGGGTCAGGTTTCACCCCATTCTTAGTCAAACAGTCACCAATGAAGGTCAGCTGCTGGACTCCAAACTCACATTTCTGTCTGTTTAGTTTCAGATTGGCTTGTCGTGTGATTTCTAGAACTGTCTTTAGGCGCTGGTCATGTTGTTCTTTGGTGCTGCCCCAAATAATAATATCATCCATCATTGTGTTAACACCATTCACTCCTTCAAACAACCGATGAATGGTCTTATGGTACGCCTCTGGGGCCATATTAAGGCCAAAGGGTAAACGGAGGTACCTATATCTCCCGAATGGGGTGATGAAGCATGTCAACTTGCTGCTTTCATAATCTAGGGGCAGTTGCCAGAAACCAGAGGAAGCATCAAGCTTACTGAAGTATTTTGCGTCTGCAAATTCTGCCATGACTTCTTCTCTGGATGGTAATTTAAATCTCTCTCGCTTTACGGCCTTATTGAGGTCCCTGGGGTCCAAGCACACCCTTAAGTCTCCACTCTTTTTCTTCACAATCACAAGGTTACTAACCCAGTCAGACGGTTCATCCACCTTAACGACGACTCCCAGTTTCTCCATACGATCCAGCTCAGTTTTGACCTGGTCTCTGAGTCTGAAAGGAATCTTTCGGCATGCATGCTGAACTGGTGTTACTTCAGGGTCAACAGTAATCTTGACTTCACCTGTTAAGCACCCAAGTCCTGTGCACGGCTGTTTGATGTATATAGAATTGGCTTCATTATTAACTAAATGCAAACTATAGATGGCGCTATTTACCCTAAATCAAATGTCTTTATTTGCAAGGGCTAGGTGATTAATACCGCCATTAAAACAGCTGGAATAGGTGAAACGAGCAACAAGGATATTTTATAAACATATTTTATCAAACAATAAAAGGAATTATTTGTATTAAAAGCTTGAAAGGGTAATTTCCAGTAACTAAATAGCGCCACCAATTTTGTCATTAATAGATAAGTTTTATATCCGAAAAAGCTTTAAAAAATACTATAAAAGTAAATAATTTTGTAAAAGAGGGGAAATTAATGTTGAGAACGACTCAAAAGCATTAGTATACATTAGCACGATACCACTTTTTGCTGTTTAAGCCTAAAATTTGGTTATACATGATGTTTTGTTTGAAAAACTAATAAATGATCCCATCAAACAACCGTGTGTGAACACATCTTCGTATTCCGCGACTAATGGATCATCTGTGTTGCCTGGATCCTTGGTGACATTAAGCACTCTGATGACTAGATCAAGTCTTTCACATGCTGCTAGTCCCAACAATGGCTTGTAGTTTCCTGGAGTTATCAGAAAAGCTAAGTAGTGCTGCTTGCCTTTGTAGTTGATCTTTATCATGCACCGTCCTATCACCGCTATGTTGACACCTGTATATCCCGTGAGCTTTGTGTGGGGTGGGTGCAACTTTGGTCTGGGTTTTAGGCGCTTATACAGAACTTCCGGTAGTAGATTGACTTCATGGCTTGTAGTTCCTGCCCCAGTGTCCAACTTGTAAACTATTCTCTGCCCATGTGTCATCAATGGAAGATTCCATTCCTCTTCAGTGGAACTTGATTCAACTACATCCACGAAAAGTTCATAATCTGTTTCAATTTGGTTCACTTCATCCACAGTCGGTCTGTGTCTATACTGTCGCTGTGAACGCGATTGTGGTGCCGACCGTGCTGTCGATCTTGACTTGGTAAAGCAGAACTTCGCAAAATGACCCTTAAATCCACATTTGCTGCATACCTCACCCATAGCTTTGCAGTCATCTTTATCGTGGACTCTCCCACACCTTCCACAACTAGCAGATGCAGGTGTTTTCTTGCGTTGCGGTTTTCTACGGCCTTGATTGATTGCATCAATATCTGCAGACTCTTTGGTTAGGGTTCCGGACAACTCTTTGGCCTGCTGTTTTGTTACTTCCTTTGCACGGCATGTTGTTATGGCTTTCTCTAATGTTAGATCTGTTTTCCTCAGGAGACTCTCTCTTAAGGAAATATCAGTAATACCACATACGATTCGGTCCTTTATGAGCGAATTGAGCAGATCCCCAAATTCACAGGATTGGCTACGGATCTTCAACTCAGTTACATACTGGTCAATACTCTCATCAGGCTCTTGATTACGTGAGAAAAATAGATACCGTTGGTACGTGACATTCTTTTTAGGATTACAGTACTCTTCAAATTTTGGGTGACCTCCTTTAACTTCAACTTATCTGTTTCATTGTCAAATGTAAACGAGTTATAAATGTCCAGTGCCTGGTCCCCAATAATGTGCAAAAAAGTAGACGTTTGTTGCTTGTCAGATTTATCTGATAGTCCTGACGCCTCTTTATACAAATCAAACCTCTGATGGAACCTTTTCCAGTTCTCAGCTAGGTTGCCTTGTAGCTCCAGCGGTGCTGGTTGGGTTATAAACTGAGCCATGCTTTTTCACGATGCAGCTCACACGAGTTCAACGTCAAGAGTTTTTATGTTGTGTGCTCGTTCGTTTGGTGCTTACTCCTAAAGGACACACTGACTGTATCACAATAAGAGGGCTCTCCTGAGACCATCCCCAAACGAATTTAGTTCATGTCACACATTAGCAATGTTCTATGGTTCATTGAGATAATCTTGCATCGTCAGCTGGCTGCAATCATTACCGATTTCCACCTATTTCGTGGAAAAATTAAGCTTTGGCGCTGGGATCGAATTATTCTGACACCATCTTGTATTATCGACTTGTTTATTGTGTCTGCACAGGGCGAGGTTACTGCGAGTGCTAAAACTACGGTTAACGATTAGCGCCACTAGCACTACATAAGTTATTATCAACACAATAATAGGATTAACTACCATCATGTTCACACGGGCGGACATAAGCAACTTATTACCGGTGATAAGCTACTTATGTTCGACCGTGTGAACACGACTATAGATGAATTCAATTTTTGAATATATCGCCCAGCGCTATAACGTTCACGCATGAATTGAACCACAGAATGTTTAAGAGCAGGGTTAAAGACTAATTCTATAGAATGATTAGCATAAAAGAGCGGCATTGTATGCAACCAATGATTGCAGACATGTACACAGGTGATTAGTGCAACATGCTTGTAGTGCAGGGCGATATATTCAAAATTGTATTCATCTATAATTGCTGTGGTAATCAATCCTCATCAAGTAACATCATCACTTCTACGGCGAATCGATTGCTGGGATTCCAAAGAAGACGCAAGGAATGATCAAACCGGGAAGTGGCACTCAAATTAGCACGTGACATATTGTTATCAAAGTTATCCAAATTACTCTGATTACGATCATTTTAATACCCAGTTTTGGCCAATACAAAATACCAAAACATAATTATTGAAAAATCAACAACACACGTAGTTATCTGTTATATGGAACATGACGGACATGTCTCAAATATGCGATTCTTGGCCAAAAAGCTAAGGCATATTTGATTATAAATATATAAATGTTCATAATCCATAGAAATTTCAAGTTCTCCGCAATTATCTTTAAAAAATGAAACTTTGACCAAACTTGTCCGATTTTGATTTGTTTTTCGCTTGTTGAAAGCTAACAATGTCATCCAATTAAAAATGGTGCAGTTATACAGGGTGAGTCAAAAAAGTGCAATAGAGCACATAATCGATATATTATAATATATATGTAAGAACCAAGTTGAACCTTGCCATTATTGAAAGTTTCTATAAATGCCACAATCAATAGTCACCTTCTGTGAAAATATGAAGTGACTCGCTACTACCGTATAAGTTTTATGAGTCCTTTTGCTGCAATACCCAATTTTATTCCAATGTCAATGAGGTTAAGAAAATGGTAGTTGTTCCAAATCAACCTTACACAGAGGGGCTGACATTCAAAATTTAGATGTCTCTTGGACAAACACTAAAATTGAGGTATCGTTATAAAATGTGGCATAAAAACAAAACAGTAAATGCTAATTCCTTCACTTTTTCACACAAGATCACTAATGGATATGTTATAAAATGTTTTGAAACCTAAAAGGTTCAACTCGGTTCTTAAATAATAATATTTTCTCTATTGATTTTTTTGATTCACCATGTAGTTTGATCAGCTCGTAATCGACGGCAATTGTTAGGCTTTTATCACTACGCCGAAAGTAGACCCACGTTATTAAAGAGTGATATAGTTTGCCTATGATATGATCCATGTTGTGCGTGTTAAATCAAGTAGATGAGTATATGACTTTGAATTAATAATTTGTGATACTTCTGGCGAGATGTCACAAGACAACTCTCGAAATAAAATGCATTGATATCAATCCGCGATGTTATAAGGCCCGCCGATTACGAGCTGATTAAACTATAGGCAGTTTTTTGCAGGTCAGCGCTATTATAGAGCTATCAAAAATTGGGTTGTTAGAAGTGATCTGCCATAGTCAGCTTGTTTTCTAAAAGGTCCACAAGTTTCAAGTTGCAAGCACATTCCTGCATGCCCAAGCCAAGACCGTGTTTTGTTTTGGAGCTACCATGTGTTGACCATAGAGCCACGTCGTCAGTCGTCAGTCATATTTTTTTAAGTTCGCCCTGAAATTTTGGCAGTAATAAATCTTCAGGTCTTGAATTATCTGTGAATTTTTCTCATCAGTAACTATCGAGATTTCCTCCTTTTAGAATCACACATAAAATACCTCTTATATTTCCTCACATCGTGTTACCATGGTTACGCATAATTCCAATTATTCCGATTTCTCCAGCCCGCAGTAGATTCAAGAGGTGGCAAATTTCAGACGATCGCAATTTCGTTAACAATTAGTCTAAACCAGTTTTCACCCTGATGTGGCAGTGAGGTCAGTGCGCATTTCATTAGGCGCAGTATCAAGTACCTAGCGGACGTCGCACCCATGCTCTTAAGGTTTGGCACTATTTTAAAGTGTTGCGACTTGGTAGTTCACAGCATCTTGCGAATGGTAGTCAGCTTTGGCAAAAATCGCATTTCTCATTTCTTAGCGAGTGTGTAGAAGAATTCAAATACCACAGATATACTTTTGTAGGTCCTGTGGTTCTTGAATTATGTTGTAGGAGGGCTGAAACACCTGCAACACTTACATAAACTCATTAACAACGATAAATCAAGCAAGGTTTGAAAGTATATGGTTTGTAGAATGAAAATTTGCAAACCATCAAAGTGTTATTTTTCAATAATATATTGATTTACATAATGAAAATCGATATATTTTGGCTGTTTCGACCAACAGTACCTTGTGTACCCTTAAAGACGCCGCATAGATGCGCGCGCGAAACAGTTACCTCAACGCATTTATGTCACTGCCAAATCAGGGTAAAAAATATTATATGAGCAATTTTTACTGTGCTATTTGTGGTTGCATAGGAAATCATACGATCAGTCCTAAATAGATACGTGAAATTGTCAGGAAAATATTGGAAGTATCAACAAATATTTCATTGCACTAGTAAAATTTGAATGGACTTCCTTTCATCGCATCCCCATTTATCTCAACATGAAAGTGACAAAAGGATCGTTTTTCATATAAGCTATAGTGAATTGTATATGTGCCATCACAGTTGTCCTCTACGAACGGTGATCCTTTACCCCCTGGTTGTGAAGCTTTTACATGTACCCTTCCCCTTGTATTGCCAATATGCATCTTATAGCCGTTGACATCTACAGGTTGAAAAATGGCTTTCTTGCGATTATCGTACTTTTAATGCAGTCCTAATTGAATAGTGCATTGTGTCGGGTCAACCTCAGCAGGCACAGTATTGAATGGACTCTGTTTCATTTCAGTCCCATTTATCTTAACCTGTAGTGGTAGTGAGGGTTGTTTGCCCCAGTATATAGTCAAATGTAAATGTACCATCGTTATTATCCTGTACACTTAGAAGGTTCCTACCTTGTATAGCTTCTACCTTGGCATTGCCAGTGGTCATCTTATGACCATTGATATCTACAGTTTGGACAATGGCTTTCATACGGGAATATCCACTTGGAACTGGCAGTCCTAATCGAATGGTACATCGCTGTGGGTCAACATCAGGTGTGGTACTGAATGGACTTCCTGTCATTTCAGTCCCATATTTACCTCAACATGAAGTGGTAGTGAGCGTCCATGCGAGTCATAATCAATTGCATATGTGCCATCATTGTTGTCCTGTATATGCAGTGAATGTCCCCCTTGAGTAGCTTCTACCTTTGTGCCACTAGTTATCGTTCTTTGTCCATTACTATCTACATTCTCAACAATGGCTCTTCTCTTCTGATTGGAACCACTCACAAGGTCTAACTGAATAGTACATTGTTGTGATTTCCATCTGATATCACCCAAATCCTGCACCAATTCTTGAATCTGTGCAATAGCTAAATGATGCTTCTCAGTGAAATCAAAGTCAGTCTTATCTGATGCAGTCTCAGGTAGCTCTGCTATTGCTAGTTCATTCAGTCTTTCTATGGTTTGGTTTTGTGAAATTAGAAGCTGTGAAGGATGGCTCATATCACATGACTGGTTGGCAAAGTCACAGGCACTGATAATTTGGGCAGTAAGAAATTTTAGTGAATCAATTGTTGCAGTCAATTTATGCATCTCTGTTTCATACAAGTTTTTCAAGTGGGCGTTTGCTTTATTGTAATTAGCATTGATTAGGTCATGCAATTTCTGAACCGATTCTTGCATTTCTTTCTCCTTTCTTTTGAAGTTGGTTGTGATAGTTTCTTGCAGGTCTACAACTGTCAAACACTTGTGCTCCAATTCCTTCTTTGTCTCGTTTAAGTTGGCTGTGGCATTGCGCATATCTTTGATAATCCTTGCGATTTCTGCTGATAACTCAATAAGCTTATGACCCCGATGATCAAGTAAGCCACATGTTGCGCAAACTGGGACTTTGCAGTTGGCTTCCAAACAGTACATAGTCACATCTTGCTTTGGATGTTTTGCACAATGCTGCGGTTTTTGTATCATGGGGTTGAATTTCTTCTCTTGGAGCTCTGCCATTGCTGAAAGCTTATGTTGTCTTAAAATGCCTAATTGTGAATTTACATCAACACATTTTTGGCACAAATAAGCACCACAATCATGACAAAAACTGACTGCTTGACCACTAACACAACTATCACATGCGATGGATGAGTTCAGAATATCTTGGTACTCCTTCAGATTCTCCACTAAAAAATTGCTTGGCAGACTATCAACAGTTTTCCCTGGAAACGTGATCAGTTTGCGACATTTCGGACAGTTCACATTTGATTGCTTATCAGCAATGCTTTGTAGACAAGATTTGCAATAGGTATGCAAACAAGAAAGACACTTGGCTTTACGTTCGTCATCGTCAAATGGCTCAGCATAAATGGAACAATTTAAAAACTCATCTTTGAATTCATCCGTTCTCTGGACTGGTGACAGCGAAGCAGCCATTTTGCCTTTGATTTTTTTTTTTTTGCAGTAGCAAATGTACGAATGTAGAGGTTGACAGCTCTAATGAAAATGACTCAACAATGAATGGCAACTTTGCACATTAGTCCAAGAGTTATGTGATCAATTTAATACAACAGTCATACTACCACCACAATCTGTATGTGATCATGCATTCAAAGGCCCTATCAAGACCAAACCAAACTATACTCGTACTAGTCACCTATTAACCTTTCTGCTAATAAGCTTCCTTCCTTCCTTCAAAGTGCAGGCTTCACAAGTGATGCATTGTGAATCAATTATTGTGAAATAATATTACTTTTATTGACTTAAGTGTCTATGTCGGCCAGTGGGGGGGGGGCGGTGCGCCCCCGCTCGTCATGGCCGTCGGTTCATGTAAGGCCGTCGGTAGACGGAAGGCGTTGTTGAAAAAGAAAATTGGGTTAACAATAGACTATTTTTTCACCCAGGGTGACAGGAAAAAGGGGAGAATTGTAAAGAAAATGATGAAAAATTGTGAATTACACATAAAAATCAGGGTTTTTTATGTTAGTACCGCCTATTATCCTTTTTTTTTTTTTTTTGCTCTTCACTTTTTCAAACCAGGCAAAAAAATTTTGGGTCAACAAGTCACAACTTCCGTCGGTAAAAAATATTTCCGTCGGTACATTTACAAGTTGTGCCCCCTTCGGTTCCAAAATCCTGGCTACGCCACTGACTGTGGCAAAATCTGGGAACATGAAGGTTGGCCAAATTGGTTACTGTGTAAGATGAATGTACTGGATAACATTTTCACATAATAAATTGCATCCACATGACCCCTTGAGTAGGGAGATATAGGTACCCAATTTGTGGTTCTTTACACAACAAAATTTGCTGTCAAAAGGGTTGAAAATGTCAAAGTTCACGATGCTATTTTTCTATTACCAAGTTCTCAATGAATTGGGACTTGTTTTTATAAAGGCTCGTTTAATTTTGACTAGAGTATACCAGTTTGCTTAATCAGAGCTATAAAGTACAACTAAAATCATTGGAACTACGGTCACTCAACATATGTATGGCACGGTTGTGTTATGTGGTCATTTATTCATTAACACAACATTAAATAATAATGTTAAATTCTAGACCTGGAAAATTACTAACAGCCATTATATTAAATATATATATATGTACATATTTAGCTATTTCTAACAAAGATTTTCGTTTCTTTATCGACTTTTTCATCTTTATCTGCTTTTTTGTGGTAACTCTTCCATAAACTGTATATTTGTGTGCAAATTGAGGGCGCTATTTACATATATTTTAAATTAAGTTATTCCTTACATTTCATGATAAAAAAAATTTGAAAAATCCCTTCCTATGTGTTATTCTTTCACTGAAGTTTTAATGCCATTATGCCAGTGTCTACCGCTTGTAAAGATGAAAATACGATTTTTATCTTGAAAGATAAATAGTGCCATCGGTGTTCACTTTTACTTTAAAATGGCGTAGTTTTACCCGAGAGTTTTACATGCCATCGAACAACCATGATGACAGACTTCACCTGACTTATTTCATGATCCATGCCTATGTGTACACATGATTAACTATTACAAAAGTTCATTATTGCATTTCAAGTGTTTGATGGAAGTCTATATGAAGACCTGAGCGCAAGAAGACCGTAAGTCCACTTGGCCCCTGAACATGTATACACTAAAGTTGAGTATAGTTACATATAGTTTGGTCATATTTTATACATGTTCAGGGGCCAAAACAAATCTTTCACAACCTTTCATGATGTGAAAAATTTTTGTTTTTAGTTTTTTCCAGAAAAAATCGGCGAAAATCAGACTTTTTTCTCAAAATACCATGAAAAAAGTCAGGAATCAAAAAAAAAAAATAGCATTTCGCATTTGTTTTTAAATTTCTCGTGAGCTTTGAGACAACCCTTTTTTTGGCCTAATAATAATGGTAATAATAAAATACATTTATAAAGCGCTATATACACAGTTTCAAAGCGATGTACATAATAAATCAATGTACCAAAATACAGTGGTCCTACCTTCATGTAAGCATTGTCACAAATTTTAATGTTTGGTTTTAGCGTTAGTTAGACAGCTACCTTCGACTAATTTATAAATACGTATTTATATATACGCACGTGACCTATGGGCACGACATACCAAGACCAGAAAGCGTGACCAAATCCTCATTCCATTGAACACTATGCAGAAAAGGAACTAAAGAACTCTTTCGATAAATATTATAAAAAATTTAAGTATTATTTGAATAGCGAAATTATTGCATATGGGAGATTCCGAATTAGTAATATGTGACCCCTCGGCACAACTGAGCCCGGATGTCGCCCGTGCCACTATTGAGATATGCTCCATCGAACTTAACAATAAACAATAGGAAACAAAGGATATATTGACTGTTTTATTGATTTTTCACTACTTAAATGTCAAGTACTATAGACATGATGTACATCATTTTAAAGCTAATTTCAAGCAGAATATTTTGGTTGAATATCTCAAAAATGATGATTGGCGACTTCAGGGCTCAGTTGTGCCGAGGGGTCACATATGTTATCAAAAAGTATTTACCGACCGAAAAAATATTTACCGACGGAAACGTTTACAATAATATCACAGTTGAACAAAATAGACTATTTTGCTGCACAGTCTGGTATCTATGCATAGGGCCTAAAGATAGCAAAACCAGTTCAATATCTTACCATATTCAGCACTTCTACACCAAGGAATATTAATTTGGGTGTTCTTTTAGTATATTACTCCTTTTCTTTCGGTCGGACGACGCTTTTGCTCCATATATTACTCTTACTGCCCGGATCTGGCGTCCCACTGGAGTGAAACTTTGCATTGAAATGTACACTTTTTGATCATTCATTTTGTTTTGATCATGTTGATTAAAGGGATTGACTTGCTCTCTAGCAGAAATTGAGAATATCAAACTGGGTTATTTGTTACAAGTTGGAACCTTGTTATGAAAAGACGAGGCTGCTGTTTCCAGAAGTACGTTGCTTGAGTAGCATATCCTGATGTAGTTCACAAATACAATGCTACTACAACCAACGAAAAATGTCTTGGAACGCTTGCGTGTAAATAACGGAAAACTGTCACCCCCTCTCCCCCGTTCAATGTTGAGAAATGCCAATGTCTTCAGCGGCTTCTCAATGTGTTCCAACATTGATTGATGGGGAGAGGGCAAGGGTAGATCATTGTTGTAGATGTCATGTTTGTTCCCAAACACTATATAAGTCATTTCCATGATCACAAGAAATTCTGCACGTAATTTCGACAGAGTGTGCCAAGCGTTCCAAGGACTTTTTTCGTAGGTTGTCTCTAACGAATGCAAAATATTTCATCTAAATTTGGTTTTCGACTCATAACTCAAAAACGCAAAATCGTATAAGCTTCATATTGCACACGATGTGAGAGTAGATTATATGCTTTACGATCAAAACAAAATTGTTGATAAAGAAATTGGTTTATTTAGGAAAATGTTTGCTGGAAACATCCCTATGCTAAATTACACACATTTCATAATTACGCCTTTATCCTGCATAGCTGCATTATATTGAGTTGTCTTATTTATTTTGGAAATTAATGTTTAAAGCTCACCTTCATTGCACTTGACAGATAGGTAAATGAGGGTTAGAAAAAAAAAAGCTTTAATTTAATTCTAAAACCGCATGTAGGTTACGATTTGTAAGGAAATAAAGGATATACTACGACTATCTTCAGTAGATAGCATTAACTTGTTGTTGACAAGGTATTATAATTATAAGGTATAAAACGCTAACATTATAGAGGGGTCCGGATTTCAATAAAAGTGAATGGTGTATGCATTTCATGTTAAAAGTGAATAAACAACATGACTTGAGGGTGCTGAATTCAACATTTTTATTTATCACGATTAATTTTGGGGTCTTGACCCTAAAAAATGAAATTCAAAATGGCTGCCAATTCTACGGGTAATGCAATGTTAAAAATATCAACATACTTCAATTTCACTCAAAATCATATCAAATTATTCCTTTGCTCCTATGTATTGCAAAAATATAGAGTTTATTCATATTTGACCCATGGTTTAGGACTTATGTGATCAAAGGTCAATCTTCATATTGTACAGGGGTCAAAATTTCAATTTTTGGATACGTTTCTGTGTTCAATTGCACACGTTTCCGTGTTTTACCTGCAAGTAATAAATTTGTTGGTAAGGTTGATTTACCCGTTCCATCACATTTCTAAGACCGTCTGTACGTCCCATTGATTTCTAATTAAATATAGGCTTAACGACGACTATCTTCAGTAGATAGCATTAACGTTGTGTTTCACAATGTCATTGTGTGTATGGAAGGGTGCGTGTAGGGGTGCGTGCAGGTGCGCACGCGTATGTGCGAGTCATTGTGTAGTTGATATAAGGTAATGCACGAAGGCCTATATATTTATTATGATATTCATCTCTTCATAGAGTGAACTGAACTGAACTGCAATGTGGGTGTATGTGGGGTGGGGGGGTATTGTTGTAGTAGGCCTATATAAGATCATATTTAAATTGGGAAGTATAACACATGTTTGTGTGTTTAATTTGCATGCGTTTCTGTGTATAAATGAAATTCATAATGTTTATAGGTAAGTTAATTGAAAAAAAAAATAAAAAAATACTTAGATGTCCAAATGAAATAAACTCCCATGATAGTATGATAACGGAAAGTTCCGTGAAATAAGAATTTGCATTATAATGTGTTTTAGTGTTTCAGGAGTGAAAGATCATGCCACCAATTCGATATCAAACACGTAACTCAATTGAATGTCGAATAAGGCGGCACAATTGGCGTGTGCGAATCAATATTGCAGTAAGTTCTGCTTGAGCACACAGGCAATCTCTACTCGCATACAGCGCTGGCTATATCACAACGTATACGTATGTCATTTGTGTCTATTTCAACATGGCAACTAATGAGTTGAATCCGCGTCAAGTACGCACTGTATATCTAATCACATATAGCCGCGCAGACGTGACGCAATTTCCAACGCGTACCTCATTCAGCAACGCAGTACTGGCTGCGTTTGCTCGCACACCCTCGCAAGTTTTGCAATGGGTGTGTGCTCAAGAAGAGCACGCAGACGGTGGTTTGCATTATCATATGGCTATCAAATTGGATCGCCTTCAGCGGTGGTTACGAGTGAAACACAATCTGGAGGAGACGCACGAAATTGTGGTGCACTTTAGCTCAACCCATGTAAATTATTATACGGCGTGGCAGTACACTACCAAGGAGGATGTGGACTTTATACAATCATTAGACCACCCTGTCTTGGCCAACCCACCCAACACACAAGCCGCGCTGGAAGCTCTGACACAACAGGAGCCCGGACGCCGGAGGAAGCGGAAAGCACGACTTTCAAGCTATGAGGTTGGAGAGATAGCAGTAGATAACAACCTTAAAAATAGGCTGCAACTTTTAGCATTTGCAAACGCCCAGAAATTTAATGGCAAGACAGATCTGGCAGAATTCATAATGAATAGAGGCAAGAAAGTAGTAGACGAAGTCCTAACAACAGCATGGGAGATGGCTGGGTCAGAGGCGGCGCTTGAGAGAGCGAAATTAAGAAGAGTGGACATCCTTTCTGAAAGTTTGGAAGGAGAATGTGTTGATGGTTGTGGCCAGCAGTGGCTCGAGCAAGCACTCGACATCCTTCAAAGGAACCAAATTGACAAAGAAGAGTTCTGCGGAGCTGTAAAATATTTGTTGACAGAAGGCCGAGGCAAATATAGGAACATCATGATCACTGGGCCAACCAACTGCGGCAAAAGTTTCATGCTTCAACCTCTGACTTCCATATATAGAGCTTTCGCTAATCCAGCTACCACCACCTACGCCTGGATTGGCGCAGCCGAGGCAGAGGTCATTTTGCTTAATGACTTTCGTTGGAATCAACAGGTTATTGAACTTTTATCGGATATTCTGACACAATTGTAAAAATATTTAAACAACGGGAAAAGTAGCATCAAATCATAATTACAAAAATTAGCTCAATTAACCATTTATGTCTTTTCTTGTATCTTTTTACAGATTATCGCATGGTCTGATTTTCTGCTACTGCTAGAGGGGGAATGCGTCCATTTGCCAGCGCCTAAGACCCACTACTCAAGGGATATCGAAATTGACTCGGATGTGCCGATTTTCTGCACCAGCAGCCAACCCATCCAATTGGTCAGAGGCGGAGCAGTCCAAGAGAGAGAGACGGCGATGATGACTGTTAGATGGAAGCATTTTGTGTTCAACAGCCAGATCCCTTCAACCCAACAGCGCAGGCTCAAACCCTGTGGTCGTTGCTTTGCAGCCCTTGTGTTGCCTAGGGATGACAACCCCCTGACCCAATAATCCTTACAAGAAATACAAAAGAACAAGAAAGAAAGAAAAAATATATAAAGAAAAAATAAAGAAATACAGAAATATAAAAAGAAACAAAGAAATAAGAAATAAATAAATCAAAAAGAAAGAAAGAAAGAAAGAAATATAAAGAAACCAAAAATATATAAAGAAAACATAAAGAAAGAAAGAAAGAAGTATAAAAAGAAACAAAGAAATAAGAAAGAGAGAAAGAATGGAAGAAAGGAAGAAAAGAAAAAGAAAGAAAGAAAGAAAGAAAGAAAGAAAGAAAGAAAGAAAGAAAAAGAAAGAAAGAAAGAAAGAAAGAAAGAAAGAAAGAAAGAAAGAAAAAGAAAGAAAGAAAGAAAGAAAGAAAGAAAGAAAGAAAGAAAGAAAGAAGAAATGTTGTCTTTTGTTCATTCTATCATTCATTGATGTTTTTTTTTCTTTAATTCTTCTTTCTTTCTTTCTTTCTTTAATTCTTTCTTTCTTTAATTCTTCTTTACTAAAGAAAGAAAAAGAATCACAGAAAATAATGAATCCTTAATTCAGCAATAATTCACGCAATGAATACACGAATGGTCAAAGGGTGTAAAGTGCAAACGCATTTATGGTAAACTGTGGTGTAAACTGCTACATTGAACAACGTGCATACTGATCAGTTTGCCCCATGCATTTATATCAATATATACGTATAGATATTTATTTCAACTCAAAATGGCAAACTGTTGACAATATTCATAAATGTGATCAATGTGTCATTACTTTTGTATTCAAACATTGTAAATTGGTATAGCCAATGTAAACGAACGTTACGCTTCATGAGATACGGCCTAAATGAACCAAAAATGTCGATTTTGGACCATTTTTGTCATTATGGTAAACTGTCACTTTGCCATTTCCACTATACAAATTTACACTTTCCCCGATACTATAAAAAACCAAAATGTGTTACTTCTGTTGCGAAATGGCAGCGTGGCGAAGTCGGTTAGTCGTCAGACTTATAACCTTTGACTATTGATTGATTAAATGATCATGGTTCGAGTCCCACTGGTGATCTACTTTTTTTTTTCTTTAAGTGTATTAAATTGTTGTTTTATTTTTTTTGTGTGTGTGTCTCACCGCAAAAGCGTATTTTATTCGGAATAATTTTCAGAAATGAGTTGTTACATCATAATATTTCTGACTCGCTAATATTCAAAAATATTTTGATGCTGCAAAACATTGTAACATTTAGACATTATTTTAAAATTGTTTTTGTAGTGTTTTGTTCATATAAAACGTTTCATGACGTTTATGAAACCGGACATTTAAATCTTATTTAATCGTTTTTACTAAACCCAAAACCTTTTAATAACATGTTTATACGGTTTTATAACACGGTCTAGAATTTCAGCATAAAATAGTATTATAAGCTCAACGTGACATTAGGGCAAATAAATATATACTGGCCTATTCCAGGTTACAAGTGACCCCTGTACTGGATTTTGGCATTTTACTTTGTATTTTATGGCTTTTATTTTTATTTTCATTTGTTTCGTTTAATTGGAAAAATGTTTTGCCAAATTCACTCAAAAATTACAATAACTAACAGAGAAACGGAGGTAGTCCGAAAATAAATGTTAAACCCTTCATGGAGGTGGCTGTTATTCCCTGGAATAACCAATTGGAAGCATGTATTAAAATGTGACAAAAGTCTTTAAGAAGGTACACTAAATGACCAGTTCCAGCCATATTGTTCCTAATGTTAATACTATGTCCATATTTAGCAATATGGAGTGAGGCAGTCAAATTAATTATTTCAGTACTTCACTCTTTGTCCACGGCTTGCGACTATTTGGAGAAGGCGATTCCTAATAGAAGATATGGTATTGTCAATTGTTTCTTGAGGGATAGTGTTAATGGTTCGAACAATTCTTGCTTGAAATTCACCGAATGATTCTTTGGTATATTGGTGGATAATTGCTTGTCTTCTAAGCTCTTCACTAACCAGGTTGAAAAAGTTTTCGATGGGGTTTATATCTGGACTTCTTGGAGGTATTGTCAACAACTGCGCATTTGCGTTCTTCATCGCGGATCGGGCAATAGCACTGTTCTGTGACGGATCGCCGTCTTGCACAAAGAGATCAGTGTCTTTGTCAGCCACGCGAAAAGCTTCGCGGAAATGCCTTTCGATGAAGTCAGCAAAGAAAGCTCCTGTCATCTTCTGATATTTCACACAAAACAACTCCTTTACCGTGAGTGATGCCAACAATAAATCTCGCATAGTTTCCTCCAGTCCCTTCCTTTTTTCCTCGGGATGTGCAACCAAAGGCCAGTCCTTCCCCTTTCTGTCTGTAAATCCTTGTTTTCGGTGCTTTGGCTTGGTCCAAAGGGTTTGTCTTATGTGCGAATGACACTGCATCTAACTAAAAACCAACACCTTCACACCAAAATGTGGCTGGTCTCTTTAACATTTTCTTTGCATATATAACACGCTTTCTCAGATCTTCCAATGACAGTAGTCCTTTCTTTCGCGCTTGTCTAAATCTATATCCATTCCTGTGTAAAACATTAAGCACAGTTCGTTTGTTTATACTGGCTTCAGACAGTCCGCATACTTGCATGAGACGTGGAATAGTAAACGATCCTTCAGAAAGTCTTGTTTTCTTAACTTGACGTAGAATATGTCGCTCCATTGCAGGAGTTATCTTGCGGGGTCTTCCTGACCTCCGTGCACGACGCTGTTTTGCAGTTAATTGTTTTCCATTCACGATTCGGAGAGCACTACTTGCTGAAATGTTGCATTCTTTCCCTATTTCACGGAAAGACATCTTCATGTGATTTCGCAGCAATTTCACATAGGCACGGGTTTCCGCGGATATTTCCCGTAGGTAGACCATATTGGTGAGATCAAGCAACACGTATGACACAAGTTTTAAAATAACTTGAAAGATGTACATAGATAGGTCTATCATTGACCAATCAGAGAACACAATGGTTTGCCTACGCGACATTGCATTGAATTTCAAAAGTCTTAAATTATTTTGCATGAACACGTGTTGAATCATAGGACATACGAACTTATATAGGCCTAACATTGACCAATCAGAGAACGTCATTCAAGTGAAATGTTAAGACATGTCATGGTGCCAGTGTGTCTAGGCGGCATTTGATTGAATTTCAAAATCCTTCAACTCTACATAGGCTCTACAAATAGTGGTGTAGAAAGATAAATCAATAAACGTTATTTAGAAATGATGGGAAGACATTTCTACTTATTTCTGTTTTTAAATATAGCTTAATTACGCCCCTTAACAATTTTAATTGTTTTAATTTTAATTTCAATTTCAATTTCAATTTTAATTTTAATTTTAATTTTAATTTTAATTTTAATTTTAATTTTAATTTTAATTTTAATTTTAATTTTAATTTTAATTTTAATTCAAATTCAAATTCAATTTCAATTTCAATTTTAATTTTAAATTTAATTTTAAAAGATTTGATAACATTTCAGTATATAATATCATATTCAATCATTAACCGAATGTCTCTCCATCAGTCCAAGTTCTTATCACGCGATTTAACCCGTGTGCGCATTAAGCCATGCTATCTACTGAAGATAGCTATATTGGTATAGCCAATGGAAACGAACGTTACGCTTCATGAGATGCGGGCTAAAAACATAAAATGTCGATTTTGGACCATTTTTTCATTATGGCAAACTGCTACACTTTGCCGTTTCCAATATACAAGTTTACACTTTCCCCCATACCTGACTACTATAAAAAAACCAAAACTTGTCAATTTCATTGCGAAATGGCAGCGTGGCCTAGCGTATTGGTCCTCCGACTGATAACCTTTTGACTATTGATTGGTGTGAATGATCATGGTTCGAGTCCCACTGGTGATCTACTTTCTTCTCTTTAAGTGTATTCAATTGTTGTTTTCTTTTTTCTATTTTTTTTTTCACCGCAAAAGCGTATTTTATTATAAATAATATTCAGAAATTAGTTCGTTCGGATAGGTCTATACTCAGCAAACACAAGTTTTACAGAAAATATTGATATGTTAGGTTATACTATAAAGGGTACAAATGGTTTTAATAACATTCAAAAACATTTTGGAAAAGATACTGCAAAACATTGAAACATTGTAACATTTTCTTTGAATTGTATTTGTGGTGTTTTTGAGTTATGAGACGAAAATGAGATTTGGCTCAGTATCATACAGTAGAGTGCCATAATTACGAAAAGTGTGTAATTTAGCATAGGAAGTGATTTCAGTGACCATTCCTTAAACAACCCAACTTCTTTATCAACAATTTTATTGTGATTGAAAAGGATATTATATACTCCCAAATCGTGTGCAATATGAAGCTCATACAATATTTTGTTTTTGAGTTTATGGGACAAAACGACATTTTAAAGCAGTTTAGAGGCATAATTTCGAAACGTGCGTAGTTTAGCATAGGGGATGCTTTCAGTGACCACTCTCTAAATAATCCAATTTCTTTATCAACAATTTTGTTATGTTTCCAAAGCATATAATCCACTCTCAAATCGTGTGCAATGTGAAGCTCATACGACATTCCGTTTTTAGTTATGACACAAAAACGAAATTTAGATGAAATATTTTGCAGTCGGTAGAGACAACCAACGAAAAATGTCTTGGAACGCTTGCGTGTAAATAACGGAAAACTGTCACCCCCTCTCCCCCGTTCAATGTTGAGAAATGCCAATGTCTTCAGCGGCTTCTCAATGTGTTCCAACATTGATTGATGGGGAGAGGTGAAGAGTAGATCATTGTTGTAGATGTCATGTTTGTTCCCAAACACTATATAAGTCATTTCCATGATCACAAGAAATTCTGCACGTAATTTCGACAGAGTGTGCCAAGCGTTCCAAGGACTTTTTTCGTAGGTTGTCTCTAACGAATGCAAAATATTTCATCTAAATTTGGTTTTCGACTCATAACTCAAAAACGCAAAATCGTATAAGCTTCATATTGCACACGATGTGAGAGTAGATTATATGCTTTACGATCAAAACAAAATTGTTGATAAAGAAATTGGTTTATTTAGGAAAATGTTTGCTGGAAACATCCCCTATGCTAAATTACACACATTTCATAATTACGCCTTTATCCTGCATAGCTGCATTATATTGAGTTGTCTTATTTATTTTGGAAATTAATGTTTAAAGCTCACCTTCATTGCACTTGACAGATAGGTAAATGAGGGTTAGAAAAAAAAAAAAAGCTTTAATTTAATTCTAAAACCGCATGTAGGTTACGATTTGTAAGGAAATAAAGGATATACTACGACTATCTTCAGTAGATAGCATTAACTTGTTGTTGACAAGGTATTATAATTATAAGGTATAAAACGCTAACATTATAGAGGGGTCCGGATTTCAATAAAAGTGAATGGTGTATGCATTTCATGTTAAAAGTGAATAAACAACATGACTTGAGGGTGCTGAATTCAACATTTTTATTTATCACGATTAATTTTGGGGTCTTGACCCTAAAAAATGAAATTCAAAATGGCTGCCAATTCTACGGGTAATGCAATGTTAAAAATATCAACATACTTCAATTTCACTCAAAATCATATCAAATTATTCCTTTGCTCCTATGTATTGCAAAAATATAGAGTTTATTCATATTTGACCCATGGTTTAGGACTTATGTGATCAAAGGTCAATCTTCATATTGTACAGGGGTCAAAATTTCAATTTTTGGATACGTTTCTGTGTTCAATTGCACACGTTTCCGTGTTTTACCTGCAAGTAATAAATTTGTTGGTAAGGTTGATTTACCCGTTCCATCACATTTCTAAGACCGTCTGTACGTCCCATTGATTTCTAATTAAATATAGGCTTAACGACGACTATCTTCAGTAGATAGCATTAACGTTGTGTTTCACAATGTCATTGTGTGTATGGAAGGGTGCGTGTAGGGGGTGCGTGCAGGTGCGCACGCGTATGTGCGAGTCATTGTGTAGTTGATATAAGGTAATGCACGAAGGCCTATATATTTATTATGATATTCATCTCTTCATAGAGTGAACTGAACTGAACTGCAATGTGGGTGTATGTGGGGTGGGGGGGTATTGTTGTAGTAGGCCTATATAAGATCATATTTAAATTGGGAAGTATAACACATGTTTGTGTGTTTAATTTGCATGCGTTTCTGTGTATAAATGAAATTCATAATGTTTATAGGTAAGTTAATTGAAAAAAAAAATAAAAAAATACTTAGATGTCCAAATGAAATAAACTCCCATGATAGTATGATAACGGAAAGTTCCGTGAAATAAGAATTTGCATTATAATGTGTTTTAGTGTTTCAGGAGTGAAAGATCATGCCACCAATTCGATATCAAACACGTAACTCAATTGAATGTCGAATAAGGCGGCACAATTGGCGTGTGCGAATCAATATTGCAGTAAGTTCTGCTTGAGCACACAGGCAATCTCTACTCGCATACAGCGCTGGCTATATCACAACGTATACGTATGTCATTTGTGTCTATTTCAACATGGCAACTAATGAGTTGAATCCGCGTCAAGTACGCACTGTATATCTAATCACATATAGCCGCGCAGACGTGACGCAATTTCCAACGCGTACCTCATTCAGCAACGCAGTACTGGCTGCGTTTGCTCGCACACCCTCGCAAGTTTTGCAATGGGTGTGTGCTCAAGAAGAGCACGCAGACGGTGGTTTGCATTATCGCAGCCTTCAGCGGTGGTTACGAGTGAAACACAATCTGGAGGAGACGCACGAAATTGTGGTGCACTTTAGCTCAACCCATGTAAATTATTATACGGCGTGGCAGTACACTACCAAGGAGGATGTGGACTTTATACAATCATTAGACCACCCTGTCTTGGCCAACCCACCCAACACACAAGCCGCGCTGGAAGCTCTGACACAACAGGAGCCCGGACGCCGGAGGAAGCGGAAAGCACGACTTTCAAGCTATGAGGTTGGAGAGATAGCAGTAGATAACAACCTTAAAAATAGGCTGCAACTTTTAGCATTTGCAAACGCCCAGAAATTTAATGGCAAGACAGATCTGGCAGAATTCATAATGAATAGAGGCAAGAAAGTAGTAGACGAAGTCCTAACAACAGCATGGGAGATGGCTGGGTCAGAGGCGGCGCTTGAGAGAGCGAAATTAAGAAGAGTGGACATCCTTTCTGAAAGTTTGGAAGGAGAATGTGTTGATGGTTGTGGCCAGCAGTGGCTCGAGCAAGCACTCGACATCCTTCAAAGGAACCAAATTGACAAAGAAGAGTTCTGCGGAGCTGTAAAATATTTGTTGACAGAAGGCCGAGGCAAATATAGGAACATCATGATCACTGGGCCAACCAACTGCGGCAAAAGTTTCATGCTTCAACCTCTGACTTCCATATATAGAGCTTTCGCTAATCCAGCTACCACCACCTACGCCTGGATTGGCGCAGCCGAGGCAGAGGTCATTTTGCTTAATGACTTTCGTTGGAATCAACAGGTTATTGAACTTTTATCGGATATTCTGACACAATTGTAAAAATATTTAAACAACGGGAAAAGTAGCATCAAATCATAATTACAAAAATTAGCTCAATTAACCATTTATGTCTTTTCTTGTATCTTTTTACAGATTATCGCATGGTCTGATTTTCTGCTACTGCTAGAGGGGGAATGCGTCCATTTGCCAGCGCCTAAGACCCACTACTCAAGGGATATCGAAATTGACTCGGATGTGCCGATTTTCTGCACCAGCAGCCAACCCATCCAATTGGTCAGAGGCGGAGCAGTCCAAGAGAGAGAGACGGCGATGATGACTGTTAGATGGAAGCATTTTGTGTTCAACAGCCAGATCCCTTCAACCCAACAGCGCAGGCTCAAACCCTGTGGTCGTTGCTTTGCAGCCCTTGTGTTGCCTAGGGATGACAACCCCCTGACCCAATAATCCTTACAAGAAATACAAAAGAACAAGAAAGAAAGAAAAAAATATATAAAGAAAAAATAAAGAAATACAGAAATATAAAAAGAAACAAAGAAATAAGAAATAAATAAATCAAAAAGAAAGAAAGAAAGAAAGAAATATAAAGAAACCAAAAATATATAAAGAAAACATAAAGAAAGAAAGAAAGAAGTATAAAAAGAAACAAAGAAATAAGAAAGAGAGAAAGAATGGAAGAAAGGAAGAAAAGAAAGAAAGAAAAGAAAGAAAGAAAGAAAAAAAAGAAAGAAAGAAAGAAAGAAAGAAAGAAAGAAAAAGAAAGAAAGAAAGAAAGAAAGAAAGAAAGAAAGAAAGAAAGAAAGAAAGAAAGAAAGAAAGAAAGAAAGAAAGAAGAAATGTTGTCTTTTGTTCATTCTATCATTCATTGATGTTTTCTTTTTTTCTTTAATTCTTCTTTCTTTCTTTCTTTCTTTAATTCTTTCTTTCTTTAATTCTTCTTTACTAAAGAAAGAAAAAGAATCACAGAAAATAATGAATCCTTAATTCAGCAATAATTCACGCAATGAATACACGAATGGTCAAAGGGTGTAAAGTGCAAACGCATTTATGGTAAACTGTGGTGTAAACTGCTACATTGAACAACGTGCATACTGATCAGTTTGCCCCATGCATTTATATCAATATATACGTATAGATATTTATTTCAACTCAAAATGGCAAACTGTTGACAATATTCATAAATGTGATCAATGTGTCATTACTTTTGTATTCAAACATTGTAAATTGGTAGAGCCAATGTAAACGAACGTTACGCTTCATGAGATACGGCCTAAATGAACCAAAAATGTCGATTTTGGACCATTTTTGTCATTATGGTAAACTGTCACTTTGCCATTTCCACTATACAAATTTACACTTTCCCCGATACTATAAAAAACCAAAATGTGTTACTTCTGTTGCGAAATGGCAGCGTGGCGAAGTCGGTTAGTCGTCAGACTTATAACCTTTTGACTATTGATTGATTAAATGATCATGGTTCGAGTCCCACTGGTGATCTACTTTTTTTCTTTAAGTGTATTAAATTGTTGTTTTATTTTTTTTGTGTGTGTGTCTCACCGCAAAAGCGTATTTTATTCGGAATAATTTTCAGAAATGAGTTGTTACATCATAATATTTCTGACTCGCTAATATTCAAAAATATTTTGATGCTGCAAAACATTGTAACATTTAGACATTATTTTAAAATTGTTTTTGTAGTGTTTTGTTCATATAAAACGTTTCATGACGTTTATGAAACCGGACATTTAAATCTTATTTAATCGTTTTTACTAAACCCAAAACCTTTTAATAACATGTTTATACGGTTTTATAACACGGTCTAGAATTTCAGCATAAAATAGTATTATAAGCTCAACGTGACATTAGGGCAAATAAATATATACTGGCCTATTCCAGGTTACAAGTGACCCCTGTACTGGATTTTGGCATTTTACTTTGTATTTTATGGCTTTTATTTTTATTTTCATTTGTTTCGTTTAATTGGAAAAATGTTTTGCCAAATTCACTCAAAAATTACAATAACTAACAGAGAAACGGAGGTAGTCCGAAAATAAATGTTAAACCCTTCATGGAGGTGGCTGTTATTCCCTGGAATAACCAATTGGAAGCATGTATTAAAATGTGACAAAAGTCTTTAAGAAGGTACACTAAATGACCAGTTCCAGCCATATTGTTCCTAATGTTAATACTATGTCCATATTTAGCAATATGGAGTGAGGCAGTCAAATTAATTATTTCAGTACTTCACTCTTTGTCCACGGCTTGCGACTATTTGGAGAAGGCGATTCCTAATAGAAGATATGGTATTGTCAATTGTTTCTTGAGGGATAGTGTTAATGGTTCGAACAATTCTTGCTTGAAATTCACCGAATGATTCTTTGGTATATTGGTGGATAATTGCTTGTCTTCTAAGCTCTTCACTAACCAGGTTGAAAAAGTTTTCGATGGGGTTTATATCTGGACTTCTTGGAGGTATTGTCAACAACTGCGCATTTGCGTTCTTCATCGCGGATCGGGCAATAGCACTGTTCTGTGACGGATCGCCGTCTTGCACAAAGAGATCAGTGTCTTTGTCAGCCACGCGAAAAGCTTCGCGGAAATGCCTTTCGATGAAGTCAGCAAAGAAAGCTCCTGTCATCTTCTGATATGGTTCACACAAAACAACTCCTTTACCGTGAGTGATGCCAACAATAAATCTCGCATAGTTTCCTCCAGTCCCTTCCTTTTTTCCTCGGGATGTGCAACCAAAGGCCAGTCCTTCCCCTTTCTGTCTGTAAATCCTTGTTTTCGGTGCTTTGGCTTGGTCCAAAGGGTTTGTCTTATGTGCGAATGACACTGCATCTAAATAAAACCAACACCTTCACACCAAAATGTGGCTGGTCTCTTTAACATTTTCTTTGCATATATAACACGCTTTCTCAGATCTTCCAATGACAGTAGTCCTTTCTTTCGCGCTTGTCTAAATCTATATCCATTCCTGTGTAAAACATTAAGCACAGTTCGTTTGTTTATACTGGCTTCAGACAGTCCGCATACTTGCATGAGACGTGGAATAGTAAACGATCCTTCAGAAAGTCTTGTTTTCTTAACTTGACGTAGAATATGTCGCTCCATTGCAGGAGTTATCTTGCGGGGTCTTCCTGACCTCCGTGCACGACGCTGTTTTGCAGTTAATTGTTTTCCATTCACGATTCGGAGAGCACTACTTGCTGAAATGTTGCATTCTTTCCCTATTTCACGGAAAGACATCTTCATGTGATTTCGCAGCAATTTCACATAGGCACGGGTTTCCGCGGATATTTCCCGTAGGTAGACCATATTGGTGAGATCAAGCAACACGTATGACACAAGTTTTAAAATAACTTGAAAGATGTACATAGATAGGTCTATCATTGACCAATCAGAGAACACAATGGTTTGCCTACGCGACATTGCATTGAATTTCAAAAGTCTTAAATTATTTTGCATGAACACGTGTTGAATCATAGGACATACGAACTTATATAGGCCTAACATTGACCAATCAGAGAACGTCATTCAAGTGAAATGTTAAGACATGTCATGGTGCCAGTGTGTCTAGGCGGCATTTGATTGAATTTCAAAATCCTTCAACTCTACATAGGCTCTACAAATAGTGGTGTAGAAAGATAAATCAATAAACGTTATTTAGAAATGATGGGAAGACATTTCTACTTATTTCTGTTTTTAAATATAGCTTAATTACGCCCCTTAACAATTTTAATTGTTTTAATTTTAATTTCAATTTCAATTTCAATTTTAATTTTAATTTTAATTTTAATTTTAATTTTAATTTTAATTTTAATTTTAATTTTAATTTTAATTTTAATTTTAATTTTAATTCAAATTCAAATTCAATTTCAATTTCAATTTTAATTTTAAATTTAATTTTAAAAGATTTGATAACATTTCAGTATATAATATCATATTCAATCATTAACCGAATGTCTCTCCATCAGTCCAAGTTCTTATCACGCGATTTAACCCGTGTGCGCATTAAGCCATGCTATCTACTGAAGATAGCTATATTGGTATAGCCAATGGAAACGAACGTTACGCTTCATGAGATGCGGGCTAAAAACATAAAATGTCGATTTTGGACCATTTTTTCATTATGGCAAACTGCTACACTTTGCCGTTTCCAATATACAAGTTTACACTTTCCCCCATACCTGACTACTATAAAAAAACCAAAACTTGTCAATTTCATTGCGAAATGGCAGCGTGGCCTAGCGTATTGGTCCTCCGACTGATAACCTTTTGACTATTGATTGGTGTGAATGATCATGGTTCGAGTCCCACTGGTGATCTACTTTCTTCTCTTTAAGTGTATTCAATTGTTGTTTTCTTTTTTCTATTTTTTTTTCACCGCAAAAGCGTATTTTATTATAAATAATATTCAGAAATTAGTTCGTTCGGATAGGTCTATACTCAGCAAACACAAGTTTTACAGAAAATATTGATATGTTAGGTTATACTATAAAGGGTACAAATGGTTTTAATAACATTCAAAAACATTTTGGAAAAGATACTGCAAAACATTGAAACATTGTAACATTTTCTTTGAATTGTATTTGTGGTGTTTTTGAGTTATGAGACGAAAATGAGATTTGGCTCAGTATCATACAGTAGAGTGCCATAATTACGAAAAGTGTGTAATTTAGCATAGGAAGTGATTTCAGTGACCATTCCTTAAACAACCCAACTTCTTTATCAACAATTTTATTGTGATTGAAAAGGATATTATATACTCCCAAATCGTGTGCAATATGAAGCTCATACAATATTTTGTTTTTGAGTTATGGGACAAAAACGACATTTTTAAAGCAGTTTAGAGGCATAATTTCGAAACGTGCGTAGTTTAGCATAGGGGATGCTTTCAGTGACCACTTTCTAAATAAACCAATTTCTTTATCACCAATTTTGTTATGTTTCCAAAGCATATAATCCACTTCAAATCGTGTGCAATGTGAAGCTCATACGACATTCCGTTTTTAGTTATGACACAAAAACGAAATTTAGATGAAATATTTTGATGAAAGTCGGTAGAGACAACCAACGAAAAATGTCTTGGAACGCTTGCGTGTAAATAACGGAAAACTGTCACCCCTCTCCCCGTTCAATGTTGAGAAATGCCAATGTCTTCAGCGGCTTCTCAATGTGTTCCAACATTGATTGATGGGGAGAGGGGAAGGGTAGATCATTGTTGTAGATGTCATGTTTGTTCCCAAACACTATATAAGTCATTTCCATGATCACAAGAAATTCTGCACGTAATTTCGACAGAGTGTGCCAAGCGTTCCAAGGACTTTTTTCGTAGGTTGTCTCTAACGAATGCAAAATATTTCATCTAAATTTGGTTTTCGACTCATAACTCAAAAACGCAAAATCGTATAAGCTTCATATTGCACACGATGAGAGTAGATTATATGCTTTACGATCAAAACAAAATTGTTGATAAAGAAATTGGTTTATTTAGGAAAATGTTTGCTGGAAACATCCCCTATGCTAAATTACACACATTTCATAATTACGCCTTTATCCTGCATAGCTGCATTATATTGAGTTGTCTTATTTATTTTGGAAATTAATGTTTAAAGCTCACCTTCATTGCACTTGACAGATAGGTAAATGAGGGTTAGAAAAAAAAAGCTTTAATTTAATTCTAAAACCGCATGTAGGTTACGATTTGTAAGGAAATAAAGGATATACTACGACTATCTTCAGTAGATAGCATTAACTTGTTGTTGACAAGGTATTATAATTATAAGGTATAAAACGCTAACATTATAGAGGGGTCCGGATTTCAATAAAAGTGAATGGTGTATGCATTTCATGTTAAAAGTGAATAAACAACATGACTTGAGGGTGCTGAATTCAACATTTTTATTTATCACGATTAATTTTGGGGTCTTGACCCTAAAAAATGAAATTCAAAATGGCTGCCAATTCTACGGGTAATGCAATGTTAAAAATATCAACATACTTCAATTTCACTCAAAATCATATCAAATTATTCCTTTGCTCCTATGTATTGCAAAAATATAGAGTTTATTCATATTTGACCCATGGTTTAGGACTTATGTGATCAAAGGTCAATCTTCATATTGTACAGGGGTCAAAATTTCAATTTTTGGATACGTTTCTGTGTTCAATTGCACACGTTTCCGTGTTTTACCTGCAAGTAATAAATTTGTTGGTAAGGTTGATTTACCCGTTCCATCACATTTCTAAGACCGTCTGTACGTCCCATTGATTTCTAATTAAATATAGGCTTAACGACGACTATCTTCAGTAGATAGCATTAACGTTGTGTTTCACAATGTCATTGTGTGTATGGAAGGGTGCGTGTAGGGGTGCGTGCAGGTGCGCACGCGTATGTGCGAGTCATTGTGTAGTTGATATAAGGTAATGCACGAAGGCCTATATATTTATTATGATATTCATCTCTTCATAGAGTGAACTGAACTGAACTGCAATGTGGGTGTATGTGGGGTGGGGGGGGTATTGTTGTAGTAGGCCTATATAAGATCATATTTAAATTGGGAAGTATAACACATGTTTGTGTGTTTAATTTGCATGCGTTTCTGTGTATAAATGAAATTCATAATGTTTATAGGTAAGTTAATTGAAAAAAAAAAAATAAAAAAATACTTAGATGTCCAAATGAAATAAACTCCCATGATAGTATGATAACGGAAAGTTCCGTGAAATAAGAATTTGCATTATAATGTGTTTGAGTGTTTCAGGAGTGAAAGATCATGCCACCAATTCGATATCAAACACGTAACTCAATTGAATGTCGAATAAGGCGGCACAATTGGCGTGTGCGAATCAATATTGCAGTAAGTTCTGCTTGAGCACACAGGCAATCTCTACTCGCATACAGCGCTGGCTATATCACAACGTATACGTATGTCATTTGTGTCTATTTCAACATGGCAACTAATGAGTTGAATCCGCGTCAAGTACGCACTGTATATCTAATCACATATAGCCGCGCAGACGTGACGCAATTTCCAACGCGTACCTCATTCAGCAACGCAGTACTGGCTGCGTTTGCTCGCACACCCTCGCAAGTTTTGCAATGGGTGTGTGCTCAAGAAGAGCACGCAGACGGTGGTTTGCATTATCATATGGCTATCAAATTGGATCGCCTTCAGCGGTGGTTACGAGTGAAACACAATCTGGAGGAGACGCACGAAATTGTGGTGCACTTTAGCTCAACCCATGTAAATTATTATACGGCGTGGCAGTACACTACCAAGGAGGATGTGGACTTTATACAATCATTAGACCACCCTGTCTTGGCCAACCCACCCAACACACAAGCCGCGCTGGAAGCTCTGACACAACAGGAGCCCGGACGCCGGAGGAAGCGGAAAGCACGACTTTCAAGCTATGAGGTTGGAGAGATAGCAGTAGATAACAACCTTAAAAATAGGCTGCAACTTTTAGCATTTGCAAACGCCCAGAAATTTAATGGCAAGACAGATCTGGCAGAATTCATAATGAATAGAGGCAAGAAAGTAGTAGACGAAGTCCTAACAACAGCATGGGAGATGGCTGGGTCAGAGGCGGCGCTTGAGAGAGCGAAATTAAGAAGAGTGGACATCCTTTCTGAAAGTTTGGAAGGAGAATGTGTTGATGGTTGTGGCCAGCAGTGGCTCGAGCAAGCACTCGACATCCTTCAAAGGAACCAAATTGACAAAGAAGAGTTCTGCGGCGCTGTAAACTATTTGTTGACAGAAGGCCGAGGCAAATATAGGAACATCATGATCACTGGGCCAACCAACTGCGGCAAAAGTTTCATGCTTCAACCTCTGACTTCCATATATAGAGCTTTCGCTAATCCAGCTACCACCACCTACGCCTGGATTGGCGCAGCCGAGGCAGAGGTCATTTTGCTTAATGACTTTCGTTGGAATCAACAGGTTATTGAACTTTTATCGGATATTCTGACACAATTGTAAAAATATTTAAACAACGGGAAAAGTAGCATCAAATCATAATTACAAAAATTAGCTCAATTAACCATTTATGTCTTTTCTTGTATCTTTTTACAGATTATCGCATGGTCTGATTTTCTGCTACTGCTAGAGGGGGAATGCGTCCATTTGCCAGCGCCTAAGACCCACTACTCAAGGGATATCGAAATTGACTCGGATGTGCCGATTTTCTGCACCAGCAGCCAACCCATCCAATTGGTCAGAGGCGGAGCAGTCCGGCGATGATGACTGTTAGATGGAAGCATTTTGTGTTCAACAGCCAGATCCCTTCAACCCAACAGCGCAGGCTCAAACCCTGTGGTCGTTGCTTTGCAGCCCTTGTGTTGCCTAGGGATGACAACCCCCTGACCCAATAATCCTTACAAGAAATACAAAAGAACAAAAAAAAAAAAAAAATATATAAAGAAAAAATAAAGAAATACAGAAATATAAAAAGAAACAAAGAAATAAGAAATAAATAAATCAAAAAGAAAGAAAGAAAGAAAGAAATATAAAGAAACCAAAAATATATAAAGAAAACATAAAGAAAGAAAGAAAGAAGTATAAAAAGAAACAAAGAAATAAGAAAGAGAGAAAGAATGGAAGAAAGGAAGAAAAGAAAGAAAGAAAGAAAAGAAAGAAAGAAAAAGAAAGAAAGAAAGAAAGAAAGAAAGAAAGAAAGAAAGAAAGAAAGAAAGAAAGAAAGAAAGAAAGAAAGAAAGAAAGAAAGAAAGAAAGAAAGAAAGAAAGAAAGAAAGAAAGAAGAAATGTTGTCTTTTGTTCATTCTATCATTCATTGATGTTTTTTTTTTTTCTTTAATTCTTCTTTCTTTCTTTCTTTCTTTAATTCTTTCTTTCTTTAATTCTTCTTTACTAAAGAAAGAAAAAGAATCACAGAAAATAATGAATCCTTAATTCAGCAATAATTCACGCAATGAATACACGAATGGTCAAAGGGTGTAAAGTGCAAACGCATTTATGGTAAACTGTGGTGTAAACTGCTACATTGAACAACGTGCATACTGATCAGTTTGCCCCATGCATTTATATCAATATATACGTATAGATATTTATTTCAACTCAAAATGGCAAACTGTTGACAATATTCATAAATGTGATCAATGTGTCATTACTTTTGTATTCAAACATTGTAAATTGGTATAGCCAATGTAAACGAACGTTACGCTTCATGAGATACGGCCTAAATGAACCAAAAATGTCGATTTTGGACCATTTTTGTCATTATGGTAAACTGTCACTTTGCCATTTCCACTATACAAATTTACACTTTCCCCGATACTATAAAAAACCAAAATGTGTTACTTCTGTTGCGAAATGGCAGCGTGGCGAAGTCGGTTAGTCGTCAGACTTATAACCTTTTGACTATTGATTGATTAAATGATCATGGTTCGAGTCCCACTGGTGATCTACTTTTTTTCTTTAAGTGTATTAAATTGTTGTTTTATTTTTTTTGTGTGTGTGTCTCACCGCAAAAGCGTATTTTATTCGGAATAATTTTCAGAAATGAGTTGTTACATCATAATATTTCTGACTCGCTAATATTCAAAAATATTTTGATGCTGCAAAACATTGTAACATTTAGACATTATTTTAAAATTGTTTTTGTAGTGTTTTGTTCATATAAAACGTTTCATGACGTTTATGAAACCGGACATTTAAATCTTATTTAATCGTTTTTACTAAACCCAAAACCTTTTAATAACATGTTTATACGGTTTTATAACACGGTCTAGAATTTCAGCATAAAATAGTATTATAAGCTCAACGTGACATTAGGGCAAATAAATATATACTGGCCTATTCCAGGTTACAAGTGACCCCTGTACTGGATTTTGGCATTTTACTTTGTATTTTATGGCTTTTATTTTTATTTTCATTTGTTTCGTTTAATTGGAAAAATGTTTTGCCAAATTCACTCAAAAATTACAATAACTAACAGAGAAACGGAGGTAGTCCGAAAATAAATGTTAAACCCTTCATGGAGGTGGCTGTTATTCCCTGGAATAACCAATTGGAAGCATGTATTAAAATGTGACAAAAGTCTTTAAGAAGGTACACTAAATGACCAGTTCCAGCCATATTGTTCCTAATGTTAATACTATGTCCATATTTAGCAATATGGAGTGAGGCAGTCAAATTAATTATTTCAGTACTTCACTCTTTGTCCACGGCTTGCGACTATTTGGAGAAGGCGATTCCTAATAGAAGATATGGTATTGTCAATTGTTTTCTTGAGGGATAGTGTTAATGGTTCGAACAATTCTTGCTTGAAATTCACCGAATGATTCTTTGGTATATTGGTGGATAATTGCTTGTCTTCTAAGCTCTTCACTAACCAGGTTGAAAAAGTTTTCGATGGGGTTTATATCTGGACTTCTTGGAGGTATTGTCAACAACTGCGCATTTGCGTTCTTCATCGCGGATCGGGCAATAGCACTGTTCTGTGACGGATCGCCGTCTTGCACAAAGAGATCAGTGTCTTTGTCAGCCACGCGAAAAGCTTCGCGGAAATGCCTTTCGATGAAGTCAGCAAAGAAAGCTCCTGTCATCTTCTGATATGGTTCACACAAAACAACTCCTTTACCGTGAGTGATGCCAACAATAAATCTCGCATAGTTTCCTCCAGTCCCTTCCTTTTTCCTCGGGATGTGCAACCAAAGGCCAGTCCTTCCCTTTCTGTCTGTAAATCCTTGTTTTCGGTGCTTTGGCTTGGTCCAAAGGGTTTGTCTTATGTGCGAATGACACTGCATCTAAATAAAAACCAACACCTTCACACCAAAATGTGGCTGGTCTCTTTAACATTTTCTTTGCATATATAACACGCTTTCTCAGATCTTCCAATGACAGTAGTCCTTTCTTTCGCGCTTGTCTAAATCTATATCCATTCCTGTGTAAAACATTAAGCACAGTTCGTTTGTTTATACTGGCTTCAGACAGTCCGCATACTTGCATGAGACGTGGAATAGTAAACGATCCTTCAGAAAGTCTTGTTTTCTTAACTTGACGTAGAATATGTCGCTCCATTGCAGGAGTTATCTTGCGGGGTCTTCCTGACCTCCGTGCACGACGCTGTTTTGCAGTTAATTGTTTTCCATTCACGATTCGGAGAGCACTACTTGCTGAAATGTTGCATTCTTTCCCTATTTCACGGAAAGACATCTTCATGTGATTTCGCAGCAATTTCACATAGGCACGGGTTTCCGCGGATATTTCCGTAGGTAGACCATATTGGTGAGATCAAGCAACACGTATGACACAAGTTTTAAAATAACTTGAAAGATGTACATAGATAGGTCTATCATTGACCAATCAGAGAACACAATGGTTTGCCTACGCGACATTGCATTGAATTTCAAAAGTCTTAAATTATTTTGCATGAACACGTGTTGAATCATAGGACATACGAACTTATATAGGCCTAACATTGACCAATCAGAGAACGTCATTCAAGTGAAATGTTAAGACATGTCATGGTGCCAGTGTGTCTAGGCGGCATTTGATTGAATTTCAAAATCCTTCAACTCTACATAGGCTCTACAAATAGTGGTGTAGAAAGATAAATCAATAAACGTTATTTAGAAATGATGGGAAGACATTTCTACTTATTTCTGTTTTTAAATATAGCTTAATTACGCCCCTTAACAATTTTAATTGTTTTAATTTTAATTTCAATTTCAATTTCAATTTTAATTTTAATTTTAATTTTAATTTTAATTTTAATTTTAATTTTAATTTTAATTTTAATTTTAATTTTAATTTTAATTTTAATTTTAATTCAAATTCAAATTCAATTTCAATTTCAATTTTAATTTTAAATTTAATTTTAAAAGATTTGATAACATTTCAGTATATAATATCATATTCAATCATTAACCGAATGTCTCTCCATCAGTCCAAGTTCTTATCACGCGATTTAACCCGTGTGCGCATTAAGCCATGCTATCTACTGAAGATAGCTATATTGGTATAGCCAATGGAAACGAACGTTACGCTTCATGAGATGCGGGCTAAAAACATAAAATGTCGATTTTGGACCATTTTTTCATTATGGCAAACTGCTACACTTTGCCGTTTCCAATATACAAGTTTACACTTTCCCCCATACCTGACTACTATAAAAAAACCAAAACTTGTCAATTTCATTGCGAAATGGCAGCGTGGCCTAGCGTATTGGTCCTCCGACTGATAACCTTTTGACTATTGATTGGTGTGAATGATCATGGTTCGAGTCCCACTGGTGATCTACTTTCTTCTCTTTAAGTGTATTCAATTGTTGTTTTTTTTTCTTTTTTTTTCACCGCAAAAGCGTATTTTATTATAAATAATATTCAGAAATTAGTTCGTTCGGATAGGTCTATACTCAGCAAACACAAGTTTTACAGAAAATATTGATATGTTAGGTTATACTATAAAGGGTACAAATGGTTTTAATAACATTCAAAAACATTTTGGAAAAGATACTGCAAAACATTGAAACATTGTAACATTTTCTTTGAATTGTATTTGTGGTGTTTTTGAGTTATGAGACGAAAATGAGATTTGGCTCAGTATCATACAGTAGAGTGCCATAATTACGAAAAGTGTGTAATTTAGCATAGGAAGTGATTTCAGTGACCATTCCTTAAACAACCCAACTTCTTTATCAACAATTTTATTGTGATTGAAAAGGATATTATATACTCCCAAATCGTGTGCAATATGAAGCTCATACAATATTTTGTTTTTGAGTTTATGGGACAAAAACGACATTTTAAAGCAGTTTAGAGGCATAATTTCGAAACGTGCGTAGTTTAGCATAGGGGATGCTTTCAGTGACCACTCTCTAAATAATCCAATTTCTTTATCAACAATTTTGTTATGTTTCCAAAGCATATAATCCACTCTCAAATCGTGTGCAATGTGAAGCTCATACGACATTCCGTTTTTTAGTTATGACACAAAAACGAAATTTAGATGAAATATTTTGCAGTCGGTAGAGACAACCAACGAAAAATGTCTTGGAACGCTTGCGTGTAAATAACGGAAAACTGTCACCCCCTCTCCCCGTTCAATGTTGAGAAATGCCAATGTCTTCAGCGGCTTCTCAATGTGTTCCAACATTGATTGATGGGGAGAGGCGAAGGGTAGATCATTGTTGTAGATGTCATGTTTGTTCCCAAACACTATATAAGTCATTTCCATGATCACAAGAAATTCTGCACGTAATTTCGACAGAGTGTGCCAAGCGTTCCAAGGACTTTTTTCGTAGGTTGTCTCTAACGAATGCAAAATATTTCATCTAAATTTGGTTTTCGACTCATAACTCAAAAACGCAAAATCGTATAAGCTTCATATTGCACACGATGTGAGAGTAGATTATATGCTTTACGATCAAAACAAAATTGTTGATAAAGAAATTGGTTTATTTAGGAAAATGTTTGCTGAAACATCCCTATGCTAAATTACACACATTTCATAATTACGCCTTTATCCTGCATAGCTGCATTATATTGAGTTGTCTTATTTATTTTGGAAATTAATGTTTAAAGCTCACCTTCATTGCACTTGACAGATAGGTAAATGAGGGTTAGAAAAAAAAAGCTTTAATTTAATTCTAAAACCGCATGTAGGTTACGATTTGTAAGGAAATAAAGGATATACTACGACTATCTTCAGTAGATAGCATTAACTTGTTGTTGACAAGGTATTATAATTATAAGGTATAAAACGCTAACATTATAGAGGGGTCCGGATTTCAATAAAAGTGAATGGTGTATGCATTTCATGTTAAAAGTGAATAAACAACATGACTTGAGGGTGCTGAATTCAACATTTTTATTTATCACGATTAATTTTGGGGTCTTGACCCTAAAAAATGAAATTCAAAATGGCTGCCAATTCTACGGGTAATGCAATGTTAAAAATATCAACATACTTCAATTTCACTCAAAATCATATCAAATTATTCCTTTGCTCCTATGTATTGCAAAAATATAGAGTTTATTCATATTTGACCCATGGTTTAGGACTTATGTGATCAAAGGTCAATCTTCATATTGTACAGGGGTCAAAATTTCAATTTTGGATACGTTTCTGTGTTCAATTGCACACGTTTCCGTGTTTTACCTGCAAGTAATAAATTTGTTGGTAAGGTTGATTTACCCGTTCCATCACATTTCTAAGACCGTCTGTACGTCCCATTGATTTCTAATTAAATATAGGCTTAACGACGACTATCTTCAGTAGATAGCATTAACGTTGTGTTTCACAATGTCATTGTGTGTATGGAAGGGTGCGTGTAGGGGGTGCGTGCAGGTGCGCACGCGTATGTGCGAGTCATTGTGTAGTTGATATAAGGTAATGCACGAAGGCCTATATATTTATTATGATATTCATCTCTTCATAGAGTGAACTGAACTGAACTGCAATGTGGGTGTATGTGGGGTGGGGGGGGTATTGTTGTAGTAGGCCTATATAAGATCATATTTAAATTGGGAAGTATAACACATGTTTGTGTGTTTAATTTGCATGCGTTTCTGTGTATAAATGAAATTCATAATGTTTATAGGTAAGTTAATTGAAAAAATAAAATAAAAAAAATACTTAGATGTCCAAATGAAATAAACTCCCATGATAGTATGATAACGGAAAGTTCCGTGAAATAAGAATTTGCATTATAATGTGTTTTAGTGTTTCAGGAGTGAAAGATCATGCCACCAATTCGATATCAAACACGTAACTCAATTGAATGTCGAATAAGGCGGCACAATTGGCGTGTGCGAATCAATATTGCAGTAAGTTCTGCTTGAGCACACAGGCAATCTCTACTCGCATACAGCGCTGGCTATATCACAACGTATACGTATGTCATTTGTGTCTATTTCAACATGGCAACTAATGAGTTGAATCCGCGTCAAGTACGCACTGTATATCTAATCACATATAGCCGCGCAGACGTGACGCAATTTCCAACGCGTACCTCATTCAGCAACGCAGTACTGGCTGCGTTTGCTCGCACACCCTCGCAAGTTTTGCAATGGGTGTGTGCTCAAGAAGAGCACGCAGACGGTGGTTTGCATTATCATATGGCTATCAAATTGGATCGCCTTCAGCGGTGGTTACGAGTGAAACACAATCTGGAGGAGACGCACGAAATTGTGGTGCACTTTAGCTCAACCCATGTAAATTATTATACGGCGTGGCAGTACACTACCAAGGAGGATGTGGACTTTATACAATCATTAGACCACCCTGTCTTGGCCAACCACCTAACAACACACAAGCCGCGCTGGAAGCTCTGACACAACAGGAGCCCGGACGCCGGAGGAAGCGGAAAGCACGACTTTCAAGCTATGAGGTTGGAGAGATAGCAGTAGATAACAACCTTAAAAATAGGCTGCAACTTTTAGCATTTGCAAACGCCCAGAAATTTAATGGCAAGACAGATCTGGCAGAATTCATAATGAATAGAGGCAAGAAAGTAGTAGACGAAGTCCTAACAACAGCATGGGAGATGGCTGGGTCAGAGGCGGCGCTTGAGAGAGCGAAATTAAGAAGAGTGGACATCCTTTCTGAAAGTTTGGAAGGAGAATGTGTTGATGGTTGTGGCCAGCAGTGGCTCGAGCAAGCACTCGACATCCTTCAAAGGAACCAAATTGACAAAGAAGAGTTCTGCGGAGCTGTAAAATATTTGTTGACAGAAGGCCGAGGCAAATATAGGAACATCATGATCACTGGGCCAACCAACTGCGGCAAAAGTTTCATGCTTCAACCTCTGACTTCCATATATAGAGCTTTCGCTAATCCAGCTACCACCACCTACGCCTGGATTGGCGCAGCCGAGGCAGAGGTCATTTTGCTTAATGACTTTCGTTGGAATCAACAGGTTATTGAACTTTTATCGGATATTCTGACACAATTGTAAAAATATTTAAACAACGGGAAAAGTAGCATCAAATCATAATTACAAAAATTAGCTCAATTAACCATTTATGTCTTTTCTTGTATCTTTTTACAGATTATCGCATGGTCTGATTTTCTGCTACTGCTAGAGGGGGAATGCGTCCATTTGCCAGCGCCTAAGACCCACTACTCAAGGGATATCGAAATTGACTCGGATGTGCCGATTTTCTGCACCAGCAGCCAACCCATCCAATTGGTCAGAGGCGGAGCAGTCCAAGAGAGAGAGACGGCGATGATGACTGTTAGATGGAAGCATTTTGTGTTCAACAGCCAGATCCCTTCAACCCAACAGCGCAGGCTCAAACCCTGTGGTCGTTGCTTTGCAGCCCTTGTGTTGCCTAGGGATGACAACCCCCTGACCCAATAATCCTTACAAGAAATACAAAAGAACAAGAAAGAAAGAAAAAATATATAAAGAAAAATAAAGAAATACAGAAATATAAAAAGAAACAAAGAAATAAGAAATAAATAAATCAAAAAGAAAGAAAGAAAGAAAGAAATATAAAGAAACCAAAAATATATAAAGAAAACATAAAGAAAGAAAGAAAGAAGTATAAAAAGAAACAAAGAAATAAGAAAGAGAGAAAGAATGGAAGAAAGGAAGAAAAAAAAAAGAAAGAAAGAAAGAAAAAAAGAAAGAAAGAAAGAAAGAAAGAAAGAAAGAAAGAAAAAAAAAAAGAAAGAAAGAAAGAAAGAAAGAAAGAAAGAAAGAAAGAAAGAAAGAAAGAAAGAAAGAAGAAATGTTGTCTTTTGTTCATTCTATCATTCATTGATGTTTTCTTTTTTCTTTAATTCTTCTTTCTTTCTTTCTTTCTTTAATTCTTTCTTTCTTTAATTCTTCTTTACTAAAGAAAGAAAAAGAATCACAGAAAATAATGAATCCTTAATTCAGCAATAATTCACGCAATGAATACACGAATGGTCAAAGGGTGTAAAGTGCAAACGCATTTATGGTAAACTGTGGTGTAAACTGCTACATTGAACAACGTGCATACTGATCAGTTTGCCCCATGCATTTATATCAATATATACGTATAGATATTTATTTCAACTCAAAATGGCAAACTGTTGACAATATTCATAAATGTGATCAATGTGTCATTACTTTTGTATTCAAACATTGTAAATTGGTATAGCCAATGTAAACGAACGTTACGCTTCATGAGATACGGCCTAAATGAACCAAAAATGTCGATTTTGGACCATTTTTGTCATTATGGTAAACTGTCACTTTGCCATTTCCACTATACAAATTTACACTTTCCCCGATACTATAAAAAACCAAAATGTGTTACTTCTGTTGCGAAATGGCAGCGTGGCGAAGTCGGTTAGTCGTCAGACTTATAACCTTTTGACTATTGATTGATTAAATGATCATGGTTCGAGTCCCACTGGTGATCTACTTTTTTTCTTTAAGTGTATTAAATTGTTGTTTTATTTTTTTTGTGTGTGTGTCTCACCGCAAAAGCGTATTTTATTCGGAATAATTTTCAGAAATGAGTTGTTACATCATAATATTTCTGACTCGCTAATATTCAAAAATATTTTGATGCTGCAAAACATTGTAACATTTAGACATTATTTTAAAATTGTTTTTGTAGTGTTTTGTTCATATAAAACGTTTCATGACGTTTATGAAACCGGACATTTAAATCTTATTTAATCGTTTTTACTAAACCCAAAACCTTTTAATAACATGTTTATACGGTTTTATAACACGGTCTAGAATTTCAGCATAAAATAGTATTATAAGCTCAACGTGACATTAGGGCAAATAAATATATACTGGCCTATTCCAGGTTACAAGTGACCCCTGTACTGGATTTTGGCATTTTACTTTGTATTTTATGGCTTTTATTTTTATTTTCATTTGTTTCGTTTAATTGGAAAAATGTTTTGCCAAATTCACTCAAAAATTACAATAACTAACAGAGAAACGGAGGTAGTCCGAAAATAAATGTTAAACCCTTCATGGAGGTGGCTGTTATTCCCTGGAATAACCAATTGGAAGCATGTATTAAAATGTGACAAAAGTCTTTAAGAAGGTACACTAAATGACCAGTTCCAGCCATATTGTTCCTAATGTTAATACTATGTCCATATTTAGCAATATGGAGTGAGGCAGTCAAATTAATTATTTCAGTACTTCACTCTTTGTCCACGGCTTGCGACTATTTGGAGAAGGCGATTCCTAATAGAAGATATGGTATTGTCAATTGTTTCTTGAGGGATAGTGTTAATGGTTCGAACAATTCTTGCTTGAAATTCACCGAATGATTCTTTGGTATATTGGTGGATAATTGCTTGTCTTCTAAGCTCTTCACTAACCAGGTTGAAAAAGTTTTCGATGGGGTTTATATCTGGACTTCTTGGAGGTATTGTCAACAACTGCGCATTTGCGTTCTTCATCGCGGATCGGGCAATAGCACTGTTCTGTGACGGATCGCCGTCTTGCACAAAGAGATCAGTGTCTTTGTCAGCCACGCGAAAAGCTTCGCGGAAATGCCTTTCGATGAAGTCAGCAAAGAAAGCTCCTGTCATCTTCTGATATGGTTCACACAAAACAACTCCTTTACCGTGAGTGATGCCAACAATAAATCTCGCATAGTTTCCTCCAGTCCCTTCCTTTTTTCCTCGGGATGTGCAACCAAAGGCCAGTCCTTCCCCTTTCTGTCTGTAAATCCTTGTTTTCGGTGCTTTGGCTTGGTCCAAAGGGTTTGTCTTATGTGCGAATGACACTGCATCTAAATAAAACCAACACCTTCACACCAAAATGTGGCTGGTCTCTTTAACATTTTCTTTGTATATATAACACGCTTTCTCAGATCTTCCAATGACAGTAGTCCTTTCTTTCGCGCTTGTCTAAATCTATATCCATTCCTGTGTAAAACATTAAGCACAGTTCGTTTGTTTATACTGGCTTCAGACAGTCCGCATACTTGCATGAGACGTGGAATAGTAAACGATCCTTCAGAAAGTCTTGTTTTCTTAACTTGACGTAGAATATGTCGCTCCATTGCAGGAGTTATCTTGCGGGGTCTTCCTGACCTCCGTGCACGACGCTGTTTTGCAGTTAATTGTTTTCCATTCACGATTCGGAGAGCACTACTTGCTGAAATGTTGCATTCTTTCCCTATTTCACGGAAAGACATCTTCATGTGATTTCGCAGCAATTTCACATAGGCACGGGTTTCCGCGGATATTTCCCGTAGGTAGACCATATTGGTGAGATCAAGCAACACGTATGACACAAGTTTTAAAATAACTTGAAAGATGTACATAGATAGGTCTATCATTGACCAATCAGAGAACACAATGGTTTGCCTACGCGACATTGCATTGAATTTCAAAAGTCTTAAATTATTTTGCATGAACACGTGTTGAATCATAGGACATACGAACTTATATAGGCCTAACATTGACCAATCAGAGAACGTCATTCAAGTGAAATGTTAAGACATGTCATGGTGCCAGTGTGTCTAGGCGGCATTTGATTGAATTTCAAAATCCTTCAACTCTACATAGGCTCTACAAATAGTGGTGTAGAAAGATAAATCAATAAACGTTATTTAGAAATGATGGGAAGACATTTCTACTTATTTCTGTTTTTAAATATAGCTTAATTACGCCCCTTAACAATTTTAATTGTTTTAATTTTAATTTCAATTTCAATTTCAATTTTAATTTTAATTTTAATTTTAATTTTAATTTTAATTTTAATTTTAATTTTAATTTTAATTTTAATTTTAATTTTAATTTTTTTAATTCAAATTCAAATTCAATTTCAATTTCAATTTTAATTTTAAATTTAATTTTAAAAGATTTGATAACATTTCAGTATATAATATCATATTCAATCATTAACCGAATGTCTCTCCATCAGTCCAAGTTCTTATCACGCGATTTAACCCGTGTGCGCATTAAGCCATGCTATCTACTGAAGATAGCTATATTGGTATAGCCAATGGAAACGAACGTTACGCTTCATGAGATGCGGGCTAAAAACATAAAATGTCGATTTTGGACCATTTTTTCATTATGGCAAACTGCTACACTTTGCCGTTTCCAATATACAAGTTTACACTTTCCCCCATACCTGACTACTATAAAAAAACCAAAACTTGTCAATTTCATTGCGAAATGGCAGCGTGGCCTAGCGTATTGGTCCTCCGACTGATAACCTTTTGACTATTGATTGGTGTGAATGATCATGGTTCGAGTCCCACTGGTGATCTACTTTCTTCTCTTTAAGTGTATTCAATTGTTGTTTTCTTTTTTCTATTTTTTTTTTTCACCGCAAAAGCGTATTTTATTATAAATAATATTCAGAAATTAGTTCGTTCGGATAGGTCTATACTCAGCAAACACAAGTTTTACAGAAAATATTGATATGTTAGGTTATACTATAAAGGGTACAAATGGTTTTAATAACATTCAAAAACATTTTGGAAAAGATACTGCAAAACATTGAAACATTGTAACATTTTCTTTGAATTGTATTTGTGGTGTTTTTGAGTTATGAGACGAAAATGAGATTTGGCTCAGTATCATACAGTAGAGTGCCATAATTACGAAAAGTGTGTAATTTAGC